>NC_089558.1:1233142-1541428 GCF_040115645.1 Euwallacea fornicatus
TAGAATATACATACATACATATGTACATGTACAACAAATGATCTGTCCGTCACACATAAGATAAATTTGCAATGACTTTTTAGAATGTTTCGAGAACACATGTACCTTTGGAGATTTAATTCTCTCAAAGGATTTTCTCGCTTTTTTAGAGAAGTTTATTTGATTGTGCGTTGTAGAGCAAACTAGAGTATTTTTAATGGCGCAATAGCACATGTTGTAATAAAGTGATATTTTGGCCCTAAAGTTTAATTTTGGAAATTCTTTCCACTTTTTCGCAACTAAGGAGGGATAATGCAGGAACGTGGGGGCACAAGAAATTGCTTACCCTGTATGTTGGTCAAACTAAATGCAGAATGTGACATGTGCTCTGCTTCGAGCAGTTTTATCCAGGTCCGGCCACATCCAAACAAATGAAAAAATCAAACGCTCCAGGAATGTTTTCGCATTTTCCCGGAATTATTCCCAATTTTATACTGTTTCCCACACAATTCCGTTGAATGCCGATAGGTTCTTCACGTGCAGAAATGTTGAACAACTAAAATTGTTTTTATTTTTCTGTGGCACTCCATGAACATTATGATTGAACAATACTGATCCGAAAATCAGTTTCACCGAGACAATAATTGTGTTCCGTTAATCTTCATGTCACCCTCGGAAAAGAAACAGAGCCATAATATCTGAGTCGCGATGTAGTAATCCGTCATTACGTAGGTTGTCACGAGGTGCCCCATTTAGAACCCAGAGAGAACAAATCTCCGATACAGGCCGCGATGGACCCTCGGTCCCATATTTATCTTGCGCGCCCCGTGGGCCGTCTATAAGGCTGCATTTTTACAACCGCGAGCCCCAGCGGGGGTAGCTGGAACGCTGCTTATAAATATAAGCTATTTAGAAATGTCAAAATCACATTATTCAAAACGGCATTCCTAACAGCCCGGCACCGTGTCTTGAACTGCCCGAAGGACCGGATATTCGATATTCTTGCTTGGGACCATCAGGATTTGGGCCTCGATTTCGGTCGAGGTGAATACGACTTGATTTTTATCAGTTCAAGCAACAAAATCGTGTTCGAGATCGTACCGAAATGCATTTGGATAGACGAAGCAACTAACCACCATTCCCCGGGCAAACCCCCGAAAACGGGCAGCAGCGGCGCGAAATATTAAAAAAGATGACTTAGGTTTTTTTAACGAAAAAATGTTAGAAACACCACCATTCGACGGGAGGCTCTCAGAGTCTTCGAAATTCGATACTTTCTGAGGCCCATACCTCGTACCCGTAGAGATAAAATGAGGACACGTAAAAACTAATTTGGGGGCGTTTAAGAGATAAATTACTGGACCGCAATCCCAAAGGTAATAAATTCGCAATGATCATTCCTCCAATTTAAATCGAATTCAATGACATGTTATTATTTGATCAGATTCAGTGATGCAAGATGCGCTGCTTTTATCGGTTTACATATCACAATATTAATGTACCCCAAGGTCAGATGGACAGATCGAACAACCTATTAGTATTTCCATGTAAGAATAATTTATCGCAAACTGAATACGAGCGCAAAATGTTACGCAAGCCGTGCCTGTAGCGAATAATCGCTTGGCGCCTGTTTTATCTATAACAATTATAAATAATACTGGGTGTTGCTCAAGCCGATTTGCATATAAAAATCACTCTTTTTTTATTTTCTTGATGCAATTAATTCAGACAGTTTGTAAACATTCCTGGGGTATCCCATTACAAGATTGCTAATATCCATATACGTAAACCAACATAGCTGCTCGGCAATTTGCCATGCTAATTACATACGCTACCAAATCGATATAGTTGATCGGGCAGAAATGGCAACTTTCAAGGGTCAACTCCTAACGATCGTGGCCTCACGTTGATCGTTCACGATCACCTCGCCGGGCGTAGGACAGCCCTATATTGTGTTCAATGGTAATGCGTCAATTAAAATTACCAACTGGATATGTAGATGAGAAAGAAATTAATTTCTTGTTTGACGTCATGCCCAACAAGGCATTGTTAAAGCGCGTTCAGTCTGAGAATTTATTAAGGGCATCCGATGGTCTATGGAAAAAGTGCTAAAGAAATGAGCGTATTATTGCAATTTCGTCATTCGGACGATTGCAGTGTACGCGCTTTCAACGTGGACATTATTTATGTACTCGGCCCAACTGTACAATTCGCCAACTAACAGACTACTAATAAGTCACTATTTCACAACCGAATGAATTAATATCCCCATTACAATCGCTTCATTCTTAGCTGTTTCGATCTTGGACTTACACACTACTGAACAACGGTTTCCTCGTATTAACATAAAATCGTTTGACTAGAAGGATCCATAACTTTCTTCGAAACATGTAAATATTAACATAAACAAAACTACCAGGACATTTGACATACATAAAACGCAATGAATCAAGCGTCGAACCACCGCCGCGATAGACCCTTTTTTCCTCTATTGTTATCTGCGCCCAGCCGCTCACCGCAACAATATATTATTTCATGGAAACATTCCAGATAAAACTACAGTCAATATATCGCTGGATTATATTCCTTAAGGCTATTAAGGTCGCCGTGTGTTGGGCTACCTATCTTTAGGTGCCATTTATCGCAACGATGCGCACCCTCTTTCGGAAATCTCTGTGATTTGTAGGCGTACCACAAGACCCGTCTTGGTTGTCAATTAAAGTTCGTCATTTTCGTGGTTTTACGGCTTATTTCATTTCATCTCTCGACGGGAAGTTCTTCGCTTGGTAATGTCTACTGAAACTTTAATACACGTAACGTTGACGTAACTCCGTGACTTTCTTCGAGAATTGGAGTTGTAATCGCGGTTAATAGAAAAAGTATTAACAGAAACCACGTGATGCGAGTGACGCTGAATGCGATTTGATGACTTCGGCACAGTGGTGGCAAATGACCGTTTTAACGGTAAATTTTTTTCTCGTCCCCATGCGCGTTGCGCGCAAGACACGGCGCATGCTGAATTTATGTAAAAACGATTGTTTTTTCCCATTCAAATATCCGCGAATTCGAACGATTTCAACGGGGAGAATCCCACAATAAATCCCTCCTCATCGGCTTCTGCATCTAAATTTCAAAATTTCCGATGTCTTCGACGAGGTGAAAGTTAACACACGGTATGTTATGGGAATGGTAAACTGTGTTCAATTATTTATGACGGCGTCGATGAAACAAGATCTTGATAACGCGGTTATTGAAACTGCCTATACCTTGTAACTATCGTTGCAAAATTATAATAAATGAATTAAATTTGTTCTTCTGGTTAAACCAAGATTAACCTCTTAAACGGCTTTAAATGTCCCCCGAGGAGACCAGATTATGCAATTGTAAAATGTCTTATTTCTGGCCTAGATTCCGCGGCTTATTTTCATATCTACGGAATACTAATTATTGCAATGTTGCTCTTGTTTTTGTATTGGCCATAAATAAAATTGCTCATGTGCCGGAGTGGATCAGGGATATACACGAACTGCTCCAGCATTTGCTCGAAATCGCGTGAATGGCCAGCGCTTGGCGTCTGGGGGAGTTGGCAGCCGCCCGAAAGCTGTAGTTTTTATTAATACCACGTCTATCAGGAATAATTATTGCGATTATCTATTTCATAAATGACTAGGATATAACCTTTACGTAACAAGCTCTTAGAAACCTATATTCCATTACATTTATTCATACAATTTTTCCTTCTGGTACCGCCCACGACGGCTGGGTGACCGCTATTTGTTTCTTAATGGGTTTGAGTTGCATTTTTATGCAGCCATTTTTTTCGTAATTTAATACGAAGGAATATTAAACGACGTTAATAAATATGTAGATAGAATTTGCAGTTCTTACGTATGCGGAATATTAAATGGCGCCTATAGCCTGTTTCGATCTGCAGCGTTGAATATGCCTTCTAGACACTCTATATGGCTTTCATCAAATCTTCCAAGAATATACAAAACCCTAGAGAACAAGTGTTCCCAAAAAAAGGCTTTATTTGGCCGCTAAAGGTCGTAAATTAAATTCTTAGGCATTTATTACCAGACCGTCCCGAGAATATCTTTTAAAACGTTGCTGGCACCGGCATCAATAAACCTCCTGTATACGTGCACTAGATAAGGAGCCCTTTTAACGCAGATTTAAATGTTATCTGAAGATGGTGATACGATGTTGGTTATGATTTACTGGGCCTGTTACTGGAAATTGGAGAAGGAAAATTTGAAAGTAGGGACGAAGCTGAGGACCATCAGCACACGTGGCTCATAAAGTCAGATTAGTCATTTAAGCATTGCGAATTATCCACTGTTTGATCATTAGACGATTCCACATCAAACCCCGACTTAAAAAACACAAGTCAGCGTCTGACCCCGCTAAATGCTAATGAATTTAATTAAGCTTCAATAATTACTATTGAAATGTCTGAAGTAGAATTGACCGCACTCGCATGTTGTATGGAAATTACCATTAAAAAACTTTCCAATTTCATTATTGTCCGTTAGTTAATCTGGTTCATTAGGTAAGAGCCGCATTGTTGCATTGATTCGTTTGTTGGCCGTTTGAAAGTTATTACAACATATGACGAAAGAAAGAGATAAGCAGATTTTTTGTGGGTTTTATTAATTAGAATCTAGAAAAGTCGGGCAGAGCTGCGTCAATGGTGCTTTCAATACCCACTTCGTCTCTTCCTCTGATGATCCTGAAGTAGCCATTTTCGCCCCAGCGTTCGTTCCATGAGTTGCCAACTAGCCAGTATTTAACATCATCTTCCACTCCCCAACCCAGGATTCTTACTGCATGTCCTCCGAGGTAATCATTAGATATACGTTGGTAAATTCCTATAATGTGTCATTAAGTGTAAAAAAAAAACGTCATAAAAAGAGAACTTGCCGCTCTGGTAACTAGCGAAATCTGCATAAATATCCATGGTAGCTTCAACGGGGCCATTCTTCAGGATCTCCAGCTGGATCTGTTTTTCTCCACTAAGACCGTAATTTTCTTGGCCATAAGTCTCTTCAGTTTCATAGCTCAAGGTGTTCACGTCACATCGTTCAACGCAAGGGGGCGTGTCTACGTAGTCTGTACATTTATTGGGGTGGTCTTCGCAGTTGGGCAAGAAGTAAGATTTGCACCCCTTAAACTTAAAATTTCGCAAAGTTCTTCGGAGAATTGTACTTTTTACCTCGTCATAAGCTTCATACAATCCGCCAGTAACGATTCCACGTTCGTGCCAATCTCCCCAGGCTGAAAAGGGCCAACCTCCACTGCACCCCCCTGCAAGACCACAAGTCAGCTCGTCCTGGGCTGAAACCAACAGTTTCTTGGTTGCATTTGAGTGGATGCAAATCCGGTCCGATATGGCTTCAACCGCTGCAAATGCCTTTTAAAAAACTTGTAAAACCCATAAAACCGACATTTCAAAGCTTACCCAGCAGGCTCCACATCTGGACTGATCTCTGATCAAACCAATGATATCTGCGCAGTCAGGCCAAGCTTCTCGGGCATCGAAGGACTCGGGAACGTCTTCGCTTTCATCGTGGATCAGAACAGGAACGTTTCTGGCGGGTCCCTTCTTGGCTCCGGAGGCCAACACTTTGAACAGCTCGTAGTCTTCAACTGCAAAGTTTCTTCCTGCTTTCCACGTAGATTGCTTGCTGTTGAGTTCGGCAATATATTCGTCTGAAAGGGGATGAAGCTTTTTGCTGGGCAGGCCCGAGGCGAGCGCCAAAGCGCCAAGTACGAACAGGAAGGTTCTCATTGTGACGATGATGATGATACTAGAACGACAATGGTTTTATATATTGATTCCAGATAATGAAGTGCTATTCCAAATCAGTTATTTGTTCTAATTGCCAATCATTTATCTCAAGTTCGCATTGTTTAGAAATTTTCCCACTGAAACAAAAAAACGTATTCCTGTTGCAACTGGTCGCATTCAGTGCTATAATACTAAATTAAGCAAGCGGCATAAAGGCGCTAAAATCTCATAAACAATCCCGGCAGTTACTCATCATTTACATTCAAATGTTGTGCCATTTAAATTTAAATTCACTAAAGAATATCCTATTTAATTTGATATATCTATCCAAGGTATTGTGACTCAAGACAATGAACATTTAATGTATTTCTCCCACATTGGCCTATCCTGGATCGGGGACCGCTAAATAAGCGTGTTGCATTAAAATTCTTACCTATAAATTACTCTTAATATGCCTTAGAATCGCCTTAGAAAGGTACCTAAGAGCCACCGTGACACTCGGACATTTAAATAAGTAATGGACTTATTTTGTTTTAAATGGGTTACAAGAATAGTATTCGAGTAATGGGAAGGGTGATGTCATGGGATTTGGGCTGCAGATATGGGAGGAACGGAAGGCAGTCGTGTAGGTTTGTAGATGCAGGATCATTCGGTCGATGAAGTACCAAACAGATAAATCAGTCTTCTCTCTTTTAAAAAAAACACCGTACGGCGATGATTTCTGACCGATTCGCTGACGTGGCAGTTTTGCTGGACACTTAAAAATTTTCTCTGTACCAAAGAATTTTGTCACGGCAATTTTAGTGAAACTAACCATGACCACTGGGTTGAAAATTTTTGACAAAAACCTTCGTATGGATCCTGCCACCGTATCCTGTTGTTACGACTTCTATGCTCGTGGGGTGTGTACCAGAAAGAGATTGTTACACGTTGCGCAGCAGTTAGTACTTGCGCAGTTCACAGGTAGTGGTGGCAAACGCGAATTCAAAGGGCGAAGTTGGAGGTTCCGGCTTCGTATCCAAGCATGGCTTTGATAGGTCCTACGTCTTCGGAAGTATTTCCATGAATGCGGCCTTAGTTCTTCCATTCTGAGCCAACTATTGCCTATCGCATCCGCTAATGCTCAGTGAAAACGGGCAAATTTCACAGAACAAGTGTCGGAATCGTCACAACGAGGCTGTCACACCTGCACTGATGCCTGGCGCTCCTGTAAAGTCGATATGAGGTGATAAGTAAAAAAATCATAAACCTAAACGATAATAAACAGTAACTCTAACTATATACTTGAGCAAAGTTAAAGTTCCCTCAATATGCGCTGTTTATGACTCGAAACTTCATTTCACTTGCACATTTCTAATTTTATGCACATTATATTATACTGCAAAATATGATGGTAGTAAAACCGTATTAAAGCCCAATATTTTAAAGGGAATTATAATAAAGGAGGAGGATGCGTGTTATGGGGAAATAAAGATATGGAAATCTAAAATATTTTATGGGCTACACGGTGTCCCGGGGATTTTATCCTTATTGTTGACGGTCGCTTTAGAGCAAAATCGCATTGTTCTGCATTAGAACGGTTACGCCAACAGGAGTGGGACCAACATTTCTGTGGCACTAATCCTTCAATTTAATGTAAAAACCTTGTATTTCCTTATGGCACTAAACTATGTTAATGGCAGCAGATAAATCTAAATACTGTTAATGTAATAAGCATAAAATTGCCTTGACCTTTACGCAACGACCAAAGAACTACGTACATAAATCGAAATTTCTTGGCGGGATAGATGAAAAGTCGGAATTAATTAGATTATAAGGTTTATATAACAATTAATGCGTGAATATGGCTGAAATGTTGTCCGGTAACAAGTTTTTGCCGCCGGTCAGAAAATTAAGATCAGTACCATCGGCATTTATCTGGATCAGATACGACATGTGTGTGTAAAAAAAAAGGCACAACTGAGAAGATGCGATTATAATAAAACATGTGTATTCTTCAGGCATTTTATCTCGGATCGATCAAGGTTGTTGGATTATTTAAACGGTCTTTGATAAATCGGACTGAAACTTTGCACCCTGGTATTCCAGTAATGAGGTATGCGAGGTTCCTAGAAACCTACTAATTTCGCCATCCACGTTCATCTAAACTGCAGGCTGCTGTAGACCTACTTAGATGCATCACAAAAATGTGGCTCAGTTCAGAATTGAAGTTCGTACTCTGTCGTTTCTGATTTGATCGAAAGCTCATCTAACAACTTCGTCGAAGTGGATATTTTTTAAAACTTCCTGCGAGTTCCGTCTCAGCGTTTTGAAGATGAAACGAGCTGCGTTGTTCGACATTTTTGGACTCGGCAGGTCATTTTGCTTACGCCGGGACTGCTGTGATTTTTTTAAAATTGGAATTAAGTATTTTTTTATTTGAAAATAAAGAAGATTTAAATAACGGGAAGACGAAATGAAAATCAAAACGGGCGAACGTGAAAATAGAGTAAATTACTTTAGCAGTAATCAAGAAAGAGTTGACACAAAAACCCCAGGATGCGCAATTATTTTTCAGTAGTTACTCCCACCTAAGTTCTGGAAATATCGTTTTCCCTCGATTTTTTTTAATCCACGGTGGAAGGGTTTCACTGACCCGCTGAAAACTCGCGCATCTGCGCACATTTCGAAACAAAAAGGAGTTTGAACGTCCGCTAAAAAAACAACTGCAACGGAAGACAAAATCGCGCGACGGTTTAATGCAAGAAAATATCTTAAATCCGCAAAAATCTACATTCGCCCTGCAGTGAACGAAATCATCTGCTAAACCTAAAAATATGAAAAATACAAAATCACGAAATTCCGTGTCCAACATTAATTAAACACTCCATACACGACGGATAAAAATCCTCTCGGAGGTTGAGAAGGGGAATGCCTGAGTGTTTCGTACAATTGAAATATCCCCCGTCTGTACGATTTTAGTTCACTCTTTATTTTCGTTTTTGTACTTTTTTCACCCTCAGATTATGAAGATGGTGACAGGTCTGCCACCGAAACCTTCGCCAAAGTTTTCGTCTGAGCGCCTCAGAACGAATTGGAAAATTAACTGAGAACGTTATTTTCAGTAAATTTTTTCACCTAAATGTTATTCTTAGTTAATTTTAACTGATAATAGTGCGCAACTCCGAGGCCCATTCTCTGTGAAATGCTCAGGTAATTTTGACTGAAGACAATGTGCAAAAAAAGAATTTAATCTCCCAGTCCCACGAATGGGTCTTGGATTGCTTCCTGATTGAGTCTAACAACCATCAGCTTAAACAGCCCATAACATCACTTTAATTGGGCAAATCAAAAGGGAAATTTCACGGTGACACCCATTTCGACCACAAAGCGGAAAAAAGCGTTAATCCACGGCCGAATCATGCTCCCATAGAACACACGGTCTTTGACATAAAAAATGTATCTTAGCAAACAAACCCCGCTTATTCCGTGTCAATTCTTCAGCGGACCGATCAAATCGAAAATACCATCTTCTCTGTCTACCAACCAGTCATCTTTTTCTCGATCTGGGTCTTCGCTGTCCTTGTCTTCACCGTCGGATTTGTCCGCAGCCTTCTTTTTCTTCTCAAATATGTCAGTTATGTATCCCACCACGGCTCAGTATTGTTAACCCGAGTCTATGTCTGGCCGTACCATGATGGGTATTCAGTGTATAAAAGACTCTCTTGAGAATTGGTCGGTTAGTTGGTGGTACGATCCGGCGCACACAAAAACGCGCTTCGCATCAACTCGTTTCAGTGAATAACTTTAAATGGTCCTGGTTGTAAGGGAAAATGACGTCTTACGTGAGTTTCGGCAGCGGAAAATCGGACAGATTTCCTCAGGTGTTGTGGGAAAAGCAGAAACTGCCGGCCTACAGGAACTTGTGCATGTTGAGTGCGGTGTTCGCATTTAGTGTGGGACTTACTATAGGGATCCTGATCCCGTTAATGTACTTTCACAACCATTATAGTGCCAAGAACTCGAGTTCTCTAGCTAGTCAAGAGGACCAAGTGGTGATACGGACTATTTTCGTCAACAACAGCTATGGATATCGAAGCAACAACCATTCGGTGCTTGCTGGGTACCCGACGGTGTCCTTCGTGGAATCCTCCAAATCCAACTCATCCCTGGATGAGACTGACAACGAACTTATCGAGGAGGGCATGTTTTGGGGGGAGAAAGTTGAGAAGGCTCTTCCCGAGGGCTATCGCGAGAAGAAACACACTATATGGTCCGACTATCTTAATCAAGCTGTTGCAATAAGGCTCGAAAATGGCTGTGGCAGAATGCAGAACCGCATGGTGACCTTCAAAGATGGCCTTAAGGGCTGTGTTAGATACAGGCAAAATACCGATCAAATCCAAGGAGAACTATTCAGCTTTTATTTGGCGCAAATCCTGGAGCTTCCCAACTTAGCTCCGAGCGCTGTAAGCGTTGTGGATTTATCCTCCCCATTGTGGAGCAATCTGCACAACGAAATTGCCTCAGCTCAGTGGAACTCCAACAGGCCAATAGTGCTGACTCAGTTTATCTCCAACTTAAATTCCGCTAACATACCCGCAATATTCAAACCTCTAGAGAGGCATTTGAACAAATTCGACGTGTTGAATATGTCCAGAAACAGTCTCCTAGACGACGGAGATTTGCTGAAGAGCTTGGTGGAGCTAGCTCAATGGTCGGACCTGATCATTTTCGACTATTTGACTGCCAATTTGGACCGGATCGTAAACAATCTGTACAACTACCAATGGAACGTCAACATCATGGACGCGCCAGCCCACAACCTGGCTAAAAAGACCGATAGTGATCTCTTGGTGTTCTTAGACAATGAATCGGGGCTGCTGCATGGCTACCGCCTGCTCAAAAAGTACGAGATCTATCACTCGATCTTGTTGGACAATTTGTGCGTGTTCCGGCGTAAAACTGCCAACATCATCAGGAAACTGAAGACCACGAGGAATATCGGGAGTTTGCTTCGAGACATGTTCGAAAAGCGAAACAGTGCGGCAGTGAAGGAGATTTTGCCGACTCTGCCTGACAAAAGTGTCAAGATCCTCAACGAGAGGATCGATCGGGTGCATCTGCAGATCGCCAAATGTAGAGCCACCTTCTCGAATACGTAGTAGTGGACAAGTGCCTTTAGGATCTTTTAATTGCAGTGTGAATGGTGCCAGAGTTCGTTTGTTAGTAGGTAATTTATTTATTTATTTGTTGACGTTAGGATTGATGCCATTATGACTCACTAAGGTGAGAGTGAGATACTAGTAGGATGTACATATCGTTAAATATTAGGACTTTGTTGAATTGTGATATTAAGTGATCCTATTGATTTGTGATCAGCCTTCTATAGTATGTACATTTTGTGATTTTATTAAATTATTACTTGTAAACCAAATAATGATTGTAAATATGTAAATTTTGTATAAAACAATCAGACGAGAGTTTTAAAGCAAAATAAAACCCATTTTTCATTCGACTGGAGGTGTTTTTTTGTTCACGATAGATTATACCCGCAGCAAATTATACGTGTAAAGCGTATAAAAATTATGACAAGGAAGAATTATCAACACGAAAACAGAAAATATAAATTACAGCCTTTCGAGGTTACAAAATATTCAAATTAATATTATTGTTCGGGCCAAAACTACATAAGCACGCTATAAAAAATGGCCAACAAGATAACATAATTTGGAAACATAAAAATGCAATTAACTTTGATCGGTGGTATTTATGCATTTGTCTTCTGGGATAGAGTTTATGACAGTGTTTGAATCTTAAGTGTTTTACTCTTACGCAATTAATTATTTATAGGGTGACCGAAACCTGAATATACACAAGGCCGACAGGATTCTGCAGTTCCCAAATCATTCAAAATGGTCACGATTCCGATTTTATTTTTGACCACTACCGCACGAGTTCTATGTTTTAAAGTCACATTTTATTTCCACGTTTATCACTACATTATTATTGTTCTTATTCCTACATTGTTACATTTACATTTACACGACTTTATTTAACTACGGCCGCGTACGCGTAAAGATTTATCATCTCGTCATAATCCTCCATGCGCCGTTTCCGATGCGAACACACTGTATGTTTGCCTGGTTCCCCTGATTGACATCGATATTGCAAAATAAAAATCCATTGCAGGCACCGTTTTGTAATAAAATTCTCCTTCAATTCTCTTGCCGTGCAGTTTGTACTACAAGTTAGGGGACGACTAAATGAAGGTTTAATGCTGATTTTTATCACAATATTTAATACCATACTGGATTTACCAAGATGGAGGTAAAAAGGGTGCCGATGTGCCACATAATTGACGAACGGAATATTATGATGTGCATGTCCATGTTGGCTCGTATCGGCAGCAAGGTAAATTGTAATTTCAAAACGCAAAAGTTTCGCCACTTGAAGACGCGTAAGTTTGAAAATCCGGCAACACGAGCCGCGCTTTGGCACGTTACGTCACGCAATTGAAGCCGTGCTAATTTTGAAATAAAAGAACGAGGCGTTGTTGCCTTTTTTTTTGAACACGTTCACGTTAGGGATTCGAATTCCGTGAAGGGCAAGAAAGTGCTCGACTGACCCGACCAGGGATTTTTGAAAAATTTTACCTGACCTGTACCGACGAACTTTTCCAGGAGACTCAAAAAGTCCGGATTTGAATCTGCGAAATGGCGGGACTGACAGTTATTTCCGAAACAAATTTTAAGTAGTCCGAATCGACACCCTTGAAAATTAGGAAAAGAGTCCGGATCGACGCAATCTACAACATTCAGGGGATTTAGAATAATCTGAACCGACTTGAGCAAATGCTCCCATAAAACGTAGCTCGTTCCATCGAGTCACTTGGGAGATTTTAGGCAACCCCGAATCCCTCTGGTCAAATCGGACCTGTTTTCCTTACGCTAACGGTTCCTCCTAATTGTACGCGGTACGTCCTGATAGGACCATATTTATTAGAGCTGATCATTCCCCTTCGTTCTACCTTTTGATCCACTTTGTTTTTAATTAACATTTCCATAGCTTTACTCGGAATGCTTTAAGTAACCCAAGTTATTATTCTAGAAATGTGAAGCGACCTGGATCGTCCCGAGTAGTGACCAGAACAACCCGAATTTTGTGATAACCGATCCCGAATGGCGAAAATTTGAAAATTTGCTTGGAAGACCAAAAATGCTGTAAGTTTGATAAATATGAGGATAAATTAATTCTGCATGTAAGCCTCCCATGCATGCCTTTCAAGTCTAGTAAGTCAGCTCACACTAGGTTTACCTCGAAGATAACAAAATGTTCTAAGTTTTGATCGCTTACTTAAAGCGTTTAAATCTTTGCGTGATTAGGTACTTCACGTAGCACCATGTGCCCACAAAATGAATACTTGAGTCTAATTGAAACAAATGTCTTTAGTAGTTACGCAATAGCGTAAATAACACTCGTATTTATTAACGTCCTTATACAAAAGTATTCCACAGCTCGTTCAGCTTTTTACAACCCACACAAACGTATCATTAACGTTAAATTGCATGTTATTATTTTAAACTCTAAATTACTACACAGAAAGCAAATTATAAAGTTGAATGGATCTTTACAGCATAAACTATAAAGCATTTTAGTATAGATAAAATTTTGATCCCTTATGGAAGATGGGTGTGTTAGCAGCAGAGATTTGGGAATGAGATGAAAGGGAGATAAACAAATAAACAAACCAGTGTCTCTCAAAAACAAAAAAAATATATATATATAATAAGGTACTAAACCTGCGGCCCATTTAATAAACATTTCCTCAATGACAATAATGGTCCGAAATCAGCACTAATAAGACCAAAACGTACGGGTCGGGCCGAATCGAGGGGCTCCTCATTTTTTTAAATCACAAAGAAATATAGATCGGAGCTGTCCCATTCAAAATAATCACCCTGTATTTTACGGAGGGCAATAATAATTATTGTTTTCTGCAAATTATATTTAAAGCATCTTTGTTGCGAATGAATTATGCTGCGGGTTCGGGTACCCCGCGGCTCGCCGAACGGGGTTTGAAAATAAAATTTTTCGAGCACAGAGGCGTGCGTACGTATCATATTTGGTTCGAAGATGCCGAGCATTGATACGGGTGTTGTCACCTTGAAGGGAGTGAGAAGACCTTTCTGTCGATAGAAACTATAGGGAAAAATATTATTTTTTAAAGAATGGTCATACGGCGTGAGTATGTGCGAAAAGTAGATATTTTAGTCGGTGTTGAAGGACTTTTACTTGCAAGGTAGAAGGTAAAAATCATAACAATGTGGGTTTCTTGACTGACTATTATCCATGTTCTAAGAGAGAGATAGAAAGAACGCGAGAGACAAGACAATACCTAAGACAATGTTTCTCTACCTTTTTTTTTAATTGTTACTGATACTTATTTTACTGAAGTAGGGTCTGAATGCAATTGACACATACGTCATATCTTGTGTCGTTATTTAAAAAGGTGTACCAGAAGAGGATGGTGAAATGCCGCGCAGCAGTTAACATGAGGTTTGACTCATAGACCAATACGAACAGTGGGTACTAATAAGAGTTTTAAGAGACAAAATTTCAGGTTTTTTTTTTAAGTTTGATTATATATAGTTTCGTTAATAATTTTTATATTCTCAGAAGTGTGTCAAGGAAACTAACTCTTTCTATCTCTTTTGAGCCAATTACGCGTTTTATTCAGATATACCTTATCAAAAATGCTGCGATAACAGCTTCAATTACATAATTATAGTATAAAAAATTCTTGGTTAAACCAACGAGGGAGCTTTCGCAGAAAAAATGCAATAAACTCTTGAAATTTGAGTACAACTTGTTGAAATGCTTTTTCGTTGAAAACATAGATGTTAAGACACCTGCCCCTGCCGATCAAACTTTGTCAAAAAATTTAATTGTAGAAATCCGGAGTAACTGCACAGATCTTCATTATTATCAATTGAAAAGTGCGTGCTGATGATAAGATAAACGTCACGTCGTACTGTAGGAAAATATCACATTGTTTTATTCAAAATTGAGTTGTTCGAGAGGTGTAGGACCAAAACCTTCATTTGCCGCATGCTTCAGGACGATATCAAATTTTTTCCAACAAAAGATTCTATCGGCGCCTATGTCAGAAGTCATGTGAAGACCATCCAGTTTTATTTTCGGTTCTCTCTTATGCTCACATATCATAAAATACGACTGGTACCCTGATCGTTTGAATGTCTCGCTGCATAGGTCATCTCCTTCTTTTTTACCCTTAATTGATCCAACTTAGTGGGGAGCTCTCCGAAATGTAGTTGTTAGAAACGTATTTTTGACACTTTTTCAGTCTTAAATTATGCTATTTGCCTATATTAATGGGTCTCGTTCCCAGGCAAAAAACATCGTTTTTTTTGTCAAATATTCGAATAGCACGGCCCTGGGATGGTAACTGTAAAAGAGCTGAGCCCATGAAAGACGCATACATTCAAATCAGGGTACAGTAAGTAGTTTCCTGGGCTCTTCACATAAACTCATTTTTACTATCAAATAAATTAACACTCCAACAAGCCTACGCCTATAATTTATCGACGCCATTTCGAGCTTATAGGTCTCCCAACATATATAGAAAACGGACAGTTAATCCTGAACATCTCGCATACCGGAAAACATTTTACTTATTCAAAACGTCTTTTTATCCAAAAATATACAATTTTTCGTCGTTCGTGCTCATCTGCGGTCGATATTTTGTCTATTTCATTAAATCGAAGCTTGTGTCCTGATTTATCTTAATGGACATTCACAAATATTCATAACTGTCACGAGTTGCGTCTTAGCAGTCCGACCACATATAAAGGAAAAAAACGGCACTTTTTCTAAGTGGGAAAATTCCTTTATCCTCAACAAGTGCTATTACCAATTTCCTAGAAAAACTTTACACTAGATAATAACAATAAAAATGTAACTGTAGCTCGGGTTTTGAATTCTTCACATTGCGAAACTCAGACCGGCGGTTTGAAAATTGATATTTGACTAACACAGATTAACAAAAACGTAACTATAAACCAGACGAGTTAGTTATTTTCAGGTAAACTTTGCGATTAAATTGCCATTAACAGCTTTTATTCCTCAAAAAATGCGCGATAGAATGATTTTTACAGGGACGTAGAAATCGCCTTTTCTGTGATTTTTGGCTGAAATAATTAGTATTTCTGTCCAGAAACCAGACGTCTAAATATGTTGAGCACAGACTGTCAACCAGGCATTGACCGAAAAGATGTTTAAATTATGTAAATCGGGAAACACATCTCTTATTCTAATCTATTCTATACGATTTCACATGTGCTTTGTCAGAATTAATAGGCTATTCATTTTGTTGATTTTCGGTCTTTCTGACAAATACTCTAAAACTTGGAGGCTTTCATTCGCCGCATAGTTGAAATTGATTCATAATATTTATTGTTCCGTCTAATTCACTCGCCAGAATCCGGCTCAATTCAAGCCGTTGTCCTTCTATGCGCGGTGAGTTTCTTAAAATAATTTTTCTTACAGTTTTTTTCGCATGTGCTACTTTTTGCCGCGTTTAGTATGTGCTTTTCATAATCATTGTCGAGACGATACGACATGTTTCCGTGGTGTAGTGGTTATCACATCCGCCTAACACGCGGAAGGCCCCCGGTTCGATCCCGGGCGGAAACAGAATGTTTTTTTTATTTCGATGTTTCTTTTGAGTTTGAACTTTTTTTTTTTTAATGTCACTTTAAACGATTTCAACTGAAATGCAAATAAAGAAATTCTTCGTAAATTACATTGATAATTGAATTTTAATGATAAAATTCCTTTCCAAGTTCAAAGAAATTTCTCTAGTACATAAATATGTATGTAGGTAGGTCTAACTATGTTCTACTGCCGGATTTTTCTGATGAAACCAACTACTCGCATTGGAACATAAAATTTGTAGATAATCGCTTCCAGAATAAACACGCAGGAGATAAAAAAAACTCCACAAATTGGCTCGGAACAAATATGTAACTGGAATACGGGTATTTAAAATTTAAATTGTGCTCATGTATTCGCATTAATCTTATTAAAAGCAGATATCGGAATTTATTTCCGAACGAAAGACAAATGGAGGAGGTTGAAAACAAAGTGTGTTCTGTGGAGATAAAAACTGTGAGATTAGAAGAAACAAGACATTTTTCAAATTTCAAGA
Organism: Euwallacea fornicatus; assembly: GCF_040115645.1. Classification (NCBI taxonomy): domain Eukaryota; kingdom Metazoa; phylum Arthropoda; class Insecta; order Coleoptera; family Curculionidae; genus Euwallacea; species Euwallacea fornicatus. The sequence continues at coordinate 1,250,122 of NC_089558.1, forward strand.
ATTATTCAGTAGTAGTATTAAGTTACCTTTTGATTGGTGTCTTTTGAACGTAATTGGATTTAACCTGATAGTGCGTGACCAAATCGTATGGGTAGGTCCGGCAGCCATCGAAACCGCGACCATAAATAAAGCCGACCAAACAAATTGGCCCAATAAAAGCGTAAAAACGCAAAAACCAGAAAACATTAATATCGACCATACAAACAACTGCAAAACTGCATGTAGTACCAGATACAAAACAAGTTTTTTTGTGTATTTAATTAGCATTTTATTTGGCGTTTAAGCAAAGCATCGTATCGAATTAGGCCGGTACCAGAGCCAGCGAAATTTAATTCATTATGTCCGTTCTTGGCGAGAAGTGCGAGGTTATACCGGGGTTAAAGCCATTTCGGCCCATCTTATTTTATGCAAATGTCCAACGGTGAAGCCTTTTTTGAGACCAGAAAGCAGTCTCCGCTATTAATATGAAGTCGTGCTCTTGGACCGAGTCGAATCAAATCAAAAGGAAATGAGAAAGAAGGTCATACATGTTCTAGAGAAGATAGAGAAGGGAGAATGAAGAGAAGGATGGATTTGATGCATCATCAGCTAATGCAGAGATTTGAAGACTGGGCACATATCTCTTGGGAGCAATGGATTAGCATGAATTCGACTTATATTCCTTATTATGTCAACGAGCAAAATGCCCTGATGGTAACATCAAGAACACTACGTTTTGACCCGAAGATGGATAAGAGGTTTTAGGGGAGAAGCTGTAAGGTTAGCAGTGTAGCCTTCGGCCCTTTTTATTTATCTATCGGTCTAATCTACAAATGTGGGCCCTAAGTCGAGCCTGGACACTTTTATGGGGGTCTAAAGTGAGGAGCATATAGTAAATGCACCAAAAACACGCACTGATGGTGAGTTTGGCAGCTCCGGGGTTCCTTTCTCCTTCGAGATGTTACGCCGTCACGTGGCATCGTTGAAGATTTTGTGGCTATTAAAATTGTCGATCGAACTTGACCAAAGTTATGCCCCAACAATGTCTGGTCGTTCATGAGCCTTACCAAACTGTTACCTATTATTTTCGATGGCCGCAAGATAAAGCGTCGCAGTCTCAAACCAGATTCACCATCCGATAAAGTTAATTTTCAGATACCGTTTTTTTCTAGGCACGCACTGGCCCCTTTCGTGAAAAACGTTTGGTCGGTATCCCCGAACTTTTTATACAGGGTGAGCCAGAAATAATGTGCCAACGCGAAACTGGAGATGCTAGACACCAAAATACTCGTGATCGAGCCCAACACGGCTGATACCAATGTCGCTAGGTTAAGGAACAGGGCATATCTAAAGCTTAAATTTTATTCTGAAAATTGACAGTTTTATATTTTCCGGTGTGAGATTTACAAATTTCGCGCTTAGTTTGACCTTACTCCTAGAGGGCGCTAGTTCCGCCGTATTTCTTCGATGTGTTAAGCCACGCTTAAAACAAGTCGAGGATTTAAAAGAACGCTGAATTCTACAGAGAAAATGTACTCTTGTTTAGGTCGTTGGCTTTTAAGTTATTTGCATTTAGAAGGTTTAATGTATTTTGCTATGATTCGTTTACCATTAAAAAGTAAAAAAGGTACGGGGAAGTAATCAACGCGGCAACAAATATCAATAACAATTATTGGTAGTAATGGTGATAACGAATTTGAAATCAAATGTCGGAAGCGTCCACCACTTGCCTCAGTACGCTTTAAAATACAATTTCTTAAATATCTCTGAATATTAAACAAAATTCCCCGATTGTTTTTAAAGAATTCGTGGTTTCTCGTATTATTGGCCGCAACAATTTGATAAATGTGGACAAAAGCTTACTTAGAAAAAAACAGTAATATGAGCAGCTGAAGAAAATCACAGCAAAATACATTGACCTTTTAAGTGCAAGTAAATTGAACACCGATAGATTTGGACGACATTCCCAAGAATACGTTTTCCTTGTTGAATTGATCGTTCTTCTAACTTCTCGATTTGTTTTAACCATACGATGGAGCTATCGCCCACCAGGAGCAATGTTAAAATAACCTTAAAATTCGTAATTCTCACACCGAAAAAAACATAAAACTATCAATTTTCGGATTTATGCTATGAAAATTTTCTTCATTATTTATACGTTTCAGAATAAAATTTTATGTTTGAACACGCTGTATCTCTTAAATCAGCAAAATCAGCCGCGTTGAGCTCAATCACTATATTTTGGTGTCTGGTATATCAAGTTTAGTGTTGGCCCATCCGCTCTGACTCGACCTGTATATCAAATGTTATTAATTATAAACGGACCCCGAAACGTTCAATTGCCAGCAACTCTCTAAGCCCATCAATTTCTCTTCCCGGCCGTGTACATACCTGAAATACAAGAAACATTTTTCGGTTCAGAAAGGCACCATGGAGCAACATTTTTTTCTTCATGGTTCAATTGTATAGTAGCGTTTTTATACCGCCGATGCTAACGGTATACTTCTTAAAACAATATTCGTTTATTATTAATAATCTAAATAGCGCAGAATGACAGCTGACCTCGACTGCGTTAGGAGAGTCCTTACCCGCTGATGCTGAAGAGTTTTTGGGCACTCACGTTAAACTGATAACCTTTCAAAAAGGACGGCTTGAGTCTCAACTGAGGCTTCCGGCTCAGTGCATTGATTTTGCGGAAGGAGAACGCCCCCAACTGCAAGGAACGTCTATATGAAGAATGATACAGAACGTGTCCCGATTTGAGAATGTTCGGCACTTCACGCATCACTTGACTCATGGGACATCAACAAGTGAACGTACACTGGCACCTGAAGTTGCAAAACTCTTTACAGATTGGGTGTATCTCTCCTCTCCTCTGATCATGCCATGGGAGGCGTATATTTCTTAACCTTGCACTTTGTGCAGATGCACGTGAATATGTCTTGGAACGATGTTCATTCTCGTAATTACCCTGGAATCGTCACCAGGGAGATTCCATCAGCCGTCTGGAAGCATCCCCACAGAAAGATATTCGCCGTTCTCGAGAATATTAATCAACCTCGAAGCCAAGCTGCAGGAAGATTGTTACTTCGTAACTTTAATTAATCAAAATTTCGGATATGAACGGTTTGGAAAGTCACTGTGAGACGCGGATCTGTCTTACTTGAAATGGAAAAATCCTTGGAAATTCGTTTAGATTTGCCAAACCTCGGAGATAAGCAGCTTACGCTGTGACTCGGCTTTAGTGTTGAAACGTGCATCTTTGGCAGGACTTTTCCGACCTCAGACAACGGAAATGATCGCTTTTTATCCTGCCATCGTTGTAGACTGGTCTTCAAGACAATTTGCTCACTTTCCATCCTTGGCTCACTCACGCTGATATCAGAAGTGGCGACGGTCTGCAGATTGGGTATGTCTCTCCTCTCTTCTGATCGCGCCCTAAAAAGCTTACTTGTTTAACCCTGCACTTTCTGCACCTGCGCATGGATACGTCTTGGACCCATCTCCGTCCTCATGCACTCGGACTATGAACCTGTATATTTTCTGCCCTAAATAGATATCTGACATTCGATCTGGTTTCCGTTAACTGACTCATTTAGTATTTAGTTATAAAACACGCGGTTTCAGAATTTATTCCCGCTGGTAAAATTATACTTCTAGACAAGCTCTCGTTACCCTACAAAACTGGTCTCAATTTAGGATTTATTTTTCTATCTGCCTTGCACATCAGGAAGTTGTGGATTCACAGAAATTAATTCTCACAATTAAGAGAGCTTTGTTCATGTCTGACTGCGAATGTCTTCGGATTTACTAAACATCAATACAAGACCCAGGTAAGAACGGTCGAATACACAATACACCAGCCACATTCATAATCTGTTTCCGGATAAACAGACCATTTAGGTGTGACCAACGATTTGCCGAATTTCTATAGGGGCCTTTCTTTGTGGAGGTGCGAAACTTTTTCTCGAAATTAATCCAGACGGACGCGGCATGGGCCATTAAAACCGAACAATAAACAAAGGTCCCCTTTTGGTCTTAAACAATACCCGGTATTAAAATGGGTGATTTAATCCTCTTATGTGGTGGTTCCAGCTCTTTTTAGAACCGTTTAAAGGCGCAAATTTGTAGAGATGTCGTGTTATGCACAATACAGTTTGCAGCACGAACTAGTCTAGAGGGGCCTTTTTGCGCGTAAGCATTTGCTAAGGAAGATATTTAACGAGATACGTCAAGCGAAGAGGGAAGAGAAATGGCGACTCTTCATATCATTCCTTTTCCTTTTCTCACTTTAGAGAATAACCTGCAGTTCGGCGAAAATCTGTTGGGAGTTTTCAACTTTTAAAGCCCAATGGTCTATCTTGCCTCTGAAGGCTGCAGAAACTTCCTCCTTGTGTACCCGGATTCGCTGAGCTGCTAGGGGAAAATTCGAAGCATTAAGTACGGGCGTTTCCTCATTTTCCGCCCTTTTCCTTCGCCCGCGCTACAACACTTTGTGCAGATGGCAGCACTACCGACGAAGTAACTGATTTATTTCAGTTTTCCAATCTTGGCTTTGACGCCCTGCATTTCGCAAACCGGCCACTTTTGGATTAGACAAATTAGGTTAAATCGTCGCGTTCTCGCCCCAGGGATATGTGCAGGATTTTGTACAGACCTTCTACAGACACCCAGTGTATCGAAATCATTCTTATCGATACGGTTGGTGGCGTTTCGAAACTTGCTCTTCGGCAGTCCTTTAGTCGAGCCCCGTTCTCTTCCAAGTGGGAAACTTGACTAGTGCCAAATTCGGAGGTACGAGCGGTTGCCTGGAAAAGGGGCGCGAGTGATACATCGATTTTCCAGGGATAAAACGTCCTTTTGAAATACGTTGGTGCTTAATGTACCGCTGTAAAAGCGACCAAATCTCCTGAAAGTGGCGACACCTGCGCGCCTCGTCCTAGTCTACGACCAACAGTAAATAAGGTAGATATATGTGTGCAGTAGATGATTGAAGCTACAATGGGCCTATTAAAAGCAAAATGACAACTCCGTGCGATTTTTTTTTATTACATAATAACCACATAAAGACTTATAATCGTTTGTCCCGGCGAGGCATATAAAGTTTCAAACGTAAGATATGCCAGTCACATGGCTTTATTAACCAGCAATAAATTTTCGCTTAAACGGTGTGCGCTTAACTGATTAATGAAATAAAAATGATGGCCTTTGGCTGCCTCCGAGGAAATATAAATTACTTAAGCCGTAAAGCTAGAAAAGACTAATCCCGTCAGAAGTGTTTTACGCATATCCAAACATTCGTTTCTGTTCCTCTCATTTTAGCTCTGAAACGAGAGTCTAATGGATATTTCTGAAAGTGCACGTTAAAAATTAATATTAGCCAATATATTAGAGCTTATAAATACCTCGAAGAAATCGACTCGAATTTTATTAAAGCGCCTTTACGACTAAAAACTGACCGTACCATAAATTACCGCTTAAATGCCCTAATCAAAGCAATCTAAAAATCTCGTTATTACATATGAAGAAATCAGATATCTAATGCCAAAAAGCAAGAAAAGGCATTTATGAGATGATTTTATGATTGGTCCATCAACTGCGGTCAATAAACGGATGTTTCTTAACAATAATAAATTGTCCCCCATCAGGATATAAAGTCCGGAGTTTTTATGGCGAAGTCGTAAAAATCCAATAAAATTAAGCGAATGTTTGCTAAAAGTTTTAAGCGTGTAATGCTCGACTACTTAACTTTTTATGGATTCCACCATTTTCCGATATATTTGCATAAAACCGAATTTTGATATTATCCTTAAAGTCATACATGCGCAGGAACCCTCGCATAAAACTTTTAGTGAGCAGTTTAATGGAAGTCGACAGATTTAATAGGCCATTATTTGCTCAACTCCCTTTCTCGTAATCTTCGCGGAGAAAGTACACAAAGAAATTCTAATTTTACAAGGCGCTTGTTAGTTCTCAAGTCGGGACGGAGGTTCCCATTCATAAATTACCAATTTTAAGTTTCCACCATTTAATTATCGCCTTTATTTATTGCCTGTCCGCGTCGGAAAAATGAATTGTTTATATTTTTCATATGTTTATATAATAACACACCAAAGCCGGCTTAATCGCGTGAGGCTGCCGATACTCCACTCACGTTAGATTCGTTTAACTGTGTTTTTGGATTTGATCCTCTGATGGATCTGGTTTTGGACATCAGTCAACTAACCTTGCGCGGCCTCTTTCTGCTCTCCAATTGCTCGGAATTCGACACTTATCACTCATTGTTCCAGCGCAATGAGGAGCACGAGCACGTGGCTGAATTTATTGCTTGTAGATAGGGGTAACGCGACGTGAGACACTAGTATGACTAGTTGATCGATGGTCTTCCCTCTAAAGGTACAAAACGGACAAGAAGTGACTAGATTGGGCGACGTAGAACAAGTTTAGGCACCACATCGAGTATTTATTTACGATTTTGTACATCTCCTTGAACCGCGCCTGCTAAATCATCTGCAGCACCTTATCACCAGATTGAACCTGACCCGACAATGATTATGAGAATGTTCGCTTTGTTCCTGTGGATTTCTATTTGGGTATGTTCCTTGGGATAATAACAATATCCATTTCTGGTAGACTGAAAACTTTTGAAAAAACCACCGAGCCATGACTGTGTTGTACGAACTTGGCTCCGCATGAGCTTTGGGCATGGTTTACTTAATCGGTAATTTATGTAACGCTAAATTGAAAAACCAACGTATTTGCATTACAAAACCGCTATTGAAGACGAACATGGTAGCCTTTCCGGCATATTTTCACATTGGACGTAATCCGATATTTAAAAGTGATATTAGGTTGTTAGAAACTAGTCCGGGGGTCTATGACATATTCACACGGATATAATTACAAAGAGGGAGAATTCTAACGGGGCAGCTGGTCGATTTAAACAAGTTTGGTCGTGTTCAGGTTAAAAAATGTTGCGCTTCACGAACTAAAATGGCTCAGCTTGAAATCCTGCAATTTCCTAATTTTTGACGCTCTCGACGTACTTTGCATAGCTGTTGGATTTGCTTTGCAAGAGTACATGAGGGTTGGAACAACAAGAGACTACTTACACGAACTAGGTGTACCCAGTATTTCCACGCATACATGAAGTCGATTTTTATTCATGAACCTTCCTTTCTTTCCTGGAAAAAGTGAATGCTTGTCTTGAATTTCTAACTCCGCAAGTAATTTCCTTAGTTGACATAAAGTGAAGGCATTTAACTTGAGCAAGAATTGAATATAATAGAACATTTGAAGTGGTCTCTGTTTATTTTAAGTTTTTTCTCGTGCATTCATATGCAAGACAAGAATTTGGCATTATTAAGCAAAGTATTGCTCAACGCAACACATTAAAATTTAATCGAAGCGCCTTTTCCTATGTATTTTACACATATTAAGTAGGCGATAAAAAATTGATTTCGTCTGTCGAAATTTGTAATCGCCACCACTGTGTCACGCTCTCATCGCCCGTCGCAGCATACAACACCGAAGCTGCTCCCTGATTGTATGGTCTTCGCCGTTTATACTTGAGGTAGATAAAGACCGAAAATGAGATCGTCCTCCTGTTGCTCTTGCGCGATATATTCCAAGGGCTTCTGGATACGATCATCCAGAGCTAACGTCCTTGTCTTAGATATCGATTAAAAGAGTTTTGTGCTAGTTGAGTGATTGCAGCTAAATAGAAAAGAGTTTGCGCGTGTAAGTCTTTGGGTTTAATGCCTGTGTTGCATATTTATGCGTAAACTCCCACCATCGAGAAGATCACTGGCATCAATACCGAAACAATACCCTTTACCATGCATGGAACGAGTCCGTGTATAAACCCCGGATCTACAAGGAAGAATTTCGCACTACCAAGAAAGTTTACGCGAAATATTTACTGCGGGATCGACACTTGAATAAGCCATAATAAAACCGCAGGATAATACCGAACAGAACAAATGAGATTCTTTAACGAAATACCGCCATTACAAGGGTATTTTAGTCAATAATTAATGTTGCTTTGCATTCAATAACAGAGAGCCTCACTATATTTTGACTCTTGGTCATTCAGGGGGCTTTGGCAATACGTTAAGCCGTCAAATAAAAGTCTTTAACTTACACCGTGTTAACATTTTTATTGGCCGTTTTGAAATTAACAGCAAACCCGTACTCGAGCCAGGGTCGGACTCGGTTAAAAATGGTGCCGGATTAAAAACGGTCTTTAAAGACCATAAATACACGTAGTTAGCGAAAACCGCTCGCTCGTAAGTGCAAATATAAATCGCGTATCGTTAAAAATAATAACGATATTGCGGATCGCTTTGTTCCAGTCAATACTTAAGAGCTTTGGACCAGGAGCAATAACTCAAAAGGTCGTCCGTCGGGTATCTTACTTTAATGTAAACGATGTACTGTCTTGGGTTTTTGAACGGCGCGTGTAATTGGTTCCCTAAATAAAATAAATGAAATATTAAGGAACCATTGGTGGTTTTATTGATATAAATCGTTTTTGGACCATTGAGCTTGTAGTGATAAAAATCGGCCGAGCCGGTCGAATGAACGACAAATATGACCCTTGAGCCTCAGATGTAGCCCTCCGTTAACTTGTGCTGATATGAATGTTCGCAAATTATTATTAGATGCAGACTCGCGTCAGGTAGTGTCGAAGCCGTTTAGAGTGAATCGTCACATGAACAATTTTTGAATAATTGCCGCCAACCGACGCGTCCAAGTCAGCGGACAGTGAAGTCCGCCAATTGACCCCCGAGAAGTCTTAAACCCAGAAAATTATCACTAGAAATAGCTAAGAAAGAGTTCCGAGCAACGTCTGAACATGGGAATTGCAAAGAGGTGTAATCAGTTCCACCACAGACAGTACAGAAACAAATAATGATGGTTTGAGGCTCTTCGGGGGTTATCACGCTCTGAATACATATCCGAGTTTTTTAATCGCGATCTTTACATAGACTCCGAAACCTGACCTTCTTTTTGAGGCTTCAGCTTTGGATTGAGGTTTGAACCGCACCCGAAGTGGCGATCTAGGTTGAACCTCAGATTGGAGTTTAAAATTAACTGAATATGGCCGCCAGAGGATGCCAATGTAGTGGAACCTTCGGCGAGAAGATAATTAAGAGGCCAATACCTACTTTGACTTTATCGTTTCTATGGAAACTGTGTGATAGGAAAAATGACCAGTAATTTCAGGTGGATGTGGGTTTCAGGCATGACATGTATTCTTCGTTATGTTTGTCTCTAATTTGGCCTCGTAGCCTCTCGGGTAGGAGGACCTCCTGCAGTCACCCAAAATCGATGTTTCCCTACAGTTTCATTCTGTTGCTTCTTCTTTCAGCCGTCGCTGAAGACATATTTGGGCTGAGATTTTCCACTAGGAGTCGCTCAGCAACGTCTCTTTTTTAGCCATCTTTGCTACTTCAACTGGCCCAAAACTTACCCGCGTTAATGGAAGTTTATCAGAAACCATAACCGAGAAGAGAGGAAAAAAACAATTTGAATTTAATGAAAGGTGGGCCCCAACAGTGTGGGACTCCTTCATCACTCTAGTCAACATGAAGATAATTTTTCTATTGTCTTATTTCCGACGCCAACTGATGGGTTCATTAAACTAAATTACAATGAATGTGCCATATTATTTGAGAGGAAAAAATTAAAAGAAACAAACAACGCCCAGATGAAAAATGTCACGGCGCACGTGTAACAATGGAAATCAAATAATCCTATTAAATCTATTATAATAAATTTGAATAATCTATACGACCATAAATTCTCCATATTGCTAAATGTTAAGCAGCATTAACGTGCTTATGTATTAGGCGGCCATTGTGTATAAATTTCTCTTCGGGAGATTATTATTACGGGTCGGCGTCGGCAACTTATTTATGCAATCTGAGAACTTGAATATTGAATATTTAAAGGGCTTATGCCCAGTACCAGATGCTCAATCAAACATTCTACCAAATGGTAGCGGCGATTATCAAGCGGAAAACGACAAGACCGCCTCCGCAAACGCTCGTTCGCCATAGAGAAACATCGGGGAAGAGGACTTCAGTGCGATCCCTTGTTCTGGAACTATATCCAACCAAAAATCTCTCGCTTAAACGAAACGCAGTTCCACGTCATACGAAATTGCACTTTTATCTTGGCCTGGAGAACCGCATATAGGCCCGCAAAAAAGAGAACCCCTTGTCCATTCACAGACCTTTAAATTTATGTTTAATTAGTGATGGTACACGTGTAAGCCAACGTTGGATCGAATATTTATATGTAATTGTGATGATCGTTTAAGCAATAAATTATAATGTTAAATGGGTTATTGATGAGATCTTTGACGCTCCCAAGATCATTAAGTTTCCTTCGATAGATTTTCAAAGAAATTTTGACTTAGTGCATTGAGACAAATTAAACTCCTCAGCACTGATGGCTATCTGACGATGAAGGTGAGTCAGTTCCAGCGGCGCGGAGTGCCTACGTTTCAGTCATTTTTCTCGAATTATCTTCAGGGAAATCAGTCAACTCCTCAACGCAAGACAGACGGCGATTACTGGGGGCAAACAATCGGCCGCGTTATTTGTCCGAGAAATACGAGGCCGTTTCGATAAGCGAGAAGAATTTGCATTAGCGGCGAAGAATAGAGTTTCGCCTTCATAAAGTGTATAGGGCCTTATATGGTGAATCGGCCAAAATATAGTGACTTGGAGCACTATGAGTGAAGACTGAGAAGTCACCAATAATTCGAGACCTTGGCAGGCTGTGCTATTCGATTCAACAAGACAGAGTCACTTTTTCGTGGACTCTTCACGTGTAGACTGGGGAAGAACGGTACAGGAATGACCTAGTATGCTAAATCTCGAATTGGTCAATACAGGAAGCGAAAGAGAACCAGTCTCATTTTACAGCGACGGACCCAGGGGTAAGTGGGCCTCGATTCGTGACAAATTCGTGTCTCGGGGCCCCGCAGCCGCAGAACCGAATTGTCCGACTACAAACAAAAACGTATCTGGTCGACTATATCCGGAAGCCCTCGGATTAGGTCGCACGAGAGTGACAAGAAAAGGATCTTATTTTCAGTCTTTATCTATCTCAAGTATAAGCAATGAAGGCTGCATGAACAGGGAGCAGCTTTGACTTTGCAAGCTGCGATGGATGATGAGAGCGTGACACAGTGGTAGTAATTACAAATTTTGAAAGACAAAGAAAATTTTTGGGTTGCTTAGGGCCAAGTCGTTCATTCTTTGGAAATTATCTGTTGTTAACGTTGACAGCACTAAGGGCCATTTTTGTAACTGTTCGATGATGACCAGCGAACGCGATTGGTTGATAGAGGGATCGATTCGATATAAATTTTCATTTCCGAAAACCCTGATTATCTACTGTCCTTGCGGGAACGTTGCATGGAAAGGTGAGATCAAAGCAACTGCAGCTGAAACGCGTAAAGCCCCATATCGCTAGACGTTAAGGGCCCCCAGGAAGGTTCTTGTAATGGCTCTATAGCAAATAAGTCAAATCTGACACTATACCACGTTTTTATTTTTTTAGTATCCGCAGTTCACAAAAAAATAATTCTTATCCGGCGCCTTCAAGGTTGGTTCCTTTGGGCAGATGACACTCCACAAGTCAAACAACGTCTGGCTTGGAAATTTCCCTAGTCAATGGTTCATCAACCATTTTTTGACCACACAGACATCTTGGTTTCAAAAACTCGGAAGACACTGATATCTCTGTGGTTCTTTGCCCAATAAGTTACGTCGAATTGGTTACGTAAGCTTGACTGGTGCAAAACAATAAACAATCTGGCGAAAACAATGGTCCATTCTGTGTTTCGTGTGTCCAAATTCGTGAAAGGTTCTTTATTAATATTCGCAGTTCTTTATTTACTCGTTTGGTTCTTTTGTTGTGGAGAGCGGTGACTATGCGTTTTTCTTCATTAAAATTTTTCTCGTCGATGAAAAATTGGAGATTTCAGCACGTATCTTCGGCACCATTAGCATTATTTGCAGAACCATTTAACATAGATTACAAGGGCGCTGTTGCAACAAAGGAAACTGGACACCCAGTACCTCGAATTGCCAACAGTTTACAAATAATCCGTCGATAAGAGCGTTGTGCAAAAGAACTCGAGTTCAAACGTATTATTTGTCTTTGTCATTTGTATGTTGGAGGTATACAGGGTGGCCGTTTCTGGAGCTCAACTATGGGGGTTTTAAGGACCATAAAAAATACGAGGTTGTGCAAATTTGGATGAAATTGTTGAGTTGCGCGTTGAAGGACATGCGGCTTGAAAATGAAAAAAAAAGTTTTTCGGAAGTTTTCAAAAAAAAACAAAAAAAAATTCGGAATCAACTTGGCAGGGTAGACAGTTTAAAATTCATTTTAAGCAGGTGTGAAATATTTCCTGCCAGAGTTATTTCAAACAATAGAGACATAGGTTGGCCTGCACGACGACCACATCTTTACCCATTAGCCTATTATTTATGGAGAACTATGAAAGACTTCATTTATAAATCAGTACCCATCGATATTAACGAGCTGCGAAGAGAGATCATCACAGCTTTACAGGCCAAAATAAGTCGAAGGGACGTTTTAAGGTCAATGCAAAATTTAAAGAGATACACCGAGGCGTGCTCGGAAGCGGAAGGGGAACCGTTCGGGTACTTTCACAGTTTCCTTTATGTATTTTTTGCCCATTTTATTTCCGCGACACCCTTGGCAAAAACCACTAGAAAAAACAAAGTTGATGGTGCTTGCCGATGGGCGGAATGTCGCATTTCAAATGTGATATCGCCACGTGACAGTGGAGGGAAAGTTGCAGTGATGAAATCTGGAAGTCGGCACATGCCCGAATTCCAAATTACGCAACCTTGCTCCAATTTAATTGACCTCGGATCTTTTACGTTGACCGAGATCTCCGTTGTTGAGCTAAAGAAACGGACACCCTGTATAAAGGCTTTTAGCGTTCTATATCAGCCCAGCCAGTTTAAAACGCCTTATCGAACTCGGACCTACCAATTCTGACAAGATAAATAATTATGTATGAACAGCTTGTATTAAAAAATAACACTGTTAACGCCCACGGTCGACATGTGTAGGGACTGGGTGTACCTTTAATATTGTGACTTAATTAAACTTACAGGAGTTTTTATTGTGGTGGCGAATTAATCCCGTGAGTTTTCCTCACGTTTCGCCCTCACACGGCATGAAACCCTTCGCCGCGTTCCTTAGCGTCTTCCAAGTCAGCCTTTATTAAATTATAAATACCGAATTCAACATCATCAAACAAAACTGACTTTTAAGAAGCTTACGCCTCAGGAGCCCTGCGAGAGTAAGGTGAATAAACCTTTTTGGGCCCAGCTTGTATACCCTTCGCTGGATTTTTCAATTTTGACCCGTCATCTTGCAATATTTTCCATTGTAAGAGTCCTTATTCTGCCTTCGATAGCCTCATTAAGATATTTTCATTCATCGAGGCGGAATTAGCTCGAAAACAATTATAATGTACAGAGATGTACGACGCACACTTAAACACAATGAAAATGAAGAAATACCGAATTTCAATGTCGAGGATGGTAGCAACAGGAGTCGAAAAACAAGGATAGCAATAAACCTTGCACCGTCTTCAGGTCTTTAAACCTCTTAAAATCGGCTAATTAATTATGATAAGTAGAAGCAGATGAATTCCGGCCGATATTAATCAAAACAAGCACGTTTGCCGGACCCCGCATGCCGTATTGTCAAAAAGTGCACCATCAAATATTTCAAATGAGTTCATACCGGGGCAAAAAAAAGATCTTCGATATTATTTTAGATCTTGGCATTTTTCAGGCAGTGGTGTAGATGTGTACTGTCCGAGCCAATGAGATCAAAGTGGTCAAATGAGTGACTTTAGGGACGTGCAAAGTCGCATTTTTTCATCGCAAGAAACCAGTTGTCAGCTACTCTTTCTTATGGAATGGGCTGAGAAAAAAGGTGAACGGAAGCGGTCAGTAAGACGTAAATCAGTTCATGTTTTGGTGCCGTCTGTTGCATGAGGTTCTGATTCGAGTTTATCATCATCATCTTCTCAGTCGATTCGCGAAATGTTGGGTGCTGAAATTTGCTGATCTACGCAACTCAAAAAGTAAATTGTAGAAAGCCGAAGCTAAAGTTTTATTCGGCAAAATCCGCGAATAAATAACTCGAATGAATCGCTTCTTTACAGGGTGTGTAAAATTAAAAACTGTATATTGAACGATTTTTTTCTAAGCTTCAACGCCCCGCATTTCGGAAACGGGGCGATTCCGGACACGCGTTTGTGCAGGCTGTTTCTTAATTTCGTCTCGAGGAATATCTTCTTTAATTTGCTCATGTCTCCACGGAACGCCCTGTATCATCAATTAAACTTCTTTGTTTTACACAATGGCTTTAAAAAGCTATTTTTATCGCACTAAAGAACTAATTTCAAAGGATCGGACTTGCAGTATAATTGCTCACAGAAAATCGTGAGGAAGAATCATCTAGTTCCAATGTCTGAGGGCGATTTTATATTATGATTTCTCGCTGGATCCTAGTGCGCTCCACTTGTCCGTGGCGCCAGGCGTCTTTGCACAGGACAATAGTTTTCCTATTTTCTCTACATGTTTCTGTCCCGTAACCAACGATTGTATCATGGCCGTATGCATTATTAAAGCGTAGGTCCCCGAACGAGTTATTGGTCAGACAAGGTTTTGACTGTTTTTGTATTGTTTGTTAAATCTCGGAAACGAAACCTAACAACGTTGTTGACGGCACGTCAAAAGTCTCGAATGATATCAACTGTTTTTTCCATTCGATTGAATTTGCCGTTCTTACCATTTCCGAGATGACGATAGTAAACAAATTCGAATAAAGCACCCTGTATGGCAAGGCGCCCAGAACCATCCCTACCCCTCAACAAGCCGGCCATACACCTGCGCCAGATTATGCGAGCATTGTGCTCACGCAGGTACCCGTGGCGTTCATATGCACGAAGGGTTCTTTTGACGTACAAACATTTTCATGAGTGTACTGGGAAGGAGCGTCAAGATTCCGAATTCTATCGGAGGTTGATTCGCACAGTCCGCACTGTAGAGGCGCAAAAATTATCCCACGAAACATCGTATCGCAACACCGTCGGGCAATATTTTCCTGTTACGCATCGATATTACAGAACACCGTCGCGTAAAAGAATAAAATTACGGGGATCTGTCCAGTCATGCAAAGAAGTGGCGCAACACCACCGCGCATCGTTTCTTTGACATGATGGCGAAATACCGACGGGACGCCTCGATGTTACAATGTTGCGATCCAGGTTACGATACAATGGTATGCGACGCTGTTACACACCGCCGTCCGTACATGTTACGACCCGATGTTCTGTTGCATTTCCCTACGCGCCTTTACGTTGTACGTTACGGTGTGTTATGCGTAACAGAGCATCGTCACGTATCATGTCAGCAGACCCCACTGGCGATCCATCGAAATCAATAGAGTGAAATTTCGCAGATGCATCCAGACATGCAAAGAATTATTGCGGCACCAGCGCGTATCGTTTCTTTAATGTGATTGCGAATTGCGGACAAGCGACGGGACACTTCGATGTTGCGATACGGAGCTACGGAGTACCGTTCGTGTCTGTTGCAATACGATGTTCTGTTGCATGTCTGCAGACGTCTTTAGGATGTGTCAAGAATTAGCGGCGATGTCATGCTGATGCGCGACGATCAGTCGTCGCGTATCTTGCGCATCAGCGTAACATGCTAATGTTCCATCTAACTGAAAACGTGGTTCCAGAAGTGGTTTCTTCAGTTTCTCAGATCGAGGATTTAAATTTGATGAAGATTGAAAGTTAATCCATGGTAAAAACCTCACAAAGTTGATATCCATTTCCATCCAGTTCATCAGATTTATTTCACCCTTTCCCTTCATTTCCAAATTCTCCCTTCCACCCTTTCAAAATTAAGGTGCATTACTAACTTCAAGCCTCATTTCGAACTCTCAAATGACAAAACAAGGGTCCTATATTAACGTCTTCGCATGTGTATATGCATATATTGTCTCTGCAGACTCAAGTATCAAAGAGCTCGGTCCGAAGGATTTTGAGAAAATATAATTATAGACCATATTTAATTACGTATCGCATCATTGCCCAGAGTTAGGCATGCGCTATCGCTGCATAAACTTATAAGATTAAACAACCCAAAAACTATGCAATTTTACTATAGATAATTAAATGTAAACGTGGGCCCCTTTTTCGACGTAGTTACATGATACATCAAAATAAAAGCAGGGTCTTATTCAAAATTTTAAAGTTTTTCCCATTTTTCGATGCCCAAGCTGGCTCTCTTTTTGTGGACACCCTGTAGAAAATATTGGACTAAGCCTGGTAACATCCTAACATATGAACTTTCCACAATGCTGTGAGAAAAAATGAGTTGCAAAATACCTTTCCATTTGTTAACAACTTGCAATTCTGCAGGCATCTACATCTATCAAGTGGCCCCAAGGCTCTTGTCCAACCACTAAATTCTCGTAACTATGCTGTTCATAATTTTCCCAAATCGTCTAATAACCGTTCCCGGAGGGACACCTTGTATAACGTCCAATCACCCGATTTAAGCGAAGAACAACGCTTACGCTCCTATCAGACCTTCCACCATTTGCCTCTCGCTCTTGGAACCTTCAAGAAACATAACTTTCCAATCGGACATGTGTAAGGCGAATTAAGGTTCAATTTGGTACCCAAAAAAAACACATTTTACGGCGAAAAGGCATGACATAATGACTGTAAAAGTGGTCGATTACGGTGTATATTCATTTCCTCCAAGTCGACAAATCGTCCGGTTGGACCGGGGCTCGGTCGCTGCTTGTTATGATGAATTCCTCCGGTGGCAATTAAGGGCCCAAGTAGGTTTTTTGGCTAATAAACATCTAGTTACCGTGACCACTTAAACCGGCCGAGAATATTTTTGGCAACATTTCCTTTGTATACCGGGTCAAGTCGGAACGTGCTCAGGGAATTTTACATTCATACGAATATAATAAGCGTATTGTATTACTGGGAGACATGCCCTCGATACATCGATAAAGAATAAATAAATCATCGGCAAAAAGAGTGAAAAAAATCGAAACAATGCTTCACTCTCCCATCATGACAATACCCGTGAGGCGGTACGGAACACACATATTAAAATGAGAGTGTTAAAATTGACATCATAAACGTCTGTCGGCACCTCTTTGAATTTACATAACAATTTCGGAAATCAATAAAAATCGTGGAAACGAGTGCCGAGCCTTGACGGCAAAGCGTTTTGCGGTTCTAAGAAAGCAATAAAACGAGCTTAAAAAATCGTTTCATGTTTAAACAATTGCGGAGAGGCCTTAAAATATTCGAATACGTGATTCTGAGGAGACTTTTGAGATGGTGCTTAACGGACTAGTGCTTCGCTGCTAATAATGCTACGGTGGTAGACCTCCAAAGGGGGATGCAACTCGCATTCGCATCGCTGAAGGAAAAAATGCTACTTTTACTATCAGAACATTCTCGTTTACCACCACTGTGTAATATCGTCAAATCACACTCAGCGCCACCTACCCCGATCACACAGTTGTCCTTGTTTGTGATATGCGCCCGGACGAAGACGGAAGCGTGGCACCGATCCCGCTTCCCCAAGTCACAAAGTACTTTGAACCAACAGGGCGACCCGAACAGAGGTGACAAGTAAGAATTTAAAGAGACAAAATTGGAAGTTTTTCGATTCGATCGGTAATTGTGTTCGTAACTTTACGATTTCGTTGTAAAAATTTACGTTTGCTCGCGCATTAGTGATGATCAAACGGTTTTCAGCAATACCCTTGTGAGTGACGCATTTCACTTGCATACCCCGACATTCCCAGCTTTATCACGTTAGTGCAATCGAAATAAATAATAAATAAACATGAAGTAACGGCCGTTTATAAAATCGTCTCAATCTCAGTCACGAATCTCCGATAATTTTTTTCACCTTACGTAACTTATCGGACCGACGCAGCCTTTTCACAATGAATCGAACTTTTTCTGAGAGGGAAATTTGAATGCAAACAAAATTATGTTTGTGATATTATGATGTTTATAATATTCTGATTTCCAACATTTTAGTCCAATCGAGTCATTCGGCACGGTCTAGTATGTTCGTTATCGCCATCTTGATCACGAGCTAATTTGCCGATGAAACAGATATGCATATATCGTAGTACATGGGGCATTGGGAATTACTGTTCATTGTCGCGCAAGATATGGTTCGACAAATTTTTCTTCATATGCACAAATATAGGTACAATATCCCGTTTAGTTCGCGAGATACGGAAGTCCCTTCGTGAACGTCCTAAGCCCCTAAGAAAGTGCAAAGTTGATGGTGGATGGCGAAATTCGAAACGTTGGGTTTCAAACGTGACATCGTCGCGATGCAAAATAGGAAAAGTTCTAGTGATGAAGCGTCAACCGTGTTTAATTACCTCGTGTATTAAACCGACGGAAAAGCAAAAAGGTTGTTGAAAAAGGAAAATATCTGGTGTTCGGAACATCATTTCAAGAACCAAGGCATCGTGTGATACGATAATTCCCATTGGAATGGAAATATTTGTTGGGTTATGGTACTTAGAGCTCAGTGCGAAAACGTGCCCAAGACCGAAATAGAGAAGTGTTATTTAAATTGAGCGCACTTTTATGGGCGGTGTTGAAAGCGGTATGACTGGGCATTGGCTGCCGCTTTTGAATGAGTAACATAATAGGCCCCCAACCTGAACTTAGTTAATTTGAATTGTAATGCTATAGTTAGCAACAGCAATTATTCATATGCTGGTGCCAACCGGACCAAAATCAGTGCTCCTTTCCGTGCGGGCTCCACCCCAACATATAAGTCTAACCTCTATGAATAGGCAATTTCTTTTTCAATGCCACTTGAGATTGCACTTATATATTTAATAAAATCTACTGCCTACGTCTCGAATGGGCCCAGTGACGTCTAGTGGTCCTAAATCAAACCCAGTCGTAAACTTGGCAATAGGGCACGCTGCTTATAATGCCATTGTGCGGCCACATCAGTACATAAACTCGTTTTATTCCCAGCAATTTTAGCGGATATAATGGATGAATTAACATATCTACTGAGTTTCTGCTATTGGAAGTCCTAGAGTCACTCGGAAGCACCGCAAAAAACATCCGGGCTCCGCCACGAATAGGGGGGCGCGTTCCTAGAGCTCGGCCATCGGGATTTTGATTCTTCCTCTTATTTGGTCCTTAAAGTTGCGATTCTCTTCCATCGCGGATCATTAATGTCGGCAGGCACACTTTTATGAATGAAGTCTTTCGGGGTTCCCCGCGAACAAAAATTAAACGAGAAAAGATCTGGTGAACGTGCCGGCCAACCTGGCTGCCCATTGTCTCAAATTATTTCAACAACTTTTAGCACATGACTAAATAGTTTCTGTCCTCATAAAGGCGCAATTTATGAGACCTGTATTTTCCTATGCATCTGCCCTGTAAACTAAATTATCCTATATCTCAGACTGTCTAGTTTTAAGAAAAAATCGACTCAAATTAAGTTCTCCATCATTTTCTGTGTTGTTTTCAATTTGTCCGGTGTCTAGTGTTTCTATGTTGGGATCTTAGTCCATAAATATCGCGGAATATAATTTCGGTATGTCAACAGGTCTCGTTTATTTATGGAGTGAACCTGGCCAATCCTCCACATTCTTTTGATGGAAACTTATTTGGCATTTTCTATGGGTGGAGAAAATACAGGTGCAGTTGGTTATGAATCGTTAGAATTATTCCAAAATCCGTTAAATATGAGTGCGTTACATTCATAATGCGATCAGCCAGGAACGAGAAAGCCTGTGATTGAGCTCCGGAATTCTTGTTGGAAATTAAACTTCATACGAGAAATGAATCCTAGAGGCTCTAAGGTAAAGATTGGTGAAAGGGACGACTTCGCTTTCTGGTTTCGAAAATTTGCCCGTTGCTGTATCCTCGCGCAAGAAAATGATCCCGATACATACCCACCACCAAAACGATCTGTCACGTGGTGGGGATAGAGCTTCGATTCGATTTTAGGGAGATACTTCCTCCGTTAGTTCCCCATTTTAGTGTCTAAAGTGGTAATTTTAGGACCTGCGGCTGACGTCAACAGGTCAGGAAAATGGACACGAATTAAGTAAACATGATAAAGTAAACAGCAAAGTAACCGTTAACGCGATATCGGCCATTCAGGAGTGTAAGGCCGCGGATGTAAACGAACTTTCAGTTTGGGCCACGACATCCCTTCGCGGGCATAGAGTCATGCGCGAGGAACGCTGTCAAAAAAAAGTGAGAACCGTCATTTATTTATGACGTTCCTTCATTTGTAGATTGTCAATGTCACAAGTTTTTGCGATGGATTCCTGCTGGCGATTGCCGCATTTCGGAGTAATTCTAAACACAAATCTATATGTTGGCGAGTCCTACGCAAATATCTGATACCGAAAGGTCACAGCTTTTTACCATCATCACCGTAATGTTGGCATTGACATTCACTTCGAAATGTTCGCCATTATCTAATACATACCGATGTAAAACAGAGCCGGCGCCCCCATATTAAAAATAACAGAAATATTTGCACTTATTATCATAAATTGTTATTAATCTGGTTTGATATGAATGCCCGCTGACATGTCGACAATGCGGGGCATAATGGAGTTGCAAATTAGTTTACTCTAAATTAGTCTAAAAAGCGTTTGTTTAATAATTAGCGGTAATAAAGACGTTGGTTTATTTCCATTACCGGTGATAAAGAGTGTTCGATACAGGCACGGTGCGATAAGTTTCAATTAAAGCGGCCGTTTAAAAAATACAATTGCAATGCCTTATTTATTGCAAGTTTGCCGTTTGTTATGCGTTAGGTGTAAAATTTTATAGGCGATAAATTATAGTTGGGTTTGCAAATTAACTCCGAAGAAGAGTCATTTTGTTTGGACCTCGGGTTTATTGGCAATGATCCTGGAATAAGAGGACGTACGTGCTTAACAATTGGGTTCTTTATCGCCTTTTTGGCACCTCCTCATGCACGGACGGTCCATGAAATTCGCAGATTTACCATCGCGTAGATGAAGTTTCGGCCCTCATCGAACCTCGTCAACGTTCTAATTAAAATCCTCGGGAATCGTAGTGCTAGAACCAAAGCCCATACGTTTAGGCCCGAAGGCAACTTTTCGCAGATAGAGGACTCGGTCTAAGGGGGAAGAGGGCGGGAATTGAAAAGGCGAAGGGAAATACTCAAATAACCCCATTTTCTGAAGGAAACTTCTGCCGACGGCTTAAACATTAGCAAGAAATTCGTTAAATACCACATCGAAGACAATTTCTAATTCGGCGTCTTTAAACTCTCATTTGCCACCGCTGTTCATCAACATGACTTAAATCTGATGTTAAATGCGTCTCATTATGTAACCATCTTTTTCTGACAGATACTCTTAAATTAATCCAGAAGATAGATCGTAGGTCACAATCATATTCAGACCCTACTTTTCTACTTAGCCGTTGGCTCTCTCTCATCTCACGTGAGGAACAAAGACGTCTATATGATGCAGGATGGGTGGCGCTTAATATGACTTTGATGGCATTGGTACAGTAGTGGCAAATGCGAGTTTTAACAGTAAAAAACGGCAAATGTTGATACACAGTCTGGGCTATCGATCAACGATACGAATTAAGTTCGTGGCGCTTTGGGCGTGCGGATTTCGAGGTGTCGGCGTTCTGAAGGTGCCAAATTTACACCTGGAAAACCACTGGAGATACGGGGTTGGTTGAATGGAGTTGAAGGGAGAGAGTATCTTACCTTTTCGGCATCTAAAATTACATACGGACCACATTAAGTAATTTTCAGAGTATATAAGCCTTTTTCCCCCTTCAAAGTTTGCGCTCACGATTTATTGTAATCAAACCACCTATCCTTGCCAGAATGTCTCGTTTCAAAGAACGGACGTCCGCCACAATGCAAGAAAAATAAATAGGATTGTCCCGCGGAAAATAATTTATGACCCTTTAATGGTACCTATGTCTGTGTGGATGACAATTATTCCATAAAATCCCCACTCAATCAGAAATAAAATGCATGTGGCAGATATAAATCATACCTACACCTACTGCAAAGAAAGTATTAAAATTAATTGTTTCCTATGCATATCCCCTTGCTGAGTATCGCGCAGGACCGCACTTTGGTTTGGCAAAAAAAACTTCCTCGATAATTCAAGGCGCGCGGGGTGGTCGCCAAGTCCGGACCTGCAGCGTTTAGGTAACATCTAACAACATCACCTTAGAGAATTTATGGGACCAGAAAGTAATAGCAATTCGCCATTAGTTAATGACTTTGTTTAAACAGAGTAGTACTTCAACGAATTTTTAATTGGGTCGAGAGCTGCAGTTGCGCAACGCATACATTTGCATTTAAAATGAGGCGAAGGAGAAAAAGATATTAATTGGGTTTGCACCACTAAAACCGTCCTGAGTGCACCGTTATCCTCGCCATTTATATTCAAACTTCCTGAGCACCCTGTATAAGTTTCCTTTCTCCACGGCCATTAGTATGCCGGTGGTTCGGTCGTTCCGAGTGGCAAAAAGTCGCTTGCCGACATCGAGATGCCTGTCTGGGTTACAAAGTTGAACTCCTGGCAAATTTTCCGAACGTCACGTGGTCTATGGACCTCGGAGCCCTTTTTTGTCCTCCCTGGGGGAATTTTTTAAACGCGGTCCCGCAGACAAAATGTTTGGCGTGATCTCGTCTTGTTTTTGGGTCGGCATGCAGTTGCGACGATTTTGGAGATTAATTAACAAACATAAAAGCATTGTTTTGGATGGTTCACAAGTGTTTTCGGGGGCTTTATGCATCTCTTCATACGAGATGGGGACATTTTTCCGTGTCGGTATTCGAGCCACCAACACACAACGTTCTGGACTTCAACAATTCGGATTAGTGGGGCAAACTAGAAGAGTGACGCCCCGAAGGATCCGTGGAATTCGTTTAAGCGGTCGAATGGTAATCGTTCATTGAAAGTTCAAAAAGGACAAAAACAAATATGGCACTTCCTAAAATTCGAAACGAAAAAAGAGGGAGAGAACGGAGCGTTCCCTCCCTCTCGACACTTGGAATATCCGTCGAGAACCCCTTGAGTTTGTCGTTGTCTAGAAATTCCCAACTTCCTGGGTTTTCAGCCCCAAGAAAAAAAATTTCAACAGAAATTTAGGTTTTAATTTTATCCCCCATAAAAATGCCCAGCTAGTAGCCAAAGGATTCGATAGTGACGAATTTGGGGGACTCCGACGCAGATATAGGACAGCAAATCGGCAATTGCAAGTTATTTACTCAACCTTCGTGCGGTTCTGTAATATTTTTACGCACAGCTCGAACGGACGCGTTAGCGTTTCCATGATAACGACGCTTGCTCCTTTGGGACACAAGCAAAATGAACGTCGTCTATGAAGATTCGGGGAATTAAGATTTCAACAAGTTGACGATGAAGCAGCAGCAGTAGGTCGTAGAAAAAGTATTATGCACAACACGAAAGTGAGGCATGTTCTTTCGCTTGCCGAAATTAATAACCTCGCCTGCGGTTCGGTCGCAAGTTTTCGTGTCGCTTGTAATACGCTTGTTATTATTCTTGTAATATAACACGAGTAACAGGTGATTCTGGAGTATTTCGAGTATTTAATATTTTCTTAATATCACTATTAAATTCTTTTGCTTAATTAAACTGCATATCTCACGCAATCACAGAGATATCTGTAGAGGAAGCTCCTCGGCAAATAAACATAGGGTGCACGTCTTCGCTCAGCTCAACCCGGAATTGTCAAAAAGCTCCAAACGTCATAAAACATGCGCACAAACGAGACATTTGTCTTCCCGGCCGCTACGAGCTTTCTACGGCTACGGCCGAGCGTTGACGTAATTGTTAATCTATTGTAGGCGGAGCTGCCAGTATTGACGGGAAAACCGTCTTGCGCGCAGGCTTTCAGCGGATTAAATCGATCCATTTTTCGGTGATTACTCAAAAATTTCGGAAGACATATTTTACTTTTTTAGCTCACTTTGCAGAATTTGACCGTCAATGTCTCGAGAGTTTATGGATCGGTTATTTCCAAAAATGCGTCATATTAATCGTCTAGAAGGATTCTGTAGGCCTACAACACAGGGTTGCAGTATATCTTTTGTTTTGAGACACTGAGTCGCTTTGATTGCTGGGTTGTTAACCAGGGGCGACGAGGTAAAACTGAGCTCAGTCATTCAGTATAAACCTGCGCACAGGCGGTTATGATATTCCCTTCCATTCCCTGGATTCGGGGAGGGGTTGAAATCTATTTTCGGCCATAAAGGGCTGTCCAAATTGAATTTCCAAATTTTCCTCAAATTGAAATGTTCCTTTTGCGCCTCTCTTCTAGGCCGAGAGGTTTGATTAATCATTTCCCTCCCAGTAACGCGCCTTTCGGTTTCAGCATAATGCTAAGTAATGTAAAAGGAATACAGTGCTCTTGAAGCCAGTAGTGCCATAGACTTCAGACAACATAAGTTAGAAAAGGTGACAATATGGTTTTAATTGGCAATAAAGCTCGGTCTTACACGGAATTACTTGTTAATATACTGATTAATGTCGCCCGTTTAGTTTATTACCGTCTGCCAATGGATTTTATTTTAATTAATTCCCCTTAACATTTATAGATCGGTTCTAATCTTTAATCTCACTTGACGTTTAAGGCTCAGGAAAGTGCGCCTATGTGAGCGGAATAATTATCACTCGTTCGATGGAATTGTAACGTGGAAAGTAGTTTTTCATATTTCTTATCTGCAATCGGACAAAATGCCTGGCAATTTAAACTAATGTGCCTCGAAGAAGCACAATTTGCCAAACTACCTCTTGTTAAACATAATTAATTAAAGAAGCACAAACCCGGTGCGGCGCAAAAAACGTACGCGGAAACCATTTGGGCCCGAACTGGTCGGGTACCGCGAAAAAGCCAAAAAAGTACCACTTTTACAAACCGGATGATGATGATGATGATGATGATGCGCCCGAGGACCATTCTCTTTAAAGGGGGCGTGGCCCGTTCTGGTCATTATCTACTAATCAGTTACGGGTGACAATTGCGTCGACGGCCAGTTTTCGTCCTTTGAGACTAGTTTTTGCCCGTGGCCCGCCATATTTTCGGACAATTTAAAATAAAAGTACCCACACCGGCGAACCCGAAAGAGGGGATGAGTGATATTTTGAAGAATGATGGGAAGATGATTGCGTACAGCGGTTTGTCAAGCGGGAGCCTCATTTGGCCAAAAAAGAGACATCCTTTTTGTTGTCCTTGTCTGTTTTGAAATGTTGATTTAAGAAGATGTCTTTACATTCCGCGGAACGAGGCCTTTTTTGGTCCCATCTTTAGCAACGCGACGTTGTAGCTCAGTCTTAGTTACTTAACGTTCCCTGCTAGATATTATGCTTGACATGCATGTAGGTAAGTGACGAATCGCCGAAAAGATAGCACAACCTACTTTCGTTTAAATGATGATTAAACGGTACAAGAGTATTCGCTTCTATTACCAAAATGCCGCATACATTATGTCAGGAGAAAGAAAAATATCAATTTTTCATTGGACTCCCACGTTCCAAAAATCCGATTTCTCAAATGTTATCGACGAGCTTCTTGAGCGTATGAGCGATTTATTAGTTGTTAAAACAATTTGGTTACATTTGTCAACAGTTTTTTTATAGGAATGTAATTCGATTAGATAACAAATTTTAAACTGGATTTTTGTGTGTAGGTTGGGATGTTGTTTAGTGGAGAATTTCTAGATGGAATTCGAAGTGAACTTTGCCCTAATGCTACCGCAAAAAAACCAAATACCATTTTTAATATCAGAAAAATTATTTCTGCTGATGCGCATCACACATTCAATTAAGAGTAGGTGCCTACTAACGTGCACTGCAACATTGTGTTGAAATAGTACCATAATGATTAATCACTTTATGTAACTCTAACGGTTTTCTCTCCACATCGGTAAATCCTTTTTTTTTCGCCGACCGAAATGATAAATAAAACCACTTAATATTTGTTCATATAAATGTATTTCAAACCGGTTGGGGCATTACAAGAAGCTTGATCGTTTAATTAATTCATGTTTACCTTATTAATAATCGTTATTAAATTTCAAATTGTTGCTATTGGCGTAAGCAACCACAACGCGACTTGAACTTGAAAAACTAAAGGTATCACCAACATAATTAACTTGAGTAACACTTGAACTCGAATTTTATGGTTCAAGGCGTTTTCCGCATTAAATTTCACTTTTTTAGATCTCAGTGCAGCAATCTGAGGTAGCTGTAGCACTGAAGGAAATTATTAACGGAATAATTCGAAATTATCAAACTATAAATTTTTTTTAAATCTCTAGTTTTGTCTGTTGAAACTCTCATTAGTTACCACTATTCGATACTTATGACTCAAGCCTACATTAACTGTTAATACGTACCACATAACCATCCCCACTGCAACACGCCTTTAAACGAAGACAAAAGATGTAACGTATGCGATTGCTGAATCCAGGATCTTTTTCAGAATGAAATGTCATCGGTATTGTCACCGCCTGCACTCAGATAATAAACAAAGACGGCTATATGATGTAGGGTAGGGGGGACTGAATACATTTTTTTAGAATTTTGTAGTAAAAGCAACAGTTTATGGGTTTAAAATTGTGTTGCTTCGGACGAACAAATTCGATTGAGCGATTCATGATTCATAATCGTTGACTAATTATTTAAAAAAATACTCTTATAACAAACATATTTAATTATAATTACTAAACCAAAATCCCAGTTCCTGCAGAATTCGTAAATTCATTAAATAAAATCAGCTATCAATCAACGACATAAAATCAAGTTTCGGTTTTAGGCACTCAATTTTCACGTACCTGTATATAATCAAAGAATTTTAACACGGATTATCTGTGCAGTCAATAAACAATTTTGTCAATGATATTTTGTCGCATTATTTTTTACACTTATTTTTTTTTATATACAAATAGTGCATGCAAACCCATGTTGATATGCAAAAAAGTAATGTTACACTGTACGACTAATTTCGATCGTTAACATTTAACTAAATATCTCCAGAATAAATAAAAAATGTCAGCCCATTAAAGAATTAAACTTTGCTTTAAATGAAATACCTACAATCGTTTATATCTTTTAGCACTGCACGTGCTAATGGCAAGATAATGTTAGCAAAGACATATAAATGTCGACGACCATGCCTATTAGGAAGAAAATAGAAAACGGGCTTGATATTCAGGACTTGTTTGCTCCATAGAGCGATCCGATTTACAATGGAAACAGTTACGTCTAATGAAGTAAAGAGGATAATGCGGCATTGTGAAGTGATAGGTCAGATGAATTATTACGTAATACTACATTATATACTAAGGTTGTGAAGTACATTATTAGGACCCGAACATCAGGTTTAAAGCCCGAAGCGCGCGACGCTAAGAGATCTAAGACCTAGAGATCATAACTATTTCATCTTCGCGATATACATTTGTTCAATTTTTTCCTCATGAGCATAAATTGAACCCTTTAAAAAAAATTTTACACCTAACGACAATGGTGATGTTTCATCATGATATCGATTTCCATGGCAACCATAAATAAAACAGGAAGGTAATGCCGGGTCAATAATGGCCCATATGCATATATGCCGTTATTAAAGTGTTTTTAGAAAAAAAGACGAGAAAATGTATTTTGCCATCACTCAACGCGCGCAATAATGATGTAAAGTTACTAATGGAAAAAAGGTATTATGTACTTGGCTGTGATATATTACGTCCCTTAGAGGTAAAGTTTGAAGACTAACGAGCCTTAAAATTGAAACCGAAGCGTTGTAAAGAACTGTAAAGTGGGCTCGTAACTCATTGTATGTATCGTTCACCAATATATCAAGAAGATCGCGGAAATGTAAGAAATCTTTTAGATTAGCGCGCTCTCTATTATTGAATAGGGGAAGCAGCGTCCTAAGCCGAGTTTAAAGTGATCCTTTAGTTTCAGTCAGTAATTCTCATAGACCTCTACTTGAAGTGGGGTAAATTTTAGGCTGATGTGGTGAAGATGGAGTCACACAGTAGTCTTTTGATGCCACTTCAGAGCCGTACTTACAAATATTGTATATTTAATCTCGATTATCTCCTGAAAAGGTAACTAAACGTAAGCGAGCAAACTACCTTTTTTTTAACAGAATATCATGCATATTGTTCTCTAAAATAAAACATCTCCTTTTGCACATTATATTGTACAACTTACAATAATAAGCTGTAGGATGGAATTAAATTAAAATTGATACCCCTGTACATGGACGAATGATAAGACTATTCCTCGTTCGAATAAGGCAACACCTAAGGTGGTGGCTATTACCGTTTTCCAGATATCAGCTCTTAATAAAGACTATCAAAGCCGGCAGGTACCTACTTTTTCTCACGAAAGGGATTTGACGCCTTTCTAAAGTTCTCCATTACTCTAACTTGAACTTAACGAAAGAACGCTCTTTTTCAATTTTTGCAAGTCTCCAGATGAGAAGGAAACTTTTTTCTAAAACATCTAATCTAAACAGGCCTCGATCCCAGAGGTCTTGAACGATCAACACGATTACACACACTTATATCCTTATTTCTTAAATAAGGAAGATGGTTGTTAGAGTATTTTAAAAGACTTCCTGCTCCAACCTTTTGTTGCGAGGATTATTGCCCGTATTTAAATCCTTAAGGCCCACAACAAGAGCACAATCAGGTACCCTCGCCTGATCGAAAAATCGGGGATTTTGGTCAATTTTGTTTGTTGGTATTTCTACTGTGACAAAATTCATGTTTGTTTGGCTGGCAATATAGTCCTGTTTACACACACAAGTTTTATGGAAGCAGTAATCTTAATATTATTGGGAATTAGCCTGGCGACATCCTGTCAGACCCCCTGAGGATCGTAAAAAAATATACAAATCCAATTTGTGTGGTCAGTGTCGAAAATCTGTTTCCATGTGTTTTATTTGCGTTTTAGGACTTCCTGTCTGGAAGCAGCCTTTATCCGTTTGCTTGGCAAATATAGTCGCTTTTAATAGCTTTAATGTGTATTATTTTTGTTCGCGTGAAGATAGTATCTAGAAGCAGCTGACAGCTAAAGAATGACGACAACCATGAACATCTGCCTTATATAGATGCATTTCTTGTGGTCAGCCAGGTAAAAGGCGAGCCCTTCGTAAAGAGATTCATACGAAAATCCAAAGGAATGTGATATAACATTTTTCACAAAAGGTATTGTGCGAAGCGTGTGGAAGCGTGCCTCAAAAGGAACACATGAACTTTATAGTTTTTTCAAGAACAGGAAAGCTATTAACGAAATCTCCTAAATCCGCACTTCAGTATCCGGTATGCGCCTAATAAGCTATGCATCAAAAGCTGCTTGTCGACGGAATTCCTCAAATACACGACCAAAAAGATGGGGCCTCCGGTGCCGGATACTGTTTATCACGGTCAGAGATGCGCCTTTTGGCTTGGGGGGCACAGAAATTGATGAACCTATTAATATTCCAGGGGTGTCGAGGAAGTCCGTGAGCGAAAGGGGAGGTCGGCTGATGCCAGAAGCCGATGTGTTGTTTTTAATAGGAAACGGTTACGGTACTCCCGTGCTAAGGAAAGCTTTTGAACGAGTTAAGCAGACCGCAGGAGCTGATCGGTAAATATGTGCCTTAATAATAATTTAATGAAAAAAGCCTTGTGGACGAGCCGGCCAATGAACGTCGCCATGATTCTTGGTGGGATATGGGCATATTACTCACCGTCTGCAAAATTCCCCCTCCAATTAGGTTTTGGCTTATGTTCTAGTACATTTCGATTCGAATCTAACCGGTTTTTATTCTCTTGAAAAACGCATTTCCTTATTAAATTTACATTCACTTTGTAACGATAGTTGACGCTGAACGACGCGGGTTTTCCAAAATTTCATTTTTTCTAACGCCTCCGAAAATTTTGGGGATTTTTCGAATTTTCAAACGGCGCATTGGTGGACTCCAGATTGCCCAACTTTGGGACGTATCATATTTTTCGCTTCGAACGTTCAGGGCCGCATTAATGCGGATGCCACTGGTGAAATTGAAAACGTGATTTTCTTTAATAGATGTGCCTCTACACCCACTTCACCCGATTTTCATGAAAACGTTGAATACCGGAACGGCCTTGCTACGAAAAACCTAAAATAATAATCACTTTTTATCGGCCCGTATTTTAGGCAGGTAGCGAGAATGGACCCGTGTTCACGTGAACTATTTTTCTTCAAATCGTCCACAGATCAACCCCCTGAGTTTTTGGCATACTATTATGGAACTTCCTGTATTATACCTAGGAAACGGCACCTGTGTGTGTATAGTTCCCATTTAACACCCGAGCAAATCGCCTAATCGAGATCAATTGTGATGAAATTTCCCTTTTTTTTTCGTTCGTGTAAGAAAGGGGAATTCTGATTAAAAGGATTTTAGAATATGTTTCCTGTATCAGGCTAGTCGGAGACAATGAACTTTTCCCTTCCTATCGATTTGAAATTTCATAAATACCACATGCAATTTTCATTATCCCCAAAAATTCCTTCTCTCCTCGACCTCTCTTGTAATAAAAATTCCGCTCGAGTGGTTTTTTAGAAGTAGGTAAAATTCCGATCTAGAACTTGATAGGCCTCGTTCGCTCGACTGATATTTCCTTCTTTTGTATTCAGAGTCTATTCACGTTCTCAACGTATGTGTTATAGTTTTTCATGTGAATTATTTTCGCATTCAGAGAAGTTACTGTGCCAAGACATCACCGCGGTCTTGTTTCTTTGCTTGAACCCTGAGTGCGTGGTTAATTAGGATATGAGGACGCAAAGGGGAGTGGTCTGGCTAGGGAGGGGAGTTCGTAGCTAGGGAAACCTCCCAGTAATAGATTAAATTAGTTATTGGTTCAGGTTAGCTCCAGTCCGTAGGTAACGGAATTCTTGATGAGAGGAGACAGTTAGCCAAGGTATTCCTTTCAAACGTTGCTATCTGGAGTCCATTTTTGGATCTTTTTTTTATAAAGGAGGATCGTTGTGCAGTTTATGTGCAATTCGTCCCTAGAGGGACAGCTACCCTCTAAAACCTCTTCTCTTCCTGCCATAATCGGTCCGGGACCACTGTTTGCCGTTACTTCTGACGGTGACATCGGGCCATTCCAGTTCTTCTTAAGTTCTCCTCATTCTCCCTTGTAAGTGTTTTACTCATCATTCGGTTTTTCCTTCTTTTCTCGTCCTCTGTCTCACCCTTCATGATTCCTCGCAACATTCTCGTCATCGCTGCCCGTATTTTTGTTTTCTTTTCTACTTATCATGATCTCTATGTTGTGTTTGGTCAGTCACACGACATTGCATGCGACAGGATTTCGCCCGCTTTCCCTCCGTTTCGAACCTGGGACACTCGAATATTGTATGCTCTGGTCTGTCCACTCGGTCGCAGTGCCAGCACTTCAGCCTCCCCAACTCCGTGCAAGCACGTACCGAAGACTCCATGTCCGCTGATGGTTTGCGTGAGATAATAATTGGTCGATCCGAAGCCCCTCTCGGTCCATTTCCGGACGTCACGGATAAACCGTTTCGCGAATCTCTTATACGGCTCACATTTCTTCTGTCATCTTTACAATAACAATTCCTTAATCTTCGGTTTTACCTTCTCCCCTTCTTGGCGTATTTCCATTCTTTCCTTGACCAACATGTCCATCGGTGACATCACCGCTATCGCTTGCGCTCCTCCAGATTGTCTTGTAGGTTGTTGCGATGCTTATGGACAGTCTATCATCGATCCTATTCAGATTCTGTCTGCACACTTTGGCTCGACAGATGTCTTTCTATATCGGAGCGGCGTACAGGCCTGCGGGAAGCACCGGACTTGCCAGCATCCTCGGATCCATTTTTGGACCTAATGTCTATTCTTCGGACTTAGGCGAACGGGCTCTTCCTTCTGTACATAGACGACCCAGGAAGCGATATCCTCCGATAAAACGAAAGTCTGTCTCTCTCCTAACTTTCTTTAACTCCCAATGGCTTTAACAACATCATAATCCCCTAACGACGTGTAAACTACCAAACTGAAAGCGCAGTTTTTTGACGGACGTGGATACCAAAAGTTTTTGCCTTTTACTACCATGACGAAAGGATTTTCCTCGCAGTTTGAGGCAATATACTTTTACCGGCTTTTACTGTTCTTTTGTGAACAGATCCGGAAGCATCTGTGTTAAATACAAACAAGAGTTTGTGACCCGAGAACTAGCCCGCCTGCACCAAAACCTCCCCGTCAGTTGGTGCACACAAAATAACCTTCTGTGACCTGTCCAAGCTCTGAGGTGTCAACATTTCGAAATCCGCGCATGCCCTAAACCCGAGTTATTCAGATATGAATAAAGGCGGGGGGTTACTGGAGCCTGGTTGGTGCAGACAATCTCCGTCTTTACTTTCAGACCCATCACTTCCTCTTAATTTTACCACCTTACTGTTTGCTGATGCTCCTTTCGACAGGTGTCAAACGCATGATTGTTTTGTCGGCAAATCCCAAGAGAAGGAGTTTCAGAGCCCAAGTTAAGTCGGAAATGGAAATTAGTGACGCGATGTAACAACGGCCAACGGAGGAAGGCAATAAAATCGTAAATTTTTGGAGCACAACTGGGCTTTATTGTATCGTGGCGAATCAGTATGAGAACGACAATGGAAGAGCGTAAATGGAGTTTTATGATTTGTTGTCCAATGAGTCTCAAGCGTTTCTCAAAACTTGTCGATGTGAGCTTTCCACCGCAGCCACGTTCGTTTCAACATCCAGAACGAACTCCGGATTACAGCGGGTGAATATTCTGCCAGAACGGGAAGTTCCCTCCTCTGAGAGCTTTGATGAAAGCCGGGACGCAGTTAGCAAAGAAAGTTTTTTCCGTGAGATGAGACGCGAATGATTTCAATGCGAAACCCCGAAACTTGGTGTTACTCTGATGGTGCTTCCCAACTCTGAATTGCTCACATCACACGCTCCTGCTACAACGTGCTTAACGGAGAGATCATTAAACTAATTTGATCATTTATAGAGCAATTTCTAAACTTTCAAGTGAAGGGTAAATGGTAGCGTCGTCAAGTCGTTTAGTTTTTATATCGCATTCTTGCAAATTAAATGAAAATTAGAGTGTGGCGAATGCAAGAACGGCCAAGCGAATGAAATCTTAAGCTTTAGGGCCCCAGCTGGAGTTTGTAGTATTTGCGTTTGCAGCATTGAATCAGTATGTGAATTGCAAAAAAGCGTTGCAAATCGAGTTTTGTGAATCGCCGTTGTCTGAGTCATAAGCGTTTCCCAAGACCTCTCCGACTATAAAAGGAAAAAATGAGCCTGTCAAGTAAACGGAAAACTGAATCACAGGAAGCATTAGTATTCCATACTAATCAGAAGTTTACCATAAGAGTGAAGTCGCCTACACGAACTGCTTTTTTGGTTCGGGCATTTTAAAACCCACGAAACAGCATGCAAACTATAGAATTAAGCCCAATTCCCACCGAAACGACAACAGTAAACATCTATTTGCGTTTCCTCGTTTGGCTTCAATTGAACGTTTCCCAGTCTTTTCTTTTGGAACAAAACCCGCTTCTTTAGCCAATTTGTGGGACCAGGAATATCCGTTTCCTGTTTTTAGCACCTTAACAATCGACTTCCGCCCTACGTGCTGTCCGAATGTACAAAAGGGATATTAGATCTCATTGGAGACCTCCCCTAATGTGTGTTGAGGCCGGACGCGTCCAGTTAAGGGTAGTTTCCGGTAATGGTTTTTTTAATGGAGATTGTTGCATGTAGAAGTTAAGAGGAATAATTAGAAATCGGGATTTTCAGGCAGAGATGAACCATTCAAATGTTTGACATGGAATATTCTCGACCTAAATTTCTCTCAGAGGTCCTACTGAGTGCGTCATTAATCGTTCGGATTACTAATCAGCAGCTAGTTCAATTTCTAAACTATTTCAAATGCAAAAAACTTAGTTCTCCCAACTTGTGACGACTGATGCAGACAGTATTCCTCTGAGCAACCTCCGCACGAAAACAGTTTTTTAAAAATCAATAAAATCAAAGCAGTATAAATTTAGACGTTTTTCCCATCAATCAAATCCCTACAAAACATCGTGCTTGTATCCTTGTACTTTAGGGTCGTATAGTCTGTTTAAATCAAAACAAACCACGACGTCGCCTTCCCTCTCTCCCAGGCTTTCGGCCAATAGAATTCCCCGCTTTCCAAGAATGTCAGACCCTAGCACGTGTTATGCACCCAAAGCGTAAAGCTTCATTCACTCGCATTCCTAGCTTTCATTCATTCTAAATCGGTCTGTCGTGGGGCACGGTTGCGCTCAAGGAAATTTAATTAAGCTTTAGTGTTTCCTGGTACTGTATAGTGTGATATCTGAAGAACAGCTACGGGGATCGTATCATTTTTTGTTTCCTGAGCAGTGCTCGTTCCTGGCTTGGAGCTGCGCAGCTTTAGTTGAAGGCTACATCTATCTATCTAAAGGTGAGCATGAGATTGCATGTCCAGAAAGTAAAAACCCAGTTAAGTACTGTTATTAGCTTCGTGTGCCATTTACTATCACGAGCTTCATATTTTTGCAACACTTGCCTGCGTGTGAACAATTCCGGACTTAAAATAGCGAGGGGATAATCCAATTATTTTAAGAATTGAATAACTTGAACTGGAAAGCTTTTTATCAGCTCTCATTCCATGCGAATAATTGTTTTCTTAACGAGTACGGAAAGTGATGTTTTCCCGCACGCGATTGCCGTTGCACGAACGCCGGGAACTGCGAAGCGGAGCGGGTAAGCGTCAGGTGCGGGAAATGGGCTTTCCGCAAGACTTAAGACCAGTATAGTTTTTCCTAGGAGCACATCGGGCTCCTAAGTTCCCTATTTGGGGAGGAGATGCCGCCGGGCATTTTGACGTGGCCGGTACAGGCAAGAAACTGCCAATGGTACATTCGCAAGGCAATGGTTCCTAATTTTCATTCCCATGCTAGTGCGGGAAAGTACGGTTCATTTGAACTGAAATTGCACATTTTTCTCTCAAAAAATATCCCCTTTTTTCTTCGAGTAGACTTTTTCAGAGCTGAACCCGTAATCGCAGTATTGTTGACTTATAGAAACGCCATTAAGAGATACAATCCGAGGCAATTGGCTTGGAAACCCATCGGAAAAATTCCAAATCGGCACCAAAATCGCGTAATATCAAATTAAATACTCAAAGAAAAAGTTTTGTCCACTTAAATTATCATTTGCCACCGCTATTCGTGACAATCCATGAGTCAATCAACTGTTACGAGCCCGCATGGGATGTAACCATCCTTTTCTGACATACTCTGTTAAATCCAGACAAAAGATATAACGTAGTTGCCAATTGCAACCGGAGTATTTGTCTATTCAGAGTAGCAGGATCAATGCTATGGCTTCCGTGTTCGTTTAAACTCGTATGATGAACTAAGACGGCTATATGAGGCGGGGTCGCTGGCGCTGGATACGACTTAATGACGTTGACGTAACGGTGCCAAACTCCAATATCGGCGTTCCCCAAGAGGTTGCAGTAATTAATGTCTGAACGTGTCAATAAGTGAAGTTTCCAGGTGGAGGGCCAAGCGATGTTCGTTTTTGAATAATTTTTCTTCTCAGTGTTTGTAAGGTTAAATCGTTATCAACGTTTTTAGAGCGAGTTCAGGACGTTCAGGTTAATTTTGCATCAACCTGAACTGCCTAATCAGAGCTTACCTTAAGAGAGGGAAGGTGGTGAACGTAAGCCAATTCCTATGGAGGTTTCCCGATCAGTTAACGTTAAGTACCTGGAACCCAATCGCCCAGGCTATTAAACGACAATTAGGGGACTGCTTATTGAAAAATCGCTTTCGGATCAATCAACTTCGACCCCAAAACTTAATTATTTCAGACGAATAATTACCTCAGATGGTTGGTAATAAATGACCGTCTTAATAGCTTCCGGTGTGCAAGGTTTATTATTAGGTCGAATGGCAATAAGGATCCCAAACGTATTAATATCCACGTAGATTGCGCAAAAGTACCGATGAACTTGCGTCTCCAAAGACGGGAAGTTTTGCAATGTTCTATGTTATATATGACCTCACGTGCGTCTTGAATCATCATATTCCGCGGGTATTATTAAATAAATTAATTGGGTTCATTATCGACTTGCACAAAACCCGAAAAACACACAGGATTTTTGCATTTTGTGCATATTGAATGAAACGGAAAAAAGAACGATAATGGCAATTGAAAATCGGGTGATAATATATTTCCTTTTCCTGTTTTGGATGCTTTTATATAGCTTTTATGTAACCAAGGATACGGATATCCTGTGCCGCGTCCATGTCCTTTCGAAGTATAATATACGTTGGTTCCAACAACACGCGTTCCTATTTAGTATGTAAAAATATTGCCCTGGTACGCATCATCGTTACTTTTGCCCTATATGGAAAGCACGCACTTTCCAATTGAGAAACTAACATGTCACGATCAGTTTGGTCATCGAGTTTCCCAAAATACAGATGACGAAATTACTTGAGTGAAACTGCGCACCGACACATTGAGAGCCACACAGGGTGGCCAAAATTTAGCCTCCGTGCGTGGGATTGTGATGACCCTAGGAGAATTCCTAAGAAAAAAAAGATGAAGCGACCTCAACGACCTCTTGCGTTTTCATGAACATCCTGTAAATTTCCGATTGGAAAATGTTTATCAAATCTGTAAACTTGTTACCCCCTGTGCATTTAAAGGCTCTGGAACTTTTGAAGAATTCCGACGCACTGTCGAAATTGAGAAAATCAGCATTAAAGCTAGTCGATATCTCGGGAACTGAGCGAAAGAGACTCACCTGCCCAGAGCACTGCGAAAAAAACTTCTCAAAGTGACTAATATGGTTTGCACCTTCGGTGCAGTTGCTCTTCGGGTCCCCAAAAGGCCAGCGCTTGAATTTGAGACCAACTAATGTTTGCTAATTTCGATTCTTGCTATCTTTGTCCAGTGCTTCCCAACCAATTTTTGGCATAAAACCTGAATATTTTTGTATAGGTTGTAACCACCCGCTGAAAAGGAAATAAAAAGTTCTTTCCGGCCGCGCAAGGAAGGGCGACATGGCGGCGACAGAAAATCAGAAAGCTGATGATGATATCTAGGGCCGAAACGTCGTTAATGATAATTGAATTCACAGGCGGGTCGCTCGCGAAAAGTTGCACCACCGATGCTTTTCAAAAGCTGAAAAGTAGTTCGAATTGGGGAGTTTGGGGCTTTCTCGAAAAGGCAAGGTTTTGGTTTTTTGAAAGTGCCTTCAAAATGTTTTCAAAACAACATCAAACTGGCCATTAAATTCCTTTCAGCTTCTCCCATTTAATTATTTTTCTATCTCTTATAATTGTCAAGACATGCAGCTAGTGTACACTTGGGTGGAATTTAGGTCACACTGCATATAACAAGCAATCTTCGCACTTCAGAGGGCGAAATCCTACTCAGAAGGTAGTAACAGCGGCTTATGCTTTCGTTTCAGGGTAATTAGAGAACACGTAAAAAAATTTCGCTCTTTTTCGAATGTGGGCTGCGTGCCATAGAAAAGAGAACACCTTGTAAAAACGGTTTGATTTAAATAATTTTTGGTTTGCACGTTTCTCATACTAACATTGTGAAAAAATTCAACAAATTTAGTGACTAAAATCCGAAAAACACTTAATAGTATGTTGGGTCTTCGCGTTGTCTTGCGCACTCTCGGAAACACTTAAGGATCGATCGGTTCCATGAGATGATCGATGTCCCCTTGAGAGAGGACTCATTCCAGGCTATCTCTACGACATTA
Source organism: Euwallacea fornicatus (assembly GCF_040115645.1). Classification (NCBI taxonomy): domain Eukaryota; kingdom Metazoa; phylum Arthropoda; class Insecta; order Coleoptera; family Curculionidae; genus Euwallacea; species Euwallacea fornicatus. The sequence goes on from NC_089558.1 coordinate 1,288,086, forward strand.
CAAAGCGCAGCTAGGATCTGTGGGGATGGGGTAATTTGCTATCCAAAATGTCCCAGACATGTTCGATTGGTGATAGGTCCGGAGATCGGGGCGGCCAGGGTAATACGTCGATGTCATTTTATTGGAGCAAATCCGTAGCAACTCGAACCGCACATGGCCATCCGTTATCTAGTTGAAAATCTGAATTGAGGACTGTTCGGCGATATTTCAGAAAACGGTGTTCCAAAACTTCCTGGTTGTAGCGTTGAGCGGTTATATTATCGCGAATGAAAACTAGAGGGGGGCCTGCTGGCATCAGTTGTAGCACCCCACAGTGTGTTGTCCCTCTTCTCCGACCGTCATGCACATCCAGACGAATTCCAAGTTTGACGTCGAAGGAACAAGTATTTGTACGGTGTGTTCTCGTTTCTATGTCGCTTACCTATATTCCAAGAAAACTCGATGCCTTGACCCACACATTTAAATAACGCAATCAATGCCGCAAAATCGCGTTAACAAGACATTGCCATAGGCAGAGGAAACGCCGCAAATTGCACTGTATTTTCTCCCGTGACATCTCCAACCAAACAATAGTTTATCTCGGCCTCTAAAAGCAAAAAAAAAAAAACAATAGAATTGCAAAATTGATTTCTTCCTTCCTTTGGGAAGATTTCCGTGGGTGCTCGTCTGGGTAAAGTCTTGCGCCGCATAGAGTAATTAAGACCGTGCAGTAGTAAGTTCGCTTATTATAAAATATAAATACAGGATATCCTAAAAATAATGGTTTATTATAATACAATGAACAAAAGAGGTAATTTGAACGAGCGCGCGTCTATTAATAATGTATAAGAGCCTTCCTTTTGTTCGGGGGCTAAGGGGGTATTCCTTTATTTAAATTTCATTAATTAGGATTCAACAGACATTAGTTTCTTTCATGCACTGGCAAATATTTTTAATAATGGAGCAAGAACAAGGAATCATAAAGAAAAGTTATCGCTTAGGTGGGCAGAGCGAAAGGAAGTGCATTTAAATCAGACGGACATGGAGGCAAACTGCGCATTCGGTGCCGCAGAGCTACACTGACTATGATGAAAATTGTGCCGAACTGGGGTGCCATCGCTAGATGTGCGCAAGAGGTCTTATTGAGATCCCCAAAAGAGGGGCTCGACACAGGCCATTTGTACTGTGCAGATCATTAAATTATTGTCGACGTATATCGGATTAATTCTGGTCAAATTTAACTGGTTTTCGTATTTCAGTTTCAGAAAAACTTTCGAACTAACTAGAATTCTCGACATCTTGAAAGCTGCAAATTAGATATTTTGTCGAGAATCGAATTTTTGACCATTCGAAGACCATCGAGTGAAACTAAAAAAAATTACCTCTTGTCCGAAATTTTTAGCATTTCGATCTTTTTGACCACGAAGCGAAACTGGTAAATCCACATTCCGTCTTAAATTTAGTATTTTTATGCGACTTTTCCCATTTTCCCTCCCAAACTTGGAACTACCGAATTTCATTTTCCGATCGCAATAAGGTTTTTTTGCATTTGAGACCACAAAATAAAAGCAAAAAGTTTAGAATTCTGGCTCAAATTTCAAAAATTCTCCACATTTTGGGTCCACAGCTGAAACCTCAAAATTCGCCCCCATTCGGTGAATTGAAAATACGTGAAGAAAACCCTAAGGAAATAGCTTGCCCCTTGACTGAGCAAGCCGCAGCGCTCGCTCCCACTGCCTTTTCTGTAGTCTTTTCACTGTCTTTAACTATCGCTAGGATAGCGGGAAGTCAAAAATTTCCTAATGAACGAATTGTATGGCTAACCCTCTCCAGCGTGTCCCATTAAGGCAGGTTGTTTTGAAAATGAAAGAAAACGCAGTTGAAAAATTCAGACGTTTTTATTATAACAAAAAAAATGTACATGTGGGGCTTATGAATTGGACACAATATCCGATAAACGGTCTCCCCACAACTAATGGCACTTGTCGATTCTTTTGACGAAATTTTCGATGATTTTTGCCGTAGTGACTGCTCAATTTCATCAATGGTGTGTTGGCTTTCAATTCGGTAATCGTCGTTTGGTCATTGGCACGCACCTTCCATTCAGAAAATCTTAAAGAAAAAAATCCAACGGCATCAAATCAGGTGACTGTGGTGGCCAAATCGCATTGTCGCGGCGCGAGATAACTCTCCTTTGAAATTTTGTCTTCAACAATAAAATTCCATTATTTCTTTCGCTGTGTAGCAAGTTGCGACGTCCTGTTAAAACCACGTATCAGCAAGATCTATTGCAGCAATTTGAGCCTGGAGGAATTGTTTATCGAATCACGGTAGCCACCGCCCTCATTGCCAGTCAAAGAAGAACGGTCCGATCACTTCGGCAGTGAAGAATGCCCACCAAACAGTGGCTCGTGGCGAATGCATGGGACATTGAATCGATCTCGGACTCTCCCCTAAATGCAATAATTTTATTTGTTGAGATGGCCATCAAATAGGAAATAAGCTCCATCAGAGAAAATGGTTTCTTCGAAAAATCATTATTCATTTGTTGCTCTAACATCCGTTCTGTGAATCTTCGTCACTGTTCATGGTCTACTAGTTTTAAATTTTGTGCCAACTGAATCTTGTAAGACTGCAAATACAGATCTTCAGTGAAAATTATTTGTAAACTGCGTCGTGAACCTCCCAATTCCTGACAAAATGGCGAAGGATTCTGGTCAACATTTTCACCAACTGCTGCAAAGTTTTCGTTGGACCAACCGAATCACCATGGACGGATGTGTCTTCTGGGCTGGAACCGACCCAACGGGTGCAAACTTATCGATTAATTGGACCATTGTACTGTGTCAAGGTGCGTTATAGGGACCGAAAAAGTCCACGACATCTTCTATTCGACTTTGCGAAACTCCCACCATTTTGGTAATGGATTTTCACAATCGCTATGCGTTGTGCCTCTATGTAATTCTCCATAACCAACCCTCGGTGTTTAGATTTCATAATTTTACGAATTGCAAAAAAATAAATGACGATAACTTCAACAAAATGACCGGTCTTCATGGGACACCTTATAGTTTCTGAGATCCTGACCTCGATGACGTTCCTGGAACTCGGACCACCCTGCAGTGTCCACTTTTTGCCATTTCCGAAGCTGCAAGTTTAAAGAACATTTGAAATGGGGAATTCGAAGCAAATAAATCTGAAATACAAACAAACACACGTTTCCTAAAAACAGGATATCCCGTTTGAAAAATAAAAGGGCCGAATATGCAACAACCCCTAAAACCCCCGAGGTACAGGAAAGGGTGTTTCTGAGCGTATGTTATTTCCGCCAGAACATCCGCAACTATTTTCGATTGAGAGAGAGAAAGAGAGCCATTATGGGGTTTGACGCCCCAGTGGGATGTGTCAAGATGGCACCCCCTGGCCCATTCACTTCGGCCCTTTAATGCCACAGGAAGTTGTAATCTCCTGTGGCGCCTCGGAGAAAGAATCGTTGGTATGTACTAATTAATTCTTCTGTGTGGCCGCTTTATAAAGTGGTAAATGGTTTATCATTGGATCCTCCTACGAGTAAGTCAATACCATACACAGGATGTGGCAGATTTGCATCGAGTAATTATACAATAGGTAAACGGGAAACTGATACGGATAAAGGTACGGAAAACAATAATACTGTGCTTTAAAGCTGATAGATGAGGTTGTCCAATAAAACGTGGTATAGACAGGATGTGATGTTTTGAGATAGAGCCGTGATAAACTTGCAATATATATTGGGCTTTTTTGATACGTTCGCCCATGGTCGATGCGAGTTCTCAAACACACAGGGTGTTCCAGAAACGCCGTGCTGAATTTAAGGGGGGATTGCGGTGGAGAATTTTTGCATGGAAGCTAGTCAAAAACGAGCCGTTTCGGCTTCGGGGTCGTGTTGTTCAAAAACGTAATGTTAGCTCGCCGACACCAAAAGACTTCGACGTTTAATTCGTTTTTATTAAAGAAAGCGCAAAAGAAATTTCAATAAAAGCTTAAAATAATGACCCCCAACCTAGTTACGCGAATTTCTTATTTTAAATCATTGAATCGTACATCCATCATAAAATGTACGGATCTTGCCGCATAAAAAGAGAGACTGCCATTACTCTTCCCAGTAATTCCTTTTGGAGGGCCACAGGAATCTCATATACTCACGATTTGGTATAACCCCAGAGGAAAAAAATCCAACGAGTCTAAATCGGGACTTCCCGCTGGCCACCTGATAGGTCCGCCTCTTTCGATCCATCGCCCGTAAAAATGTTGGTTTAGATAATCCTGCACAGTGCGAGCAAAATGTGCAGGTGCGCCGTCATGTCGGAACCACATTCTATCTATAATGTATCTCCGCGCAAGAACGTTTTAATAAACGTCTTTAATAAAACGAAGGACACCAAAAAGCGTTTATTTTGTTTGTTTGTTTTTTTTTTACTATTTATGTTAGTTGAACATCGAAATCTTTCGAAGAAAAATTACCCTCGAGCTGAAACGGCCGATTTTCGAATAGCGGCTTCTGCGCACAAATCGTTCACCGAAATGTCTCCTGTAAAGGCGCCTATGAAGGCACAGTTCGCCGGAGAGACCAGGGCCGGCCGGCCGCTATCGGCTGCACACGATCAGGCAGACGGCAGGTCAAGACCTGTCGATACGTGAAGGAAACTGAACGTGTGTAGTCCCGCATTTCAGGTCACGGGCTGCCGTACCAAATTTTTACCATAAATAAATAAACGGGTACGTTTTACCGTACCATGGCAAATCGGCCAGAGTTTATAAATATTTATCGGGAACATCGAATGCTTATGGCAAGTTAAAGACACGACGGAGTATTTTAATAAAGTGCTTAAGACAAGCGCGTATGGTGAATTATCGGAGCTTTGCAAAGCCGTAGATCAAGGAGCGCCTTTAGAAAAGAGCTATAATTTTTGAAGTCGGCAGCACTTGCGCAGCGAAGCTCCCGTATCAGTTCCACATGTGACAAGGCCCTGCGCAGCCAGTCCTGAACCCAAATTTTCTTCTTATTTTTTTGCCTTTCTTCTGATAGTGCGATTATTGCAGCTGCACGCTATTCTTGCGACATTTTATAGAATGAAAACTGTCGTCCCAGATCGATCGTGCATAGCAAATTCTGTAATGGTAACGGTCCCGTATCGCAAACGGCATAGAACCGAAGGCCGCAGTCCTTAAGTGAAACTGTTCGTGTGTATCGACCGACGATGGTGGCCGGCCGACTGTACGCGTGTAGGTACCTCGACGTCTGCAAGTTTGGCACGACCTTTCTGGAACACCCTGTATGATATAAAGGCAGCGCGCTTGTTTGTGTAAATAAGATGTTAAGTACCTCCGTTGAGTAAATATTATAATAAACAAACACTTCCTGACGTACTAAGCTTAAAAGGCAAATGAAAGAAACGAGTGTTGGCTTCCTCGTCAATCGTCATGACCAGACTTTAATTACGGGATGTTATAATTTGGTTATTTGGGCTTCGCGAATCCCTGGTTGACAACTTCTAAACTCTCGTAGAACTCACATTTAACTGGTGTGTGCGTGCGTGTGCAGCAACTTCGAGCTATTTTTAAAAGCAAACCCCAAGGAAATCATTTAGAAAATGTCCTAAATTTGTGTTTTTAAGTCTATTTTCATTAAGACGTTAGTTGAGATAACAGGAAGGAGTGATTTTCGAAAGTTTTATGGGGCAAGGAGTAAATTAGAACGTCTGTTCGCGTCGACGTTGATGGGATGGTAATAGTTTCCGATCCGAAGAAAAATTCTACATGATGTTTTCACTTAAACAGAAATATTTCACTTAAGACTGGGTTAATTACGGGAGTGCCACAGAGGTCAATTACCATTCTGATGTCTTCCCACATGCCATTACAAGATATTGTTTTTATTGACCGATAAAGCGGTATAATAATTACATACGGGCGGCTCACATGTGCGAATGACACACGTATCTAATTTATTGCTTAATGGAGAAAGTTAGGCACTTATTAAGGCAATTAAAATCGTAAAAGGCAACGAGGTTTCTTTCGACTTCTATATAGAGAGCAATTTTCCTTAAGGAAGCCTTTCTGGTGCGACGGCAGCCATTATTACGAAGGGATCCCAAGCGAATAGGCCTTGCCATGCGAATAGATTTTTTAATTATTACGTTGCGGTACTTTCTTATTTTGTGTATTACATACACGTACAGTTGTTGAAACGCTCGGAAGAACTAATATAAATAATTTCGATTCGCGATATTTGTGATGGAACTAAAAGATAATCAAAGGAATCTTTGAGAACGCCTGACCCACACGGTTCTCATGAAATTATGAAAAGCAGAAACTTGAATGCATGTCATTGATAGTTGACGTTTTATATCGATTTCAATCCATAAGCCAAGATCTACCCGTTCGTGCTATTCGGATTACGAGGTCTTACCGGTTCATATTCGGATTCAAATTTTGGATACTCCAAACTCCAGTGTGCAAGACAAATGTTTGCTTTCATCGTTAAAACTCTAATTTCACCCCACTGTGACAAAGTAAACGGCGAAGTCTACGTGCAGTTGACACGTAAGCTATATCTTCTGTCTTCATTTAACTGTGTGTACCAGAAAAGGACGGTTTCATGGTATTTATGTGGCTCTTATCATTATATCGTGTCATCGATCGACACCAACACAATTGACAGAAATTACAATTTTTTAGGGCAAAATTAGAAAATATTCTTGAATTTTTGAGTTTCATGTCGATTTAGTTTGTAGTAAATTTTGAAGTTTTTCCAACCGTTTCTATAAAATTTATTTTCTGTTGAGTTTTAAGCTGCCTACTTCAGGTCGTTACCGCTAGGAATTTTTATAGTTATAAAAAATCTGATCGTGATTAAAGCTTAAATTCTATAAGAAATCCAGGGGTAAACAAAAAATACGTTGAAGAAAAATCACTGAAACTATCAAAATATGAGTACGAATTTGTCCAGATACGAGGGCGGACTTCACCTAGGAGAGATTAAGGAAGAACTCGTTTAAACTGATTTTTCGTTTGACTGAAACAGTATCATAATTGATATTTTATAAAAGGCTCTCTTCTTCATCTGGAGAAATAAGTCGGCCGTCGAGCGAAACCTAACAAGCACTTCACAGATTACTAAAATATTGCTTTAATTTCACTCAAATGGAGAGCTCGGAAGGCCGTTTGATTATTTATCGAAAATACGAGTATTCAACTTGTAAAAAAGGTCGATTATCACGAATTAAAAGTAAATCCCGATTCGCCCCAATGACACACGTCTAATGTGCCCCAAAGAATCGTCCATATGGGGGCACGGAATACCGCCAAAGAGGGCAAATAATAGATCCGACCTACGTCAAAACGGTTATCGGAAATAGGAACCGTTAAGTACGTTTTTAGGGTGTATCCTTTCAAAGCTGCAACCGACACACATGTTTTCTGTCTAAACAAGAGCAGACACGGATGCAAAAAAAACTCCTCTTCGATGAGGGAGTCCCAAACGTCCGAAATCCGATATAAACAGGAGGCAATTGCGTTTACGGTGTCGGGTGTCTTAAACACACAAAATGGCCTTTCTGTATCTAATTTTAATGCTTTTATTCCAGAATTAACCACCAAGATAGGGTATTACGATAACACCGTTAACATGGCTGCTGAAGGTCCTATTAGATATGGACTGGCGTCAGAATGGGACAGATTGGCAGCTTACAGGCATTCGCATCAACATGCTTCTGAAGATCAGGAAAACTTGCCCAAAGGTATATATAAATTGTAATTGGAAACAAAATCTCCCTTAAACAAACATGTTACCTTTATTAGATCCAAGGCAATGGACCAGAGAACACGTAGGACAATGGTTGCGGCATATCACAACCATTCACAACCTCCCAGAAGTACCATCGTCAAGATTCCTAATGAATGGCAAGGCCCTATGTCTTATGTCCCCCAATATGTTCCTCTCCAGAGTGCCCCTAGGGGGCAAGCTACTGTATAAAGACTTTCAGCTGCGACTTTCTACGGCTTTGTATTCCAGAAATTAAGTTCCCGCGGTTGGTGATATATCAATGAGTTTCTTCTTGGACATATGTGAAATGCAAGTTCTCCTTCAGGGGCGATTATCATTTTGTATATGCAGCTTGTACCAAATATGGCAACTTATTTGTTTTAGTGTTCTAATAACGTTTCCAAACCTGTAGCGTATATCTACCTCATATCTGATGCAAATAAACATGCGGCGCAGCTCTGTAAAACATAATGTGATACTGAAGGAGAAAAATATCATTATTGATTCGTAAAAAGGGAGAATATAAAGACACAATATATTCATATCATATTATCCCATTTTCGACATTTGTATCTCTCCAGAAATGGTTTTAAGAAGAAAACGGAAATTCCTATACTTTTGATGAATTCGGAAGAGTGATTAGACTGATTTACTGAATTTTGGTTAATGGTAAATTTAGATTTGTATATTTTTGCTAGTCATGTAAATATTTTGCAGTTATTTAATTTTTAACGGTTTTTGTAATATTTTTATTGCTGAAATAAACCTCACTTTAAACAGTTCTGCAGCTTTTTTATTCAAAATCGCATATTTTACTTTAAGGCCACTGTCACCTTTAGCAGAAAATATTCAAAGCCGAAGCGATAATCCCAACTTCAGTAACGCCAAAACAACGTACCGAGTATATCGCCGGTCAAGACATTTATAACAGGTGGATCGAATAAAAGAGCTCAATTTCTGATGTGGGTTAGCGAGCAACAGGTAAGAATTGCCACGATAATTTACATAGGGTACATCCTGCTCTTGACCCACTTGCAGAGAATGGGAACTCTAAGGAATCCATGAAGAAGACACCGTCAAGCACATTCTGTACGAATAGCTAGAAATCCACTAGTTGACCTCTTCGACAGAGCAGAATAGTCAGACTAGAAGACGTAAATAGGACGTCACTTTGATACGTGATCAGGTTCGAACGTGTCAGGAGACGAGGAATAATACCGTAAGCCACGATAAGATGGCTTATATTCAACGGGCCACAATTGACCGATCTCAGGTCGTAGTAAAGGACTTTATCAGGCCGCCCAATTCAATACAATGCAGTTACTCTCAACTTTTCATAATTTATTTAACAAAAGATGATCAAATGGGAGGTGAACAAATTTCCAAAATAAATAAAATTACGTAATTCTATATACGTACATGGATATAATATATTTCCATAGGGTTTTTTATGTTTAGAAATGAATAATGTTGAAAGCTTTGGGAGCCTCAATCAATTACTATTGAAAGTTACTCGATATGGAAAAGTGACTCAAATATGCATAAAATCTGATAAGAAAACCACGGGAATATTCACAAAAACTTGCTTAAATATCTTTGAAATTTGACCAAGACCTCCAATACCGGGGACATTATACATCCACTTTCTTATTACCTATTACAAAACTTGTTTTCGCCGCAATACCAAACTTTCCCAGCTCCTAAACGTGAATTTTAAAAAATAAATAGCAGTTTTCTATACACTTTATTCCTGTATGCTTTAATAAAGAAAATTAACCTGCACAAGGATCATCGTTTCCCTACAATATACAACAAACTTTATGTACACAATAATAGAAAATACTTGTTTTCAAAGCTGTATAATATGATGCAAATCTCTCAAAAACACATAACCCACGACTTAGTTTTGCCCTGAATGTTAACTTAATAATTGTAGATTGAAATATATTATATACAGGCTTATAACATAAGTAGCCCTACACTGGCAATCTAAAGCATAAAGTCTATTCACTGTTAAATGTATATGTTAGTCTTAGAGTTAATCTCCAAATTCCGGTTCAGAAACCTCTTGACATAGTCCTTAATTTCGTTTTCATCTGAAATTAATATTGGCTCCTTCATATAAACAAATCAGAAATGAAAATGAATAGCTCACCTTTATCCACAAGCCAGTGAGATATCTTCCTAGCCATAGTCTTGAAGATTTCCCTAGATTCAAATCTTTTGTCCACATAAGCTGGAGTCATCAATTTAACAACCAACAAACCAATTTCTGTTTTCCTTAATTTCCCCTTAGACTTTATACTTCCCTTTATAACAGCAGCTTCCCCATTTGTTTCAGGCACTTTCTCTGGCTCATTCTGTATTATAACCAACTTAGGACTATCATCTTTATTGCTTGTTGAAGGGGTTGTATTTACAACTTCCTCAGGTACTGCAACTGGCTCTGCAGTAGTTTTCTCTACTGTTTCAGCTTCTTCAGACCTATCACCCAATACAGACATTTCAGTGTCTGTGGATTTATCATAGCCTAAAGGTTCTTCGAGAGGCACCACAAATGAATGTTGAGGAGTGCCTCCACCTTCAGTGACTATGCCGTCTTCAAGTTCATCTGAGTGACCCCCATTAACTTCCTTCAATAAGTGACAAAGTGGTTCTGGTAAAGGGTTGTGTAATGTTTGTTTGGGTGATGCAGGATGTGATTCATTTATACTTGACTCAGAACTATAACTATCATCAGGTTTTTCTGGCTTCGTTGAGTTAGACTTGCCATTTTCTTGGGTTCTGCTGTAAAATTTTATTAGATCAATTGTGATATTTACACCATAAGTAAATAGATAAAAATGTGGATATGTCCACAGTAAAATTTCTTTAACAAATCAAGAAAATGTTTTTTCATATTTAAAAAAAAAGTGCTCAGGATCAGTTCATAGTAAAAATTTAACAGATCAAAAAAAAGACCAAATTGTATAACCAAGGTAAACCTGACCTGAAAATAAGTTCTAGATTTACCATGTGTTTCATTGATTATATCTCACAATCTTGAGTTTAACATTAGTTTAAATTGAAACTGAAAGTTAGTTTTTGAATTTTAATTTTTCTGCTTTAGGAAAACACAGTTTTTTCCAGATTTTTTGAATCCTTAATTCATAAACTTTGTATTTTTTTTATCTTACTCTGTATTGTTTTTAATAAAATTAAAGTGAAACACTTACTGCTCATCTACACTATCCTTCTCCTCACTACACTTTCTTCTTTTTCTGTCATCATCAAATGATTTCCTGCTCACTTTGTCAGGGCTACGGGCCCTCTTCTTGTCTCTACTCCTATCTCGCTTCCGCCTTTCGTTGCTCCTGTCCCTTTTATATCTATCATGAGACCTATCCCTTCTGTGCCTGTCCTCTCTACTTCTATCTCTATGCCTGCTTTTACCTTTATCATCTCTGTATCTATCTTTCCTATTTGACCTCTCTTTACTCAACTCTTTCTTGCTTGAATGTCTCACATTCTTATCCTTCTCCTCATCAGACTCTCCAAACAATGACTTAATATTATTAGATTTGCTCATTTTTGTATCTTCACTATTGGGTGAATTACTTTTCAGATCTAACAGTTCTTTGGCAGTTTGGAAGCCCAAACTCAAAGTTGTTTGGTTGAGTTGTTGATTGATAATTGCTGGAGCACAAGCACTAATACTAGATAGAGGTGTTTCACTGAAATTTGAGACCTGCTCCTCTAAGTGAGCTTTTGCAGTCTTGAAATCATTCGAGGCTGCCTCCTGCTGTTTTGATTGCTGTTCTTTTTTAATATTCCGAAACAAGTCAGTCAAAGTTTCATATTTGGCCGGCTTGGGCTGGAAAGTGGAAAGCTTTTCATACACAGTTTTAATAGTAGTGCACTTTTTAATATTAGATATCTGTAAAGAAAAAGTGAAACTCAAGATGCTGTGGTCCTGGTCTAAAAATAACTAGGTTAAATTTCTGGCGTGCCGTTGGAAACTCCATTTATGATATTGCAATAAATCGCTGAATTCTCGGTTTCTTAGACAATTTTGCGAGGTTTATCTAGGACTTTTGCGTGGTTATTGAGGAATTTTAAGTAGAAAACCTTTTGGAAAGTACTGAAAATATCAAAAATGAAAGTTTTTATTAACTTTGACAATGACAAGAAAGACAAGTCATAGACTGGCACAGACAGCAACGTCAAATTGCTTTATGAATGCAATGCTGAATGAGAGTCGGTTTATTCAGTATGTCTGTTTTCGCAGTGGTTCTTGTATTAAATCCTAACCAAAAGATTGCATCACTGAAAGACAAAGACATTATGACGTCATAGAAAACCAGACATTAAATTATAGCGCTTTCAAAATACGTAAATCAAATATAAAAAGGTGATAGATTTCGTCAAATTGAAGGAGATTGAGATATGTATTAGAAAAATTGCAGTGTCAACAAATGGATAAAAGATGTATCTAACATTTGGATACAGAAACCGCAAAATCATTTTCTGGAGATGATTATTCAATAATTATGAGAGAACACTTACCAATTTAGCCAAACCATTCCTGTACATCATCATTGTTGTTGTAGAACCAAAAATCTCATATTCCAAGCTAATACTACAGTCTTCTATATCTTTTTTGTCCATTGTCTGGTTTGCTGTACATTCAGTGTAATTTGCATACAGAGTATCCAGTATTTTAGACAAATATTGTTCCCTAATGGCCAAAGTAAGCCCTTTAACTTTACTTGAAGAAGCAGCAGCTGCTTGGACTCTCGCATGTTTCGAAAATAGTTTATCAATTGTTGCTACAGAAACCTCCTGAAAATGTTTTTTTTATCTCTTGTTAGTTTTATGGAGAAAGTTACCTGAGGATTTCTCCTCAGGGCTAATTGTTTTTGAATGAAAGTAGTTGCTTCCTTTTTAGCTTGTTGTTCTCTCTCAAAAGTTCTGGGTCCTCCACTGTCACTATCACTGTCACATTCACCTCTCCTTTCTCTTGTTGCACTAAAATTGTTACATATACTATACTAATGATTTCTGTCTCTTAACTTACTCAGATACTCCTTTCCTCCCCTCCCCATACAAATCATCATAATCCATTTCATTATAAGAACTAACATGCGTATGATACTGCACACTTTTAACCAGAAACATTTCAACCATTGCCTTAACAGCTTTTTTGTCTTTACACCAATCGCAGCTTTTATTGCATTTTGGTTGAGGTTCTCCAAAATGATTGGAGAATAAAATATGCCTACATTCCCTAGAATAATTAGAATCCAACGAAAATAACGCATAGTTCAAAACGTGAAAAACATAAAATATTTGAACATATGATAATAAACTTACGATGGATTTTCACAATATTCTACCACCTTCTTAAATCCCTTAGCTGCAATTTCAACTTTTAATTTCTTTTCAGGCCTCCCACATGCCTTTCCTAAATCCTGTGTCAAATGGAATTCAACTGCCTTCGAATCTGCCCTATTATAATATACACGGCAACAAGAAGGTTTACCATCCCTTCCAGCCCTTCCAGTTTCTTGATAAAATGAAGCTGGGTCTTTGGGCACTCCCCAATGAACCACAAATCTCACTGAAGCCTTATCAACCCCCATTCCAAAGCTGATTGTTGCACATATAACTGGGACTTCTCCTCTTTGCCACATTTCTTGAAACTCTAGTCTTTCATTGTTTTTTAATCCTGCATGGTAGCAAAGGCTTTTAATCTTCATGGAATTTAGTTTTGAAGCTAAAACTTCAGTTTGTTCTCTTGTGCGACAATAGATTATACCACATGACTTTTGAGAGTTGGGAAGGTCTTTTTCTTTTTCAAATTCTAAGCAATTCTCAATAAAGCCTTTGAGATGTTTAAAGGGGTCTTCAAGGATGTTTGGGAAGAATACATCATAAAACAAATTGCTGCGAAAGCAGGAAGTTTTAAATATTTTGTGGTCATCTGCAAGTCTCAAGCTTTGAATGATATCATTGGTTACCTGTAGGAAATTTTATTAAATGATAATTTTTGTTGGCAAGTTGATATTTTACATGTTTTCCTGCAGTTGCAGTCAGAGCAATGCAAGGCACACTGCAATTTTCTCTTAAATTCCCAAGTTTTAAGTAATCAGGCCTAAAATCATGACCCCATTCACTAACACAATGTGCCTCATCCACCACAATATAAGATATTTTATTAAATTTGCACAAATTGTCAAATAAATCCTGAAATTTGCCTTGGAAATTTGTATAGTAAAGTTACTGCAATTTCACCTTAAATGTTGTAGTAGCAGCCTGCTCAGGGGTGATATACAACAGCCTTGTATTGGGTGAAGTAGACTTTAAATCTGCAATTAACTTCTCTCTTTCTGTTTTTGATATCTTGGAATTTAAAGACGCAGCTCGAATTTTTAAAGATAATAAAGTATCCACTTGATCCTATGGAAAATCATGTGAATATGAATTACTGTGGTTCGACTATCTACATACCTTTATTAATGCAAGTAATGGAGAAAATACTATGGTAATCATATTATCATATAAGACAGCAGGTAACTGATAGCAAAGGGATTTTCCTGATCCAGTAGGCATTGAAACATACACATCATGTTTCCCTGAAAGTGGGCATTTTTAGCTATTATTTCTATGTTATTGCAATAAAAAAAAACTTGAGTAAGGAGAAATAACAGCCTACACACAACAAATTTTGAATTGAAAAGTTATTTACTCTGACAAATCGCAATAACAGCTTCTTGTTGCAGTTTAGACTTAAAAGTGTCGAACTTAAAATATTTTTGCAGGGCTTTGAATATCTTAGGAGTATCCATGGTTTATTATGGTCTGAATCAATGGGTATGGAACTGGTCTTCCAGGTTTGATATTCTAATAATTATCGCTTCAGTCACAAAGCAAAAATAATTGTATAAATGCTGCTTCCAGTTCCAATTGCATTATACAGTAATTATTGTACCACCACACAAAATGTAACAAAACGAATTCGTAAAAAAAACAAGTGATTATTTGTAGAGAATAAGTTTTAAAAATACACACATTGAGGCTCAATTATGAAAATAATCATGCAGAATTTTAAAAAATAATTAAATACTCTTAGAAGTAATAACGAAAAACTGGCGGAGATTTCTTTTGAGTTTGACATATTTAGATTACGTCGCCAACTGACAACTCGGATGATAAAAGCAACTGATGTTACATATTTTTTACAAAACCTGTTTTCCTCTTTTCCACTGTTCTAGAAAAGGATAGTAAGCAATGCGATGTCATACGAAATGTCGATCACACAATTTTTGACATTTGTCGTACTTACTTGATAATGATACATAGGAGAATCATAAAAGATAAAATCAGCACTGTGCAAGCGCAGTCATTTTGCTTTGATCGAGATATTTCCCATGTTCCAGCAAAATATTCTAATTAAAGCACTAAAAGTTATCACGCACTTATTTATATTTATCGCTTCATAATCAGTGCCATCGTTTAATGGTTTCCGTACTGTATTAAAGCATTGTGAACTCTCTAGGCCTAGATCACAAAATGTTTGGAAAACCTACCTTTGGGTCCTCTGCACCTAGCACCTCATTCGGTAAGTATTTATTATCAATCATTTTCTTAAACAAAGTTCTCATTTTATGATATATGCAACATATATTTACTTTTTACATTGCACTTCAGGGGGTACAAGCCTGTTTGGCCAAACGGCCTCCACTGGAGGAGGGCTATTTAACACCTCCACTACCTTTGGTCAACAAAGCAAACCAACCTCCTTTGGCTTTGGTGCTGCCCCTCAAAGTAACACATTTCTGAGCACCCAACAGGTAATAAAAATTGCTCATCTACAAACTCAAAATCAAGCATTTTTAAATGAATATAGCCACAATCCTCAAGTATCTTTAACACCTCGGGAAATTCAAACTTGTTTGGTGGTGCCACTGCATTTGGTGGCCAACAAACAACAGGCACTACAATCAAGTTTGTGCCTTTTACGGGTACTGATACAATGTTGAAAAATGGAACTGCTCAAGGCATCAGCACTAAACATCATAGTATTACTTGCATGAAGGAGTATGAAGGAAAATCTTTTGAGGAGTTACGAACAGAAGATTATCAGGCTAACAGAAAAGGTAAGCAAAATTTTACCAATTATAATACATAAGACGTTTCAGTTTTAACCTACATTTTTTTCTAGCTTTTAAAAACTTTGATATCCTTTGGTGTACCCTTTTAGACTATATCATGGCTATTTAATTTCTGTTAATAAGTTCATTATTGATATATATATGTATATATATATATTGAATCACATTAAAATTTACATATTAAACTCTTACCCATAAAATAAAAAAAATATATCTATTTAGAATTCAATTTTTGGTTCACTAGGACCCCAAGCAGGATCTACTGGATTTGGAGCTCCTGCCTTTGGAGCTGGCACTTCAGCCACTCCTTCTTTATTTAGCCAAACTGATGCCAACAAATCAGCTTTTGGCCAAACCTCTGCTTTTGGTCAAACTCTTGGACAAACTCCTGCTTTTGGTACTGATCTTACCTTCTCTTCCTTAACAGCAACAATTTTTTTCTCTACATTCCAGGCCAACAAACCACAGGTTTTGGTACATCGGCGTTTGGTGCGCCAACTTCGACTGCGCCATTATTTGGTCAAACAGATGCTAATAAACAATCGGCATTTGGTCAGTCGACTTTCGGCCAAACATCAGCTTTTGGACAAACTTCCACTGGAGCTTTTGGAATGGGAGCTCAGCAGAATACTACAGGAAGTCCGTTTGGTAAACCGGCGTTTGGAACTGCAACTAGTAGTGCAGGTTTTGGATTTGGGTCTGCCACCCCACAAAATGCAAACCCATTTGGATCTTCGCCAGCTAATAAACCATTTGGAACTGGTTTGCAAAATCCGGCGCAACCTTTGCTTTTTGGGAATGCAACTTCTCAACCAAGCACTGGGTTTGGTACTGGGTTGTTCTCCAACACTCAGGTAAGCCTAAATTGACAAATTTTTGATACATTAATGTTTTTTTTTTTTTTTTTCCAGAACACTGCCGGGGGCTTATTCAATAAACCAGCGCAACCAACAGCCGGTTTTGGAACCACTCCACAAACAACAGGATTCTCCTTTAATACTCCAGCTTCCACTCAGTCAAGTCTTTTCAATAACGCCTCGAAGCCTTTGTTTGGAGGAGCTGCTAGTACTGCTCCAGGTAAGATTTGTTTTCATAGTTCAAAGTTGGTAAATTGGGGTCTTTCATGCTTTAGTGAAATGTGAGTTTTGAAGCGTTGTATGAATCTTGTGGAATTCGTGATTTTTTAAAAAACAACTTGTTTTACACATAATTATCTCAAGGAATGTTAGAAAACAGCCATGTTCAATTATAAACCTGCTGAAAACCTTCCCCATGGTGTGAAGCTTAAAAGAACTTGGATAAAACCATGAGAATCTGACTGAATGGTACCTTCTTTCCAGACGGTGACTCCATTCCCAACAAAATCGCATCCTTAAGAAAGATGGATTTGGACTGTTTCAAATGCAAGCATTTAAATGCTAATGAAGAGCTATTGAGACGTTTAAGTTTGCAGGAAAAGTTACTAGATTTAGAGGAAAGAAAGCTAAAGCTTGATGAAAGAAAAATGGATTTGCATGAGAAATTGCTGAACTTGAGTATTTCGGAAAAAATAGACGGTGTGGAGGTTGATAAGCGGCATTGCGAGATTGCGCTATTGGAAGAGCGGGTTATGAACAGGCTCGTTTACCATTTCAGCACGTTATCCATCGACCGTTTAATGGAAAGACTTCGGCTGTTATAAGGGTTATCGGTTTCTTTGGGCTGATACATGGGTTTCTAAACCATATAGTGTTTTTCTTAATTTAATTTTTAATATTCTTTGCTATGAAAATTTAATTTTGTTCTGAATTTTTATAATTTAATGTTGTTATGATCTAGTTATTAAGCACAATAAACAAATATTAAAATGCGTTTTGAGCTATTTTAGTTTTCTTTTAAGTGGGACATGGCTTACATAAAAAAGAGAGCAATGGTATGTTTACCTCGTTCGATTTACAATCAACTTTCATCTTCTGCATAGGCAAAGCTTCTACAAAAACAATTTTTAATTACTTTATTTTCCGACGTTTCTTATCCTTCACCAATTAATCTTTAATTTTTTTTGCAGCATTTGGAAGCACTAACACTTTTGGAAGCACCAACACTGGATTCGGTAGTACTTTTGGCAAACCTGCGGCTCCCGCTTTCGGTCAAACACAGGCGCCTGGAATTGGCACTTTCTCTTCAGGTAATAATACAAACTTCTGTAATTTATAAACTAACCAAGAAATTTCTTTTCTCAAAGGATTTGGGGCTACTAACACCTTTGGCACTGGCACATCTACAGGCTTTAACAGCACCTTTGGCAAACCCGCCGCTCCTGCCTTCGGGCAAACTCAAATGTCGGGACTTGGGACTTTCAATACTGGTAAAATTTGTTTGTTCAATGTTAAGCTATTCTGAAAGGTTCAACTATGGAATTTAGGTAACACCACTTCAACGGGATTATTCGGAAATCAGAATCAAGCCAAACCTGGTGGTCTTTTTGGCGGTACTACCGGTCTATTTGGAGGCGGATTATTGTCTTTCCAGCAAAACACATTTGGACTCGCTCAGCCCGCACAGCAACAAGCTTCGTAAGCCTGCATGATTAAAATTAAATTTTCCATCAATTTTTTTTTAAAGACTTTTAGCACAACCTGAGCAGAATTCCAACAACCTAGCCCTTTTAACCTCGGACCCTTTTGGGGATGCTCCGCATTTGGCCGGCTTGGAACCCAAATTAAAATCTAGCACTGCTGGTGTTTCCACCACTGATCCTAAAGAGTTAAAATCTCTGTTGGATGCTTCTAAAAAAGTCGATTTAACTCACAAATCCAAACTCAAAGTTACTCCTCTGAAAAGCGCTAGAGTAAGTGTATATGTCGCTCAATCTAGTCATGTTATTATATGTTAAGTATTCATTTTCAGGATAGTTTGTTTGATTCAATTCCAAAAATGTCAGATACTAAATCACCATTAGCAAATTACCAAAAACCAAGTGTGAGAAGGCTGGTTTTGAAGCCCCGTTCAAGCACTGAAACAGCGCTTGGTTCGAGTTCTAACAATATTTTGGATATTTTAACGAGCGAGGATAAGGAAAATAGGAATTCTGAAAGTGGGGGTGCAACAGGAAGAGGAAATCCTTTGAAATTGAACTTTGATGCCAGCGTGAACAACGAGAGTTTGCTAAATAATTCTGTGGAGACTCAAACATTCAATGTGTTACATTCTACTGGGAAAGATCAATTACCAGGTAAAGAATTTAAGGGCTTGGGGGCTAAATTTTGAAAGATAGTACAACTGAAACAAAATTTATAAATAATTTTTGAAAAAATTGTACAAATGCCAATTAAGTTAGAAAAGAAAAACACGCAGTGTACGAGTCAATTTTTTAGAAATGTTTAAACCCCTTATCATTATTTTAACAGCTGCATTAATTAGTGACCTTTAATCGTATTTCTTTCAGAACATAGTCTACGTGATTCTCCAGCTCCACCATCAGACGATGAGG
Organism: Euwallacea fornicatus; assembly: GCF_040115645.1. NCBI lineage: Eukaryota > Metazoa > Arthropoda > Insecta > Coleoptera > Curculionidae > Euwallacea > Euwallacea fornicatus. The sequence continues at coordinate 1,307,497 of NC_089558.1, forward strand.
ACGAAGTAATCAATAACAATCAAGCAGGAGGTGATGCCTCTAGAAACCACCCCGCCAACATAATCTGCACAAGACCTGAATATTACACTTTACCAAGTTTAGATGAACTAACTCCTGATGAGGATGGAAAGTGTATTGTCAGAGGTTTCACCGTTGGCCGAAAAGGGTATGGAAACGTCTATTTTCCCGAAGAAATCGATGTGGCGGGTTTAAATCTGGATGAACTCGTACATTTTTGCTATCGAGAAATAAATATATATCCCGATGAATCTACAAAACCACCCGTTGGAGAGGGCTTGAATAGACGGGCACAGATCACTTTAGATAACGTGTTTCCGAGACGTGTGGGATCGAATACGTTAATCAAAGATATAGTTGATCTGATACAGATGAAGTTTGCTGAAAAGTTACGAAAAGTAACTGAGAAAAAGAATGCTCGCTTTGTGGACTATCGCCCAGAAACTGGAAGCTGGGTTTTCAAGGTGGATCATTTCTCAAAATACGGGTTCAACGATAGTGATGAGGAGAGTGATCAGAACGGAAATGGAGTCCCTAAAAAAGCTTCTGCGAAGGCCACGGGCGAGGTGCAACCCCCAAAACCTGCTCCAACTAAAGAAAGTTTAGAAGCAGACCGAGAAGTGATTTCAAGAGAATCTACGGAGTTGCATGATGGCTCTTCGAGGCTGTTTGGTTTGGATAAGGATATTTTGGTGAACACTGAGCAGCAGCAGGAAAATGACGTTCTGCACCACAGTATGATGATGGATGATCCCTCAGAGGATGAATATTCCATGCTGCCAGACATTGATATGCACTTTAAGTCTTACCCTAAGAACGTTAACGTCTCAAATATTCAAGTGAGTGTTAAATATATTTTTATTATTTTTTTTAACTTTGTTTTTGAAATTTAGTATATGAAAATGGCCCTATTTGATGACGATAGATCTTCAGAGGGCGCACAAAGCCACTCTTCAATTTTAAAACAATACCTCGATATACCTGAAATAGACGATATTCGAAAATTGCCTTCTTTATCTGAAGAAATTGCTCCTAGAAGACGGATTTTAATACGGCCAAAAATTTGGAAGGTTTTAAATAACTATCAATTGCCTAAGGCTACTTCTGTTGTGTTGCCCAGCAGGTATGCAATTTGTTTTGTTTGTATTTTTATATTTTAACGTTTTTTTTTTCGTGTTGAGGTGTTGTGTGGACGTGGGTATGCTCAAAGGAAAGTCCTTTAAACCAGGCTGGTCGAAAGGTTTCAACTTTTTCTCGTTAGAGAACGACGAACGGGAATTCAACAACGAATTGCTGTTTAAAACCATTGACACGTCCCCGACTTTCGACCCATTAAAGGTTCTATATCCTTTTACCATCTTTCAATTAGCTGTTTCAACTAAACCATTTTTCAGGACATTCTAGTAGATTGTCTAAAAGAAGTCCTGGAATATTCGTCTTTCGAATTGAGCACTGCAAAAATACCAACGTTCGAGATACTGAAATCCGACTGGTATCTTAAAAGATTGACGACAATATTTACAAAATTGGCCAGAGGATATAACAGCGCGCAGACCAATTATTTATGTAGCATTTGGACTTTATGCACAGCCCTATGGGGGCCTGGTGAGAAGTCCATAACACATAGGAGATATTTGATGTCCGAGTGGCTTAAAGACACGTGCGTTAACGATAGTTTGATACTGAAAAGTGGACCTTCTAAAGATATGAATGAGGCCACTCAGAGTATTTTTGATCATTTGAGCGTCTTCAAAGTAAGTTGCCTCCTGTTTTTAGCCGTATCAGATTAAAACTGAACTTCACTATATTGAAAGTTTTAATACATTTTTTTTCATTTAAGTAAGTGTCTTTCAATTTTCTTAGGTGTTTGATGCTGCAAATTTGGCCATGGACTTAAAACTACCAAATCTATCTCTTCTTTTGTCGCAATTGAGTCTCGGAAACACAACCAAGGCATTTATGCAAGAACAAATTGAGATTTGGTACAAATCAATGGCGGCAAAGCACATTTCTGTCGAATTTAAGCGACTTTATTTGCTATTGGCTGGAATTCCTGCAAAAGAAGGAATTAATGTCTTCGAGGATGTCGATTGGAAAAGAGCATTCGGAATGCATTTATGGTAAACAATTGAAATGAATAATCCCAAGTTCTTTCTCTTTTATGTTATTTTCAATAACGACTATTTCAGGTACATTTGCCCAAATGGAGCACCAATTGAAACCGCTATAGAGTTCTACGAAAAAGCTTTTAAAGAATCTCTTTACGCCCAAAAACCCAATCCTCCATACGTAAAAAGCATCTCAGAAGAAGGTCCTTTTGATATCATGTACCACATTATGCAGCTCTACAAATCGAGAGTTCACAGATTAAGCAGCACTCTCGACCCTGCAACTCACACTGATGATCCTGTAGATTACAGACTCAGCTGGCTGTTGTTACAACTATTTTTGTCGTTGGACGTGGGCGTATTGGAGCAATCTGAAATGAACAAGTTTTGTACGAGTTTTTCAACACAATTGGAACATTTAGGCCACTGGGAATGGGCAATTTTCGTTTTGCTGTACTTGAAAGATGATTTAGTTAAGAGCAACCTGATTATGGGGATTTTAGATCGGAATTTGAGCGTAGACTTTGGAGATATTGGTGAAAATTCTGAAGAAATAATGGATTTGTTGGTGAACAGTATGAATATTCCGCCTGAGTGGATTCACACTGTAAAAGGACACAAGGCCATGTCTATAGGCAAACATTTCGAGGCATTTAATCACTTTTCATTAGCAGAGGAATATGTTACAGCTAATGATATATTCATTAACGATTTACTCCCAGGGTTATTCATCAACGAGCAGTATGACGTTATAAGGAACCTGAGCGACAAACTCAGTCCCGGCAGTAAGGATATCCTGCACTGGCGCAACGGAGCCGGGTTAATCCTGGATTATCTAGATTTATTGGAACAATCAATGGCAATGGAGAATCTCGTTAAATTACAGATGAAGTTGGGTTCTTTGGGAGAACGAATCGTTAATTTCCCACAGAAAAGTGAGCAACAAAAGGTGTGCGTGGCAGAACTGTCCAAGAGATGTTCCTCGCTCTATCGGGAGCTATGTAATAAGTCCCAGTCAGACAGAGTGAAGGATTCCTACGCCCGATTTATCGAAACTCTGATCATGCCCCCAGATTTCAATATGACGGACGGGATGTATTTAATACACGATTTTTGTAATGCTAGGATTTTCTCGTGATACGGTAAGTGAACGGAACGGAAGTGAATATTTGTTGAGTGAAGGTGAAAATAGCGATTTATGGTGAATGTATAAACAGTCGAAGTTTGGTAACGCTTCAAGTAGAACTTTAGCTTTCTGCATAAATTAAATCTAGGCTAGAAAGCAAGGTTTTGTCTGATACATTTCATTTTAGCGGATTTAGGACACATTATTTTACATTGAAACAACCATTTTTTCATTGCGTTAAATTCTGTTAAACTGAAATTTAAAAAGGTGCTTTTTACCAACGAATATATATTTATCATAGAAAAGTGACGTGGCTAAACGCCCGAATGCGTCCTTGATAACTCGGCTGTAAATACCTTTTGCTTTGCTCATCCGTTGGAAGAAGAACTTTGTTTACTTTGGCGTGCTATCGAATGATAAAAAGTGAGTTAATAAAAGCGACGAAATCGTTGACACAAAGAGCTTTTTTCGTGTTTGTAGGTTTTGCTTGGAACTGACAATTTTCTATGGTAAATAATATGTTCGGAGCTTTTTACCTGTTAAAAAAAACATGTGTTTATATGTTAAGATAATTAAAATGTCCATTTCATTTTCTACCCTTTTACGCGATTTAAAATGAACTTAGTACTTTTTTCCTGTTTTTTTCCTCAACTAAGGCAATTTTGTGGTTCACTTAGGAAGTTTCCGAAATTAAAAAAAAATCAAGTTACTCTGATTCTGAGATGGACAACATCGAACCGTGTATGTCTTCAATCCAATAAACCGCGTACTAAGTCACGGATTCTGAGTCGTTCTTTCAATGTGCTTCCAAAATGCCTTCAGTTGATTTAATAGAAACTGAAAATAAATATAACAAATATTACTGTTTTAATTTAAATTTTGTCTAGTTACAAAGGTAAATTAAGCTGAAAATTAGTATTGTCAAAGTTTTAAATAAAAAAGAATCCGAGAGGCATGATATATTTATATGCAGTATAAATGGTCTACCTTTTTTAATGATTATTACGCCTTTTTATTTGGAATAAATGTTGTTTTAGCCAAGCAGATTCGTATTTATAGCCTGTCAACGGGACTGTAATTTTAATTAAAAAACTTGTTCGAAATTTCATCGGAACCTTTGACTGGGTTAATTACCCTTTTAAAGCACACTACCCTTCAGATTTTTTTTCCATATTTTCGCTCGTCAAATTTCCGAGGTCCAAGGTAGATTAGAAAAAGTAGTAATAAACTATTCATACGGACATTTTTTTTTTGACTATTCGGAAGTATAAGAAGCACTTTAGAAAATTTTGTCTTTACCATTTTAGACAGAAAAATTGTACAAATTGTTCGTTCATATGCCAATGGAGGTGAGTTTGTCTAAATTTTGCCACTTTAACAAATTCAGATATTTATACCTCTAATAAAGTAATACGCGCAGTCTACATGTTATGTAGATCGAAATTTTTCCTAGTAAAGAGCGTTAAATATAATGGGTGAGAGTATATATTAATTCAGCAAGATTCTCGTAAAGTTTTTAATGAAATCAACACTAAAATAGGCAAGAAGCCTTATAAAATACCTTAAAATTCACTTTTACAAGTCATGTGCCCACTTCCAAGAACTGTGCATAAAAATTGGTTTCAGGTGCAGTATATTTTTCTTGGTTTATGTTTGTACAACACTACAAATTTCCATCATTAAAAAAATACTTTAGATCTTTTGGCTTTACCAATTTAGTTAGAAAAATTGTGCGTCGGCGAACTGAAGGGTTTAAGGCTGTCTCAAAATTAAGAAAATATTCTTTATTTTTCATTTGTTAACAATATCCGCAAAACATGAAACAAAAATACATCTTAAATTATTGTTTTTTTTTTAATAAAAAGGACTTTTATTAATTACAATAATGTAAGTCATTCCTATATGCCATTTATAAACTTGTGGACGCATGTATGAGAGTAAAGTTCATGGCCGGATTATCGAGCGCTGAAATAGAACTTAACTTAAAAACTTCTGCTGCTATAAGCAGCAACTCTACCTGTATTTGTACGCACAATAACGTGTAAATATAATAATTTGTGGTAATAGATTTTTCTAAACAGTAGAGATTTTTCAGTCGCCTTTTTGTCTAGATAAATGGCAATATTAAAGGTACTTGTGTGATTGGTACATATAAAATTATGCGAAAATCCTTATGGCAACATTGCGAATGTTGATTCGGGGACTTCTTAACGGCTCGAAGGGTTTGAAACCATAAGTACAATAAACCTACACTTCATTACATACGTTTATCACAACTGCGCAGCTTGCAAAAAATAGTATATTTCACCACATAAAAAGTGAGTAAGAAAGAAATAACACACTCCGATTCAGTAGGTACAAAGTCTTGTCAAAGTTTAATTGAAGAATTTGATGAAAACACTGGCGATCACTAAAAATGCCAAGCTAATGCTCAAAGTGGCTGCGCCATTGCATTCACTAGGTTTGTCTTTGGTGATGTATTGGCACAGGGACTTGACAAAATTAGTTTGAGCCAAGGCGTTATCATCAGCTTTAAATTGCCCGTTGAAGACAATGGTAGGAACGGATTTCAAGGGGTTCGAGACTTCATTCGTTTGGGTACCCAGAGTAGCCAAATAGTTGGAACCTACGGTAGCAATTATCAGAAATGAATTTTGATTGAAACCTAAACTTTACCATCAGAATGAGCTGCACAGTTCTCGATCAGATTCAAGTTATTGACGTGATTGATTTCTGCGCAGTCCTTAGTGGGGAAAGTTGCGTTGTCCCCTTTCTTTTCAGTCTTGTCCATCAGGCAATTGATGAATCCAACGGCAACCCTACAGAATAGCCCATAATAACTCCTTTTGCATTGAAAATTCCTCAAATTCGCACTTATTAAAACCGAATCCTTCAGTGGGCTTTCCTTGTTCGATAAGCTTCAGCGCACAAGCCTGAATCTTATTGCCCTCGCACTCTTTCGGTCCATGGTGGCAATCAAATTCGTACTCGTTTGTTTTGAATTCCATCTGAAAGAGACTTTTTTATTCAGGGTGAAAAATCTTAAGCTTAAACGTTTTCTGTTTGTTTGCCTCATTAAGATTTCCCCGTTAATGGATTTTCGCTATTGCAAATTGAAAAACCACAGCAAGCGACACTCTTAATGACTTTTAATTAGCATATGGTCACCGAGGAACAGGTTCTAGTCGCAAAATGCGTCATCTACTGCAAGATTACCATTTGTATAGAAAGGCAGCGAACTTGAGACCCTCCGGCGTAGGTGGAAGTTTAATGGCAATTGCTTTTTGTCTGTATTAATCATATCCTCGTTAACCTGACACGTCTGTCCGTTTTCTATAGCTTTCTTAGAATAATAAGGACACTGATAAGAACTTCATCAGTCTGGGAAAGAGTATACGAATTTGCAGTTAAACCTGTTTGGCAACAATAATAAGCATCACTGTATTTGTTTAAAAGTAATTATTTTGAATGTAGAGCATTAGGTGACTAACAGGGCCGGCTTTGGCGAGTCCGGCGCTCTCGACAAAATTATTAATAGACCCAAGAAAAACCGCCGCCCAACCTGCCCTCCCCCTATAAGTTCTGTACGGAAGACTAAAAAAAGGCTGGGAAATATTGGGGAGTTTTATGACTTCTATTACTGCTGGTGTTGGATGCACTTACTAGTATATACAGGAGTATGCCTAGCTATATACTATTTGTGCCAATTTTTGGTGCCTAAAATATACGTCCAGAACAAACGTTTCACACCTTAATCATTGTCGTGTTCGTTGAAAAGCGGTACATCTTCGAGATAAATGTAGGCAGCATGCCGCCGGGCAACATTCCTGCTTCGTCTGTATGTTGAGTTGCCTACATCAGGTACAATTTTTACTAGATTTACATCGGCAAATTGAGGCAGGTTCACAATGTTCAATCGTATACCGTGTGTGCTATGAAAAAAAAATTGAACTCGGAGAACTCGAAGGGAATCAGTTCAAAAACTCCCTTTAAAAGTATTGTTAAATTTATTAAAATTGAAAAGACATGGGTAAAAGGAGTTCTATAAAGAAATTGACGTTAACGAGTGAGAAAATTAAAAAAAATTGTATCAGATACAGGGTGTTCTACATTAAAATGGGGAGTTTTGGCGTCTTCAACATAGTGAAAGTTTTCAAAATCCATGAATATACCCATAATACAGTGTATTAAAGCATCATTCCCTGTAATCTAGAAATTCGTAATGATCAAAACCCTATAAGATGTCCCGCGAAAAAATCTAATATCCAGTATTGAAAAAGAATCTTCGCAAAAAATTCCATTTGAAAAGTATTGAAATCGTGCTCATGGTAATCTTCCTTTAACTCGAAAATTAAGCGAGGTGGGAATAAGTGCAGATAAATTGACCTTAATGAACATTGTAACATCATGCTTTACTCTACCAATTACGAGTGTAATCAGGCCAATACACACTGATGATTACGCAATGGATTGGCCGGGACGCATTGTCTTTGGATCTTCAGTTGGTATCAGTTAGCCATTGCCAGAAAGTTTCTTCAATAAAAGTCGTATTTAGCTCCTCGGAGTTTTAAGTACTCAATTTTGATCCCTTCCTGCCGCAAAAACATAATGTTAATTTGACTATTATACTATCAAGCAAAATAGCGCAATATACAGGATGTGCTATGAAAAAAAGGGGAGTTTTTACGTGTTCGACGTAGCGAAAATGATAATTTTTTATAATTTTAAACGACTTCTCGTGGCGACTAATCGCCTTTTGAATAATTTAGTTCGATTTCTAATGCAGACATGTAACCCAGAAAACGGAAACCCTTTTTGTTTTATTGTAGCCTCAGAATTGACGTGTTTAAATCAATTGCATCACAATCATCGTACAATTTTAACGAGGTTTCGATTATATCGGAATTGCTACGCTATACGTTCCTTTGGATTTCTACCGTCAGCAACTTTTAAACCCAATTATGAAAAACGTAACGTATTAATTGCGGCAAAATACCCACAACCGAACCTATTTTTTAATACAAACGAAGACTTACTTTCGTCTTGCCATATGGCACCAAAGTCAAGTTGACGAAATTGGAAAGATTGCCTTGCAGGGAAGGATATAATTGTTGAGTGAAGAATTTCCTGGAGTCTGGACAAAGGGACTCGTAGTAGATATTTACTGCCACCTGAAAAAATAAATACACAAATAAATATACATACATATGAACATTTAACAAATAAATTTAATTAATTCAATTAAAATTGGTTAAATTTGGGGGAAAGTTGCGCAATTTAGAGTTTGAGAAATGTACTTGAAAAATTTAAAAAATTCCTATGAGTTTCGGAGGCATTCGAAAAAAAAATGGAATTCTGAAAAACGTTTTCATTTTTTATTCAGCTTATTTGGCGAGATTATTCAAAAAGACCGACAGTTCGTCTCAGCTTTTTCCCTTTCTCAATGTATCGGTGCTAAATATGAAACCCGACGTTTCAGTTTGCGGCAACCATCATCAATCTTAATTTTTCTTATGAGCGCCATCTTCGATTCACACATCTTCGAACCCGCTTTTTTCTAGATACGGTGATGTATCACATCTTAAGGGTCGGTTTTGTGATGTGGTGGAAATATCAAAAATGCTATTTCTTCAAAGAGTTCCTCGAAAATAACTTTTTTTAGATATATATCTCACGTTTGCACTGAGACGTCAAATCGAAACTTAACATGTGATACTTCATCGTGATCAGAACGAAATATGACTTCTTAAATCTGAAAAACTGGGATGAGACCCATAAAAAGAAACAAAGTTGATGATGTGGCATCGGCACCTTGGAGAAGGGGAAAAATTGCAATGATGGAGTGTCAATTCTTTTGAAATCCATCCAATCGCGCTACTTTGCCTTAATTTAACTGGCCTTCTATCTTCCATGGTTACCGATAGATCCTCACGGTTGAGCATTTATGAATAACAATGCGCATATCTCACTAGCAATACAAATCACCATACATGGACATAATTTCTGTTAGCAATATCGCAACCTCATCCAATAAAAACTCACAATTAATATTCATGACAACCCTACTGCTATCTACAATATAAAATTCCAGAGGAATCTTCAGTCAGGTCATAAGGCTCATTAACCCGTGATAGGAGCTCGTGTTAACATTGAGTTTATCGCGACATTTCAGTTTACGACCTTTTAAGTGTGAATGTTCAAGAATGTCATTGTGATCGTTCAACCATAGTTGAGAAACAACAATAATTCTGCTTAATAAGAATAAGGTCACTCGCCACTTTTCTGACGTTAACACTTAAAGCCGAAGGGCGGCACGCGTCCATGACATCGTCATGACTCAACTCGTGGATAATGAGGCGCATATCTCACGAGCAGTGAAAACGACCATACGTAGATATAATTTGTTTTTCTGAAAAGTCCATTTCAATCCATGGAGTTTTGATGGTTTCTCTACGAATTAGCGCGTCTTTACACGGGCTATTTCGTTCAATGCCACAAGTGTCCACGAGGCCTGAGAGGTATTATATTGTCGGTTAAGCACAGGATATACCCTCATTTAGCAACGATCATTTTATTATTATGGATGATCCTCCTGAAAATGCATAATACGCACATATTATTTATTGAATTTGCATAGAATGCAAATTATTTCTGGTTATTTACAGCGAAATCCCATTAAATCTAGGACGAAAATAACGGAGATCACAGGATTCCGTTTATTGCTTACAAAATTCTATTGATCTCGCCACTAGAACCTTCGAGACCGTTAGAACTGAGGTATTCCGATTATCTTCCTTATTGGTTTGCGGTCAGCTTTCAGCCACTTTTTGAATAAAATTTTAGGTGCTTTTGATCAAATTTGCAGCCACGACGTCGATTTTGCATTAAAACCGGTAAGTGCGCAAATCTCCTCTCGTTAATACACAATCGGTTTGTTTTTCTGCGGTCGCAGCTTTATTGGCCGTTCGGCGAATGGTCAGTGCGATTTTATTGCAATCGAAACAATGCCGACACATGTTGGTTGTTGGAATAATTAAAAGAATAAAGTATGCGAGAGCTCGTGCGTCGTAGCTGACGAAAATAACCCGAATAGCCATTAGATAGTGGGTGCGTCCCCATGCCTCTATCACCAAACTGGAGATAATTAATTACATCATGGGCCTCCTCCAACAAACATCCATTAACCTTTCTAAATTGACCTTTATATTCCATTGGGATGTTTCTAATTTTGAGCATGCACTAATGAGCTTAAAATTATGTAAAAAACGCGCGATTACATCTAAATGTGGAATTGGCTAATTACTTCGCACCTTACTGCGCTGCTCTGCAATACAGGAAATTGTTGTTTTATGCAATTTTATGGGCGAATGTGAAAGAAAAGTTTGCGGAAAATTCTAAATTTCTGCGATCCAATATTCGACCTTTAGCGGCGATTTATCTTCGTTTAGGAAATACGCGCTTTTCAATAAGGTCAAACATAATTGAGGGTCGCAGAACGCATAATAAGGCGAAAAAAGCCTTCACAGTTGCAAATCCTAACATGTTAATTAACACTGAATCGTAGATGAACCGCGACCATTCTGTGCTTATTTGTCATATTTGGTACTTCACCGCCGAGACACCGATGCGCTTGTCATCAAAACGAGCTTTCACCCAAAGATTATTTATCGAGGTTTTTTCTAAGTTTTAACAAATTATACATAGTACATACATACATAGTACATATTATTACATAGTTCCCAATTGCACCAAAATGCCCTACTGATTTAAGCGTTCATCCGATCAACTGCTTCACAATACAAGTCACATTCACCTTTACCCAGCACCACCAAGTACCTTTGTATGGTAATTTTTATGACTCCACTGAATGATCAGATTTACATATTTGCTTCCACATATATCCGCTTTCCAAGGCCTTAATTATGTCCCCGACTCCAGATTTGTCCTTCACAAATCGATTTTCATGCCTGCTCAAGCACAAACCCTCTGGCATTCACACGAATAATTCAATTCAGGGCACCATGTCAAGACTTTCTCTTTCGAACGATCTAAAAAAGAGACTCACCCTATGGTTTTCGTGGTTCATATGTCCCGAATGCTGATGCTCGTCGTGTTGGGCCGCCACCACAAGGACGGCTAAGGACAACACGTAGGAAACTTTGGAGATAGACATTTTAAAAGCGAATGTTCGACTCGCGAACTGGACGATTGATTACGAAGGAGACCTGTGTCCAGGCGATGGAGAACGATGAACACTGACTAACGATTAACGAAGAGCGTTTGGTAACGGTAAACTCAACAGGCGAGCTAATGCGGACGGACTGTGAAGAGCGGTGGGAAGCGCAGGTATTTGTCGAAAAGGTGGAAGTCAGTGGCCAAGAGGTTGAATTGGTTTATTGTGGCCGATTATTGGTGGTTTCAGTAACCACTTTTTCTGACGGAAAATATACCTATTGAGGCCTACAAATTGTGCTAAAACTGGCAAATTTATTATTTTTTCACATTTTTGATTTGTGGAATTTCCGACGTTAAAACCTGGCTAGAAAAAGTAATAATAACCTATTTCAACACAAAACTTTCTTTTTGGGTCAATAAGAACTAAAAGAAACACCTTAGACATAATTTGCGTTCACCATTTTTGACAGAAATAAATTGTTCAAATCATTTGTCCATATTACAAAACAAGTTAAACTGACTAAAAAGGAAAACATTCGCTCATGCACCAACGGAAGTAAGTTTGTCCGAGTTTTCTCATTTTAACCAAGTCACATATTTATGCCTCTAATAAAGTAATGCACATAATTTACTTGATATGTAGATCGAAATTTTTACCGATAAAGCATGACAAATATAATAGACTACAATATGTTAGTTTACCAAGTTTGTCCTAAAGTCTCTAAGGAAACTTGAATTAACATAGGCAAGAAACCTGATAAAATCGTTCAAAATACATTTTCACACTTGCAAGTACTCTATATAACAAATGGTTATAAGTTGTGACATATTTTTCTCGACTTATGTTTATAAAGTATTGAAAATTTCCAGCATTACAAAAAATATTTCAGAAATTATTTTGCTTCACCAATTTAGCCAGAAAATTGTACAAATTTGTCGGCGAACTGAAAATGCCAAAGCTGTTTTAAAATTAAAAAAATATTCTTTATTTTTCATTTATTAATAATATCCACGAAACATTGCATTTCGAAAAAAGAAACAATAATGTGTAGATAATTTTTTAGTGCACCGTGTATATAACTTTCTGAAAATGTCATGTCAACAATGGATACGTAGAGAACTGAACGAACGATCAGTGCAATGCAGGAAATTGCAACGCTGGATGGGAGAGCAGCTAACTATATTGATGAGTCAACATTGAATGGTTCTTTAATTTGAGTAAACAAAATAAGAGAGCCGCTTCCGTACCACTGATTTTTAATGTTTACATGATTTAAAATAAAAGTGCCATTAAACGGCATAGCTCAGGCATTCCATTTCTTCGAAAACACAATAGTAAATCCAAAACTAAAATAAATGCCTAGAGAGTAAGAAGATTAAAGAAAATGCGCTGTTGCTCGGAAAAGATCATAATTGTCATTTGTTAAACTGACCTAACCTACAATACACAAAAGTTTTAAGTCTTAGTATTTAATTGCATATATTATATCATTAATATTCGGTATTTAGTGTCTTTACTAATTCTACCATACTTGTTAAACTTTAAATTAAATTTGCCAACAGAAGAGGTCAATATCTAGGTTAATACCATGGACAACAGTCCCACAGAAGACGATTTAATGGAAGAGGACAGCTCAGATCTTTTTATCAATTTCCCCCCTGAAGTGCAAAAGGCTATTGATGAGGTAAGTAATAAACACTCCTAGTAAACCTCCTAGTACGTAGAGGTAACTATTAAATACTCCAAAAACCCAGACAAGAAATAGCTATTACTATTGGTACTGGTTTGATTTATTATGATGGAACTCAACTCCCGTAGACTGTCTGCAGAATCTATTATGTAGTTTTTTTAATTCCACCTTTCTTTTACATGTATTATCTTCACCAAAACAGGTCCTTCCATGTCGTGACTCGCTGGATGAACCAGATTTCAACACCATAGACTACATAAACACTCTCTTCCCCACAGAGCAATCATTATCAAATATTGATGAGGTTGTAATAAAAATGGAGAATCAAATACATACTATCAACAATGAAATATCTACAGTTATTCGAGGGCAAATAGATGCCAGCAAGGATGGGCGGTAAGTCTCTTAGCTTCTCTGTAAACTAATTTAAAGGAGGCGCTTTTAAGGGAGGCTTTAGATGAGTCTCAAAAAATTATTAAGCAACTATTTGTACATATTAAGGATATTAAAGAAAGGGCTGAAAAGTCTGAGGAGATGGTTAGGGAGATTACCAGGGATATCAAACAGCTGGACTGTGCTAAGAGAAATTTGACCCTAGTAATGTGTTTTTATGATCTTAGAAAAATATTCAGATACATTGGCAATTAATTTTGAAGGCAATTACAACTCTAAATCACCTTCACATGTTAGTAGGAGGAGTTGACACACTTAAATCCCTAACTCAAAAACGTCTCTATGGAGAAATTGCTTTACCTCTCCAAGCTATTAGCGAAGTAATGACCCATTTTGAAAATTACTCAGACATTCCTCAAGTAAAAAGTCTCAGTGACCAAGTTAATAGCATTCGATTTGAGCTGGCAGAACAAATAACTCATGATTTTAAAGTGAGGCTTTGCACTAAATTTATAATAAACAAAATAAACAAAGCTAGGTTTGCAGGAAGCTTTCCAGGGGCCTAATAACAGGACGCATTTACCAAATAAACAGCTTCAACAAGCTTGTTTGGTGATATCAATTCTAGACCCTAAAGTGAAAAGAGAGCTTTTAAAATGGTTTGTTGATTTACAACTGCAGGAGTATGATCACCTTTTCCAAGAGACTGAAGATACTGCCTGGTTGGATAAGATTGATAAAAGATATGCGTGGATTAAGAGACATTTGTTAGAGTTTGAAGATAGACTGGGTAAAGCAATTTAATAGATGCATTGTTTATACTATTACCATAACTTTAATTTAGGTAACATGTTTCCCCAACAATGGGAAGTCTCAGAGCGAATAGCAGTGCAATTTTGCCACAAAACTCGAGAAGAACTTTCAAAAATAATGGCAAAGCGTAAAAGTGAAATTGACGTGAAACTGCTCTTATATGCCATTCAAAAGACTTCCGCCTTTGAAAATTTACTCTTTAAGAGATTTACTGGTGTTACATTGAGAGAGAACTTAAAAGATTCTTTGAAGGGTGATAATAAACTTCCTACAGCTGTTGGTGGCCCAATTAACAGCGCGTTAAAAGAAGAAAGCTCCACTAGTGGAGACGAATCAGATATGATAACTTCCCCCTTCAGTGGACTAATTGGTCGATGTTTTATTCCCCACTTGGAGATTTATATTGACAGTGTAGACCGGAACTTGGCAGATTTAATTGAGAGGTTCGTTCAGGATGAAAAGCAGCATAGGCCAACGGAGAATACGGAAACTCAGGCTGCAATTTTGCCCTCATGTCCAGATTTATTTGTTTTTTACAAAAAGAGCATGATTCAGTGCAATCAACTTGACAGGTAAAATAGATGTTGTAATTTAGAGAATATTTACAAGACCACAAACTTTTAGAGGCCAATCTATGTTGAGCTTAGCACGAACATTCCAGAAATATTTATATGAATATGCCGAGAGGCTTTTGCAGAGTAACTTGCCTAAAGTCGAGGGACAGTCTTTGGGCAGCTCTGTGCAAAATTTCACTAAAGATCTGCAAAAAATGTCCACCTCTGGAATAATCCAGAACTTTTCTTCATTACTGAAAGAGGGAGAGATCGTAAAGTGAGTTCAATAGATAAATTAATAAGATTGACAGTTTTTATTAGAGCTGTTGAACCAGGTTTACTAAAGAGGAGCAAATGAAAATATGCTGCATTTTATCAACTGCAGAGTATTGTTTGGAAACTACGCAACAACTACAGGATAAGCTGAAGGAGAAAATTGAGCCTCAGTTGGCAGACCAGGTCGACTTGAGTAAAGAACAGGACCAGTTTCATAAGTAAAATTTCAATGCAGCTTTCCAAAGACAATTTTAACAGTAAATGTTTTAGGGTGATTTCTAATTGCATACAGCTGTTAGTGCAAGACCTTGAGAATGCATGTGACCCATCTCTTTCCAGTATGTCAAAGGTGAGCAAATAAAATATGTCTTTCTCCTTCAAATGCTTTGTTTTTCCATAGATTCAGTGGCAAAATATTGACGCAGTAGGTGATCAGAGCTCCTACATAACACTGATTACTACCCAGTTGAAAACGACGGTCCCAATCATTCGGGATAACTTGGCGCATTCTCGGAAATATTTCACACAATTTTGCATCAAATTCGCGAACAGCTTTATACCGAAGTTTGTGCAAAATATATACAAGTGCAAACCGATAAATACTGAGGGTAATTTTTTACGAAACATGTATCTTGACAAGAGAAATTTAAGCATATTTTTAGGAGCTGAACAGCTGCTTCTCGATACCCACATGTTGAAGACTGTATTGTTAAACCTACCGAGCATAGCTTCGCAAATAAATAGACCGGCCCCAGCTGCGTATTCCAAGGTAGTCACTAAAGGTAAGTGGAATCCCAATTCAATTAGCAGATAAATGGTGGATAAGCGATACCGCCGAAGCATTAAATGGCGGAAAGATTTTAAATTAAACACATTTACGAGAAACGTTCCTGTTTAGTTCCAGTTCATAGTTTTCCTAAATGAATTAAACAAATTCAGTCTTATTTTCTGTTATCAGATCGGATGATCTTTGCTTTAATTTCCGACGCAGCGGAGAGTTACAAAGAGCGTCAAATTTACGACTCTCTCTTTATACATCATGAAAGAACTTTCCTTATTTGCTTCGAAGAAATCCTAGATACGGCTTACCGTATCTAAGATTTCGACCGGTGAAATGAAACGACAAATGTGAGCAGTATTTATCACATCAATTTCCGAAAAAATAGGATCTATAATTTAACCTAGGTGGAATAGTTTATTCACCAACCATAATCTAAAGTGCTTTCTGATTTTTGAAGCCATGATGAGTAAAAACCTTCGCTCATTGCCTTATTGTCTTTGATAGCGTCCTCGAATATGTTTGAACAACGGCTTTGTAATCAAGAAAACATTTTAGAATGCAGTTTAATCAGGCAGAAGTATCTTTACAGTGAAAACACTTCTTGGTTTTTTTACTAGGTATGACTAAGGCGGAAATGATTCTTAAGATAGTGATGACCCCAGTGGAGCCTCCAAAGAATTTTGTAGATCAAAGCAAAAAGCTTTTACCTGAGTGCCCGTTGACTGAGTTTTATAAAATTCTAGAAATGAAAAGTGTAAGGCGGCAGGAACAAGCTATTTTAGTCGATATGTTTAAAAGTCAAAAGTAATATTAGATTTCTATTTTGTGCAATGATAGTATTTATATAGTTATAATATATATTTCAATTTCTTTTAAGAATAGTAATTTCTCGTACTTACGTTTTGATATTTATTAGGCAATTTTATTACTCCAATAAAACAATAGAAAATAATCTTTATAGGTTATAGACTTTCATATATTTAAGGCTTTTATACAGGGATCGATACATGAAACAGAAATTGTATGGCGAATATTTTCTCGTGTAAACTTGGTTGTTACATAAATTCTTACAGGAACTCCAGACAAATGTGTGATTAAAAGAAAAGAAAATGCTCATTGGTATTTAGTATTCTCAATGACGTAACAAATTAAAAAATTATATGAAAACCCTATGAATTAAATTAAGTAGGGTTATGTAAATCGGCATAACCAAACATTCATTTTGCTTAAAATCAAAACAAAAATTAAGTTTTCCATAACTTGAAATTGGAAAAATTGTATGTAAAGCGTAATTAACTCAGCCCATGGACCGACGGCACAAGGAATCCTACCACCATGAAAGACACAAACGTAAAAGATCTCGAAGCAGGAGTTCCCATCATCCTCCAAAAAAATACAATTCGCCACCTAAACCTCGTAAAATTAGCGAATATAAGCACGAATTAACCAGATTTTTAGAAGAAAACGCCAACATCAAAGATATAAATGATTTCTGGACTTTTTACCATAAATATCTGCACATCCAACAATCAAAACCTAAAGATCCCACTTTAAACCGTCATAGTCTGCTTAACATAGACTTTGACGAAACTACTGATATTTTGTGGGATAGATTGCCGGTACTGGATAGATGTGGTGAAAGGTTTAACATAGATAAAAAGGAATTTGATGAGTTTTTGCTTATGCTAAGAGTATATCAAGATTTCCAACAGAAGTCGAAGTTTTCAAAATTGAAAAAACTTAAAAATGGACAAAATGAATTACCTATTGCTCAGTATAAGAAGGAAATTTTGGATAAATTGAACAAGAATAGAGTAATTCTTATTGCAGGCAATACAGGTAGGTATTTATTAAATTAAGTGACGGCCAAAAAATTCCTTAATTTGAACTACTTACAACTTTGGCATCTCTGATGGTCTCACTTCATGTGGTGATTAGTTTACTTAAAACTTACCTGTTTTAAGAAAAAAAATGGAGGATTTAAGCCTCTTAAGTGCCCTTAGAATTTCAAATAAGTTCTGAACAAACTCATCCTTTCAAAATGTTTTCTATTAGGCTGCGGTAAATCAACCCAAGTACCGCAATATGTAATGGAAGCAGGCTACAAAAAAGTAGTTTGCACTCAACCTAGACGTATTGCCTGTGTTTCATTGGCAAAACGAGTGTCTTATGAAACTCTCAGTGAATTTAAAAGCATCATCGGATATCAAATTAGGTTTGAGAAGTCCAAACGCAGTGATACTAACGTTATTTTTATGACTGAAGGGCTGTTACTCAGGCAGGCCTCAGAAGAAGAAACCTTAAACTCTTATGATGTCATCATCTTAGATGAAGTGCATGAGAGACATTTGCATGGAGATTTCCTCATAGGTTTGTAGGCAGTGTTATGATTTGGGTGTTTTTAATAATAGTTTAATTTGGTTAAGGAATTATGAAATGTGTGTTATATAAACGGGAAAATCTTAAGCTAATACTGATGTCCGCCACAATTAACATAGAGCTCTTTAGCAGCTATTTTAAAGACGAAAATATTCAAGTTGTTCAGGTAAAGTTGTTGGTTTAAATAATGCTGAGCATATGGTTTCTAAAGTGTATTAAAAATATTTAAGGTGCCTGGACGACTTTACCCTATAGAAATAAATTACAGGCCGGTGGTGAAAGATCCCTTTGAGCGAAAAAGAGATAAATTCAACTCCACTCCCTTTTTGCAGATTTTGCAAATGATAGACGAGAAATATACGCCCAATCAAAAGGGTGATGTTTTGGTCTTCTTAAATGGGTTTTCAGAAATTTCTTCTTTAGCCGATGCAGTTACAGAATACAGGTATTTGTTATTAATATATGTATGACGCACCAACTTGATATTATAAAAATTCCAGTGAGCTGAAAAAGAATTGGATTGTGCTGCCTTTACACAGCAGTTTATCTCTTGAAGATCAAGACAAAGTTTTTGATTACCCTCCAGAAGGAGTCCGAAAATGCATCATTTCCACTAACATAGCAGAAACTTCTGTTACTATAGATGGAATAAGATTCGTTATTGACTCGGGGAAATGCAATAGGATGGTTTATAATACTTTGGGAATTAGTAAATTGAGCGAAACAAATATTTCTCAAGTGAGTTTTTTTCATGTTGATATCAATTTTTGGTTCAAATTTCAATCAGGACAGTGCAAAGCAGCGTAGTGGCAGAGCAGGCCGCACGGGTCCCGGAGTATGTTATCGCCTTTATTCTGAGGAAGACTTCAACAGTTTTGAAGCATTCACCCCTGCAGAGATACATTTAGTTCCCTTAGACTCTCTTGTGCTTCACATGATTTCACTTGGACTTACTGACATTGAACACTTCCCATTTCTAGAGAAACCCAGCAGTAAAGCAATTGAGGAGAGTCTGGAAAAGTTAAAATTTGCTGGTAGGTTTCCTAAGTTCTCGATAGATTTGATTTTTTTTTTACTTACTACAGTGTTCACTTTAGGAGCCCTAAGTCTCTCTGAAGATTGCTTGTCTCTAACTCCACTCGGAGATTCGTTGAGCCAGCTACCAGTGGATCTTTCTATCAGTAAAATGCTTATTATGTCTACAATATTTGGAAACGTAAATTCGGTCCTGGCGCTGGCTTCGTTACTCAGTGTTCAAAGTCCGTTAACTCAAAACGCTTACCGAGATTCAGAGGCTCAGAATTTGCGGAAACCATTAGACTCTAGTCACGGAGACCCTATTAGTTTGTTGAATTATTACAAAGAATGGTAAGTCCCATATCCATAATCTATAACGTGATTTAACAGTGTGTTTCTGTAGAATTCCTCAATAATTATAGGAACGATGGAGCATAAATATGCAACCTAATTTAATACACCCCGTAATTTACACTATTGCGTATATCCTTACGCTATGCATTGTAAAGGTGACTACTCAGTATACGAGGTGTTCGATTTTAAAAAATCCGTCTTTGTGTATGCGTATGCGCGTGTGGCGAGGCAATACAACCTTTCTATTAATTTTTTAGCTCCTATAATAATGTATATAAAAGAAATGTATATCAAGCCTCTTTTTTAGGATTTTATTTTTCCCAGGTTAACCATAAAACAGCTCTCAGGTCCAATACAAGGCAGCTCCAAAAACAAATCTCAAAACTCAAGAATTTGGAGCAAGAAGCGATGCCTTGAGGAGCAGCGCTTTTACGAAGTGACCAAGCTTTTGGAGCAATTTAGAGACATTCTTACGGATGCCAATTTACTGCAGAAATTCGAAGAAGGTGCCTTCGTCTGACATAGCTAAACCTTAACTGTTAACTGTTGATTTTACACAGAATTATCCAGCAGTGAAAGAGCCATTCGTTATGGAGAATTAAAGCATTTGAAGTATTTGAAGTACGAGTTAAAAAACGAATCGAGAGGCAGGCAAAAGAAGCTGCTGAAGTACGAGATGTTTAACTCTGGGGAAGATACTGAGAATTCGACAAGTGACTTGAGAGATGTGGAATTTAGAATTACTAATGACTTTAAGGTAAGATTCGCATTCAGGGCAATAAATCTTTAACCAAATAATTTCAGCGACTGCAAAAATTGCTGAATGAAGCATCTGCAGACAGTTTTAAGGACCTAATGCTCTTAAAACTGATAGTTACTAGCGGATTTTACCCTCAAATCGCAGTGGAAGACGAGCATAATACATCTAAAACTGTCTCTGAAAGACTTTACCATACCAAAAACAAAAACTACGTCTTTCTAAGGCCTTTGAGCTATTTTGCAATAAATCCTGAAGAATTGCAGCTTTCCAATGACGAAGTGGAAGTTCCCCCTCCAGGGTATTTCAGCAAGAGACCGATTTCCAAGAAACACCAAATTTTGGTGTTTCAGTCTATCCTAGAGACCAAGAAAGTGTATTTGGTGAACACCATGCGAATGCCCTGCATTCAAACCCTCTTTTTGTTCGCCAAATCAATAGTTACCAACAACACTTTAACGAAATTTGTAGTTGACGATTTTTTGTCTCTAGATGTGCCCTATATAATCCAAGGCAAAAACGTGCTGTTTAGGGCGTTAACGTTAAGGAAAAAGTGGCTTAAAAAGCTGGATTTTAAGTTGAATAATCCCTTGCATAAGCCAACTGACTCAGAAAAAGAGGACATATTCTATTTCATCGAAGATTTACTGGCCTATATGAATACAGCAGTTTGCTACAACGTCAAAAGACTCTTGCCGGCAGATTTGAAGGATTTGTATTGTTACTCAAGCGAAAGCTTCTCCCTTATAGCCGATCGGACGAAAAATCCTTTTGATAACGGATACACAATGTGTCCTAATACCTCTAAAGGCGGCTTTAACGTGTCAGATAATCTAGTGTTCGATAGTCTAGTTGACGAAGATTGGACGTATAAAATCGAGGTTGAAATATTTGAAACTGGGCTTATATGCAAGCATTGTAATGAGATTTTGACGGGAAGGACGTTGTTTGAGTTCATGCAACATGAAGAGTTTTGTACTAGTAAAATTGAAAAAGTAAAGAGAGAAGTAAGTGAGGTAGTCAGTGTGGTGGCGAAGTCAAATTCCAAACAATGGCATTGCGATAAATGTGGACAAAAATTATTGTTGACTCCAACTGAAATTTTAAGGCATAAGAAGAGTTGTAATGGTAATTGTTAGTTCAATATTTATCAAAAAAAATTGTTATTTCTAAGCAAAAATAAACAATAAACAATAACTCAACACATCTGTTAATATTACTTTCTTGATGCATCTCTCCCGCTAAGTAAAATGTAAAAACAATAAAAAAACAATTTTTTATTTCCCACATAGCTATTCCTGTCTATACACGTTCCCCCTTAAGACACTCCTATCTAAGATATCACCAAACGTCTTTTTAGTCAAATCACACAACTCCGCGCTCTCTTGGGCGGAAATTTCCAACCCAGTGCCACGCTGACTATCAAAATGACTAGCAAGAGAAGCCTGACTTTCGCAAATTTTCGCCAATTGCATGAGCAAATTAACAATATCATTAGTTAATGGAGGAAAGGCTTCACTGATATTCACTAAAGCTGGCAATACTGGTTTGAAGAGTTTCACACGCTGCGTGCTAGAAATTCCTGAAAAACATGGAAAGAATACTTTTGTTTCCAAAATTAGGGGGATTTCGAAAATACCTCCTAAAAGGGCGTTCAATAAATTAAGAGCTGTAACGCACAAATTAAGACTTTTGGGCAGGGCATACTGGATCGACAGATGAGACAGTAGTTGTATGGCAAAGATTTGCTTGTTAAGACTTGGCTGTTGCATCAATTCTTGCAGAAAATCCAGGCAAATGTGCATTGAAGGAACTCCTTTAATAACTACTTCTAGCAGCTCACTTGGGTAACCCTATCATTGATACATCAAGCACAAAATATATTTCGCATTAACAGATTTACCTGAAAGTGTACAAGTTTACACAGCATAGTGTCAGCAATGAACATTTGGTGCAAATAGCAGCAGACCAACGATCTGACTTCTTGTAAAGCCCACCTTCTGCCCGGAAGAGTTTTATCATCCTCTTTCTCTATGAGGGTTTCCAAAAGCATTTGAACAGCAGCGCTTTCCTAAATAAATTTAAAGTTTTAACAAAAAATAGAAAATGCCTATAATTAATAAAACATGACTTGCCTGTGCGGCAACAGCAGCTCGACACATCTCATCCCGATCAGTTTCGCTCAAGACTTGTCCGTGTGGGTCCAGCTGCGGATTCGCTTGTAAATGTTGGGCTAATTGACTGCGAGAAGAAGCAAGACTAGCCCTTAGTACTCTCAGTACTATGGCGTAAATTGGGGCACAGCGGAATACTCTCTCATCGCACCGCATTATCTAGAGTAAATATATTATTTTGTTTTACTGCAGAATCTAACAGAAAAATGTAGGGGTCTTGGCAATATGAATTTTTTGAAATAACATATTGATGCTGTGGTATGCAATTTTTTCAGAAAGGAGTTTCGAGTTGGCAAAAGTAAAATCACATAGTTAATGCCAGGCGATAAATCAGTGGGACGGTCCGTGGTCGTGACATCATCAAAACATGTATCTTTTGACTTATTTCGAAACCTTACCTGTAATGGATCTTCAGCAACATCAATTTTCGTAAGAGATGAAAAATCGTCCACTAAGTTTTTAACTGTAAGCACCCATAAGCGACGCGGCAAGACTGTGTTAAGCCGAAGCCAAACATCCTTATATAAATCTTGCAGGTACCTTGGAGTGTTATTACCTAGGAGTTTCCTATAAAACGTATTTGCTTTTCAATTTAATCTACTAAAGTACCAAAAAATATACTCGCCTTGCATACTGTGTAAAACTTTCTGCAAACGGCCAGATATCAATAGCTTCGACTTTGAGCATGTTTTGAAGCAATTTCGCGCACCTGAAATACAAAATTTAACCAAAAAAACACGGTAACCGACCAAAGCACCTTGAAGCCTTAGTTTCAATCTCTTCAAAAGCAGAAACCACCATAAATTCATCAATATGCACAGGTTTTTTCTCAGTCTGAATCTGAATTGACATATCATCGAGCCAATCCTCTACTAAAGTCAGATGTGGGAAATGTGTGGCAAGAAGCTTTAAAAGCGGACCGAACAACCCTATAAAAACTTCCTTATTGCGCTGCTTAAGTAATCGACAAAATTTTAAGCACCTGAATAAGAACTCTGGTCTTTCTGCGCATGGTGCAGTAAGTACTTAATGGGCAGTTCGGACATGAATTCGGGAGTGTACTGCTTAATTTTCCGCCCACTAGATGCGAGAACCTGCGCGTTATTTAATCTACAATCTTCATACAGAAGGAGATAGTAAAGCAGTAACAATTGCGGTGTTAGACTGGTGTTATCGACCGCCACATCTTGATTTTCCGCATTTGCATCAAAATCCATCGTAAAGATTGATTGTTTGTTGTCGAAGTATTGACCAAAGACTGAACTTTGAAACACCTAATATTAACATTTAACACAACAGTCCAAAATCTACCTAAATCGAACTTACTTTCCGAATTTCATTCTCAGTTAAGGGCTTATTAGTTTGCTCCAAAGTCTTAGCATTAGGAAGCATAATACTGTTGACATAGACTTCTACCAACATTGGAAGAACTGGATGTAATGGGCTAACGCTGGTGCAAATCTGCTTATAAATCCAGTTTTTAATATTCACGTTGTGCTTGGCAAAAGCCCGCGATTTTAAAAGTTGATGAATGCAGTGAATGGGCAAAAATCCTAGAAGTATTTAATGTACTTATTTAAGAGAAAGTGTACAAACTTTACTTACCCGTCATATTGGCATTCAACCCTTGGGTTACAGGCACTTTGACCGCATGTGCAGTAACTACCTGTTCCGTAAAAATCTCCTGTGTGAAAACTTGCTTCATGCGGTTCATGTTATTGTGCCTAATGGCGATTTTCATGCCCAAAGTGGCGCACGTAAGCTCGCAAATTGCGCTCAATTGCTGGCTGTGAAAGTGAATCGCCATAAGGAGGAGCATTTCCCCAAAAGAAGCTGTTACACCACTGGCTGATTCGAAATAAGCTTCTTCTTTAACTAACCATTGAACCTGAAAAATAATTGAATGTTCTCCAAGAGATTTATTTCGAAATTGTAAATAGTCTTACCCATTCAATACTACGTCTTTCATGATCAGGTTGAGACAATAAAGAAGGGCAAGCAATCAACATACAAAGGCCAATGGAAACAAATCTGACTCCTGCAGGTGTAGGATTGGGATGCGATGTCAATAGCTGCACAATTAAGTTCACTTCTTCATCTTGAAACCTGCTCATAATGGTTTTAAGATTTTTTCCACTTTAAAATACCAGTACCTTACTTTATGGCAGCTATTCCTCGGAGTGCACAATAAAGACGCAATAACGCAGAGGCCTGTACAACTAAACTGTCGGGAATCTGGCCTTCTGGAGAAGCATCTATAATTCCCTGCAACCGTTTCAGCAGATCTTCTCTGAGTTGCTGCAAAGCATTACTAGAGGCTTCTCCTTTACGTTTCTGTCCAGTGCGGATAAATAAGGCAATCCAATTCCTAATTACAGATGAAGCAAATCAGTGGCAAATAATAATTAATAAAAAAAAATTAAACCTTATTGTTTGGTCATTCCCTAAGAGTAGACCGCTAACAAAAGCTACCATATCACCTTCTTTATCCTCTTGTGCATCTCCTAGAGATAGCAAAATAGCTAATGCAGGCATTCGACACAATTCCACACATTTAGATCTAACTGATAAAGATTGTGAAGGATTCATTCGGCATAAAAGGCCTATTGTAGTTGACCTGACAGTACTGGAAATGCTTTCTTCTTGTTTCTCTCCAGTGTGAATTAAATAGGTGCATACTGAAATGTTCCATTTCTAATTCAGGGTTGGAGTAAGAAAATTGAAGAGTACTGGAGGAAAGGAATGGCTATAATGTCCTAAATAAAAGCAACTTCAGATTTTAATTATTAAAGAGGGATAGCTCACTCTTGTATGTGTTCAAATTACACACTTCCATAATATAACTGTTTGTAGCCATTGGACCCAATAATCAATTGATGATTTTATACTGTAAAAAGGGAGATGAGAACATCCCTATTGATGTTGTATTTTACAAGTCCTGTGCATACTGAAAATTGGGCCCACTAGTAAAATTACATAATTGTATAGGAGAGCTTGACACATTGCAGTCTCAGGTTCCATTTTTTATGTGTACTGTAGAGAAAGTCATTGGCAGTATGTCAACCTCTCCATTTTTCCATCACTCAATATAAAATTAATTTCTGTCCAAATTTAAATCCTCCAGCATATTTTGTGGGTGTACTTTGTGTGAGACAAGTGAAAAGAAAGCTATGCTTTGTACAGGACACAATAGGAGTAGCAGTGTTTAATAACTTTTTTAAATATTTGCAATACCTTCTCTAAAACAATCAGGAAAGTTTGCCACCACTCGGCAAATTACCTCAGGCCCATTGTGGACATGCAATAATGTCTCAATGATGGTGACAATGTTCAAAGTGGTGGGAAGTTCTGCTAAAGCTATACACACAATATCTGATAATTCCTCAGCAAAAATATCATTATCAAATAACTCTGAAGATTTAATGTAAGATTCTTCGTCTACTGTTTCTGGGTTGTCTTGAATTTGTGACTGGATATACAATAATTCACCTATGAATTATGATATATATTAGATAATTAAAACTTAAAATATTATAACTACATAGTAGAGACTTTACCTAACAAGATTGATAACCTTCTTGTCATATCACTTCTCTCATATTCCAAAGCCATGCTGGTATTAGACAAATTCCCAATCAATATAGAATCATTCTGACTTGTGTTTCCCTTTTGTCTTAGTTGCTGTTCCTTTTTTACATCTGTTTCTAGCTTGTGAAAGTCGATACTCAGCAAAGCCACAATGGAGTTAACCAACTCCATACCACTCACTATAGTGAGAATGCTTACTTTCATGCTGGTGCATTTTTTTGATGTATCTAAAGGGCAAATAAGGCCCATTCTTACCAGACATGGCAAGACTGGTCGAATATCAATTTCAGAGCATTTGGCAAGTTTTTCCATGTCAATATGCTGAACTGCAGTGAATACCAAGGGATTTATGCCCTTTTTAAAGTTCATAGTGCTTAATTAATTTAAATGTTGAGCTGTAAATTGGTGGATTGCAATGAGTTGTTGGTTTGAGGGCATTAATCAAAATTGAGGAGTGATTGTTAGGAAATAAATAAAAACTCATTAAGTCCTCTTTAGAGTAAACGAAACATCGTGGGAGGTGGCTTTATGAGAAAAATTTTAAAATTAAACTCAATAATATTGTTGTTATGATCCCATAAAATAAACATTCAAATACAGCGGTACTAACTAATTATTTGAGGTTAGATTTTCGAGAAATTGACGTGATTGGACTGTAAGAGATACATAGTGCCCTTCAACTTTAATATAAAGCAGCATAGCGTCCCAGCATCCTTTTTCCCGAATACTGTCGAAGAGCGGTGCTGCCACATTGTCTTGAAAATAGGAATATGCGATATTAAATAATAAATAATAAATAAAAAATATTATAATCTTGTATTTGCCAAATGTTTTCTGTGAATGTGCACAATAAAAACTACGTACCTTATTAGGACAATAATTAGAACGGCGTTATTAGTATCAATTAATTAATTAATATAAAATCAATTTCGCTCTAATATTCTTTTCGTCTTGGCAACATCACATAGAAGTTCGTAGCATTCCGGAGCCTACTGAGTATCAATTACAGAGCACTGGTTCTATAGGAACATTTGCGTGTAAGAAAGAAGTTTCAGTATAAGGAAATTATTTTAATCAGATCCTGAGAAGCTCTCGTTCTAACATTGGGTTATTAAACAAGAATTTTCTCATTACTTCATAGAATAAAACTAGTTTTGCTCTTTTGGCAGTTAGTTGATGTAAATTTACCATAGTCAACCATAGGGAAATTTCCCTACTTTCACAGAAACATCGGTAACAAGCTTAGCATAAGAAATGAAACGTATCAAAAGACGTTTCTTTTCGGCGCTTCCATAATGCGTAGGAAATTAAGACTAAAAATAATATCAAAATGTAATAGATATTTTTCACCGAGGATTTTTATAGGAACAGTTGTAGCAAAAAAATTCCGCTTAATAGTAGGGATATTGTAGGGACATTATGTTTCTGTAGCAGGTTTTAAATTGAAAAGGTTAGCAACACCAAAAGATTTACGTTTCATGTCATTCCTTCAAGCTGTCATCGAATAGTGTTTATTTATCTTCTTTCGCGTTTTAAAACAGATGAGTTAAAGGAAATTCAAATTTACATAGTTTCCCGAATAGCATAATGAACTTAATTAAAAAGTAAACGAGTACACGATCCCCTCTAGTTAATAATTGTTTTTCGTATCCATATTGGAGAATACAACATGCCTGTTTTAAAAAACGTAGAAAGTGGAGATTTGATTGAAGTGACTAAAAGTCCAGTAAGTATTATTGTTTCTTATTTACTTTATTCCCAATTTAGTGAGTTTTTATATTGACTCTACATTTTTCTAGTTTGTGCTGGGTAGAGGCCACTTTTGTGACTATATTATATTAAACAGAATTATTTCTCGCTCTCACTGTCAGATAGAGAAATCAGGCTTTGATTGGGTTTTAACAGACTTGGTAAAAAAATGTTATATTTCAAGTAAGTATTGCCAACTAAGTGTTTATTTGCAGAGCACAAATGGCACTATGGTCAATGATAAATTATATATTAGCAAAGCCAGTACCATTCTAAAGAACAATGATGAAATATGTCTCAGTTACCAAACTTACACATACAAATTTTTGCTGGAACCTCCAAGAGTGCCTGACAAAGATCAAATAAATCGATTCAAGACAGAACAAGAAATTACTTCTCCACCATCACCTAATTGTTTTGAAGAGGATGGTGTCAGTGATGATATGCTTAACAATGTTGCCGATAATATTTTGTTTGATGGAACAGATGCTGTAAGACCAAAAAATCTAGCAACAGTCCAGCATCCAAGTCCTATGGAAGTGGGCTCTGGAGAGCCTCCTTGTGGTGAAACACAAAATATTGAGATTAAATCAGAAAAGGTTTTTAATCACACAACTGCTCAGTTAAAACCAGGAAGTGCAGCTATATCAGTTCAACAATTAAGAACAGGGGAAGAAACAGAGCCTGAACTTTCAAATACTAATTTCAATGATTTGGTTCAACAAAATCCTTTAAGTAATGAAATCAATACAAATCCTATAGCTTCAAATAGCAACTGTGGAAACATTCCCACCTGTATTACTCCAAGCCTTCCTGAAATGATTAGAAATGAAGAAGCAATTGAAATATCAAGTGATGAAGAATATGTGAATGAGCCTGTTGTGAAGGGTCTTGTTACAAAACCAAAATCAACATATTCTCAAACAATAAAAGATGTAGTCATGAAATGCTGCAACCAAACAGAAAATCCTCCTAGTACTTCAGATTTTCAAATGGCAACAGTGGATAAACCTACTGAAGGCCCATCATTAAGCTATTCTCAAATGTTACATGAAATAGTTCAGAACTACGCGAACTCATTTCCCTCTATTTCTAGCATTAAAATTGCAAGCCCGCAAAATGGTAATAAGAGACTGAAGATTACAGCTGGAGCATCTACCTCTCTACATGATGCTGGACCCTCGACGGTTTCACCACAAATATCAGATGTTACTAATCCAATTAAAGGCAAAGCTGATTCCACAGTGAAGGAAAATGAGATGCGATATGTTCTTAATCCAACTACATCAGCTACAGAAGTGTCCCCAGGGATAATTCAGATATCGAATAATAGGTCTGAAATGTGCGACGAGCTTGGCCAAAATGCAACAAATGAAAAATCCCATGAGGCCAAGAGTAAACTGGAACAAACATCCACAAAGATATCTCTTCCAAAACAACAAGTTGTCAAGCAGCAAGATCAGGTACGTTATATTACAAAAGGCCAAACATTAACTTAGGGCTAATAAATTTTTTAGAAACAATTCGAAGATATGGAAAATGAGTTAATGTGTACCATTTGTGCTAATTTGTTCATCAAAGCTGTGACTTTAGGGTGCTCTCACTCTTTCTGTCTGCACTGTATTCAAATGTGGAAAAAAAACAAATTAGAGTGCCCTATTTGTCGTAAGAAAATTACCTCACAAAATAACACACTAGTATTGGACAATCTTGTTGAAAAGGTAGGATATTTTGCTCTCAATGTGAAATTATAAGTAAGTTGAGAAAATTGTGTCACTAGGTACAAAAAAGAACAAAACAGTGAGATATTTAGCTCTACTAAACCCTACATGTATTGCTAAATGTTACATTACTTATGAAATTTATTGTAATACATTGCAAGTAATTACCGGAAATAATTCATACTAATATTCATATCAAAGTTTCAAACTCATACAGAATATTCCAATCGTAATCAACTTGTAGGGGATGCCCGAGGTCTTTAAAAAATGTTAACATTGGGATATTCTTTTTGTGTACGAGATTTAAATAAAATGTTCAAGATTTTAATTGCATTGAAAGGTTGAAAATTAGGGATTAACTTGTTAGATACAATTTCCTTTTAACTTAACAATAGTTTGGAAATGTTTATAGATAATAGATAATGCTCCGGAAGAAGAAAAGCAGCAGAGAAAAGATGCAATAGAAGAGAGGAATAAGCTAGCAGAAAAAGAAGCTGCGGCTAAAAAGAAGCCGGTAGGCAGAACCTCGGGTCGAAGAGGCAGACGAAGGGCGAGTAACAGGAACAATAACAATAACAATGTTACTGCTCCCCTCGTTATTCAAAGTGAGATTTTAGTGATGATGATAAAAATATATTTTTACTTGTGCGTTATGTTTCAATATAGTTCCACCAGTATCAGTTCCTGCCGAACTACCAGTAATTAACGTGGATGAACTTTCGAATATAGATAGTGAAGATAGCGATTACTATAACTATGCCAGTTATGACGGAAACGATTGGTATGATGGTGTATATGAAAATGCTTATTATGGCGGATATGGAAGGTAAAAATGTGACTTAAAAGTCCATAGCAATTATTAATGTTTCACAATTTCGATTTTCGGCGTTTCATGATAGAATTTTTCAGGTGTTATAATTGTGGTAACCAGGGTCACTGGTCAAACGGGTGCCCTTACAGATAGAAGTTGATTATTATCTCTTTTATTTGAGATTGCCTTGCAGACGCTGTTTGTTATTAAACTCAAATTGTGGTATGTTAAAATTTGTTACGTGTAATGTTCCGGATAATAGCAATAATTAAATCCTCAATTACATGTCCTGGTAATTTCTAGGCAAATTCTTATATGTGTTTCCGATAAACTAGTCTCTAAGCTCAACATTGTCAATGATGGTTCAAACTTGATTAACATTAAATATTAGCATTAAGTGATTAGTACTTTTACTGTATTTACTTACTTTATAGACCTTTAAAAAGGAATTAAATATTTGCCATACTAAAAAAATAATTTATTTACAGTATCACAGACACTAGACATACATACACAATCAGACCCTACTTTTCAGGTAGGCCCTAGGAAAACCCCACCACAGGGCATTTTTCCAGTATCCTAGATAGAGTTGCGGGAAGCAAGCACGAAAATTTAAATCTCTCTCCCATTTTCGCATCATCGGTCAAAAAATTATAACACTCTTCCAAATTTTTTAATTGTTCCTTATCGGTCAAGTTCTTTGATAAAGCTTTGACTCGATGTTCTATGCCAATTCGGTGGAGAAATGTGCGCTGTGTTACTGGACCTAAATATATGACATTGCCGTTCTTTAAAGCCACCTAAAAGCTTAATAAAATGATGATAAGAAACCGCTTTGTGTCGCTATAAAAACCTCTTCTATGACACTAAAATCTACATCAGCGGTTAAATCTGAAGTCCCTGGAAGCACTAATGGATCCATTTGTTTATGTTTTCTGAACGCTCTGAAGAGCAATTAAATATTGGCTTTAAAATTCCAAAGCGTCTATAAATACCTAAAGGTGTCGCTTCCCAGTCCGTTATGTCCATAGTCGCATATCAAGGAAATCCCTCCATTTTCAACTAAGCGCTTACAGATCTGGTCATAAATCAACAAGGCATCAGGAGAAATTTCAATATGATCTCTAGTTTCTGTTTTCTTTAGTAGCACTTTTGTCATTGGGGTGTCTTGACGCGCAAGAACATATCTTATATTCAAATAAGGTAACACCTTGATCTAAAAAGTGAAGTGACTCACCTGAACCGAATGTCTTTTTCCTCTGATTTCATGTTCCCTAAATCAACAAGCACTTCTTTATAGCCAGCATTAGTTTTATGAAACTTATGAATAGGCATTGCATCAAAAAACTCATGTGCCAGTAAAAGTGTAAAACCGTCTGGAACGTCTTGATATTGTTTGTACCAAAAAACTGGAATTCCTTGATGGGTGATACCTTCTCTGTAGAAAGAGCTTTTCAAATTCTTAGTAAGATTGCTTTGAATGCACAAGGTGCGGCTTTGCACTTCGCTTAAAACAGGACTTATTTCAACTAAATGAAGAGTTGCATTGTGCAATGCCTGAAATTGAGTTTGACTTTGGGTTATTGTTGTCAAGCAATGTGGATGTACCTTGAAATAGTCGAAAACCTTCAATATATCTGAACTCAGAGTGCCTCTTCCAGGGCCCAATTCAACGATTTGCATAGGTTTAGGAGAGCCTATTTTCTGCCACTCATTTAAGAACCATACAGCAATCATTTCTCCAAAAATCTGAGACAAAATTGTAGCAAGCAAGTACTACTTGATTATATCAGCAGGGATTTTTAGGTATAAGTATTGTTCAAATTAATAATATAAGGACTTTAACCTTCTAAATTTAGAGAGTTAAGCGTGAACTCGTCGAAAAACTGCTACTTCTGTTGGCAGGTGCACTTAAATTTTCATGAAATAGGACATTGGTATTGATGGAAAAATATATGGGATAATGTTGGGTCTGATGAAACTAAATATCTTGTTTAATAATTACTTTATTGATTTTTTTTCTTATACTATAACAGTCCCAGTTGACTTTATACCCTTCATTATGTTCTACTCATAGAGCACAACTTTCATTTTACATTGAAAACGTTTGCCTCATCTCTGGAGCTCCTTTTTCACCAGAGAGCAATATATTCTCAAAGCTGCGTTTGACCCCACAAAAGATAAACAATACTTACCTGAGAAATTTCTGGAGACGTAATAAAGTCCCCAGATTCCCCAAACATATCTTTTGACATGTAATATCCTCTAATGGGGTTCTGGAGTACATCTCTCATGTAATCGGCAACGGTAATGGGGCCCGTTGCTTTGATTTTATTGTATAAATGCTTTGATAAGAAATATTCGTCATTTTCCGCTTTTCTTTTCACTGTATAGTAAGCGCGAATGGGAAGAACCGGGAATAGTTTGAGGGTTTTTAGAAATTTACTGAAGGTGATACCTTTAATAGACAAGTAATTCATATTCAACGAAATTTTGGAATTATACGAGTCTTAAATGAAAATTATGATCATTTTAACTTTAAAATGTTAGAATTTAAGACAATTTTCGTTATAAAGAGGGATATAACGTTCGATTCGTTTTGAGGTTAAATAAACATTCTTGTAGTGCATATACTATTAAACTTAATCAATTAATCGAAAAAGTATGCTCGGATTTGTTAGAGTGGATGCACGTTTCATATTTAGAATAAATGAGAACAAGTGAGATAGATTCACACTCGGTACAAGCTCTATAGGATTTACCATCTTTAAACGATTTAAATGACAACATTGCCAAACTGTACTCTAAACCTTAAACTTGCAAGAAAAGATGAAAGAAAATATACATACAAACTGGCCTCAAATAAAATTTATATCTTTATTTTAATTTTCTATAAATAATAATATAAAACAACTAGAATTCTATAAAAAGATCACACAGAAATAATTATTTATAACAGGGTCAATTCAAGGGCCGCAGGCTGAAACCTGCACCGCTGAAAGGCTTAAATTCGTCATCTACTGTCTCATTGGTTTTGGGTTTTATGGATTTTCTAATGAACCTTAAAGTTCCTAACTGATAATCGTAGTCTGCAATTCCACGAATGTAAATGGGCTTTGCAATATTTTGGTCTAAAATCAAATAACAAAAAGGCATAAAAACCTCAATAATCATAACATACCAGTGTTTGAAGCATCTTTGCGTTTCTTTCCATCCAACCGATTTCCCGCGCCTTTAAATGCAACAAAACCTGCAGGTTCTGGCATGAATTCAGCAGGATCCACTGTCATTTCTTCATCCTGCTTCTTCATAGGTTCTGGTTCTATAAATACATTCAGAACCCAATTGAAATTATAAGAACTAAATTATACCTTTATAACCAACAGGAGCTGCAAATTCGACATTCATATCACACTCAATGATGCTCACTGCATCAGCCGGTTTTGTTTCCAGCACCATCAATTCATACACTTTTTGGTTGTATTGGATTGCAATGACATCTCCTTTAGTTAAGCAGGCAAATGATCTTAAGCAATTCTCCAATACTGCTGTGGGATTTGTGATGTCCAGAAAATCTGAGGATATTGGTTGAAACCTAGAAAATGTTCCTACTGGCAGAGAGACACTTTCCATTTGTACTAAATCGCCCTCCTCTAAAGCCATATTGTGCATCATCTATAAAATTATATCCTAGTCAGCTGACCTTTAATAATAAACTACTGATTAAATACCCAAAGGGGCAAATAGACCTTCCCCTCATCAGCAACAAACTCTAGCACACCACAATGAGTTTCTCTCCTAGATTTCTTATTTGTCAATTTGAATAACATTGGGTAGTTGATGTTGAGTCTTGTGAGCTGTTCTAGAGCACTTGGTGGCATGATGACTAACAAAAACTTAAACATTATGTGGAGTTTTAAGAAGGATTAGATCTAAATATACTTTTGCCTCCTCTCTCCACATCCTGCCTCTCATTGCCTGGAAGCATCGCAACTGAAAAGCATTGGTAACTGACATTGAATGGACGGGGAATGTCCGGGAACACGTTAAAACCAAACTGAAACTAATTAAGAGACCAGGTCTTAGAAACAAATTTAAACATACAACAAACATGTCTGAATTGTAAAAAAAACATTGTTTAGTTTGAGGAAGACTTGAAGGCATTTCAAATAGTACACTAATTGTTAATTAATATAACAGGAGTGTATTTGGATATTAACACATTTTTATACAAATTCTATGCGTTAGCTTGAAATAAAAAGAGTTTTGGAAGGTTTGCCAAAAACTGGAATTGTAAATTTTGACTATGTGAAGTTATTGCCAAGTACAATTGAAAGTATAACGATCTTCTAGACTTGTAACGTGTAAGGAAATGGTCGGAGAACATACCATGGTTGTCGTTTGTAAAGGTACAGACGAACTGGAAAATTAGAGAAATACACTGGATTATTGTAAGAACTATTAAAACTGAAACATATATCTGAATATTTCTATTTCTCCTGAATCATCAACATTCAGGCGAAAATAATAATAAACTGAAACCATGTGATATTGACAAAGACAAGCTGCTACAAATCTTAGAGAAATTCGCTGAAGAACTCAGAAAAATCTATTACTGACTTTATGATAAAAAACCGAACATAAAAAAAATCATGTTTTCCTGAGGCAGTATTTTGAACTATTAAATGTCAATATATTTATTTTATTTTCTTGTAGGGACTGTGCATTGCATATCGATGACGCAATTTAGCTGAATTAAGCCCATGGAAGTTGTTATACCACCAGTGTCGGTGACAGGCCATGCATCGCCATTGAACAGCTGATCTATCGTTTGTGGCTAAGAAAAATAAACAATTAATTAGGTTTATAAAATTTATTCAAATCTATGATTGTTCTTTAATTTGCCTTAGTTAAAGATTAAATAAATAGTTAAGAATCAAATTAACAAAGTCACACACAAGAACAGGAACCAATACAAAAATAAAACTTCCTATTTTCCCCGCTAAAATTAGCATATTTATTATTAGAAATCCCTCCTCTTCCAGAAAATCTGAGAAAATTCTTTGAGAAAGCCTTATAAATACGACGGAACAAATCCTCGTGCCAAAATTATAAAGTAGTACTAGTGAGCACATAACCTGAACTAATCTATAACATATAACTTAATAGAAACCATAAGAAAACAGGTTTTAAGATGGAAATTATGGAGTGTGAAAAGTATAAGGAGCAAGGGAATGATGCGTTCAAAACCGAGAGATGGGACGAAGCAGTGAAATATTATAGCAAAGCTATCAGTGGTGTGAAGGGAGAGCCCAAAGAACTGGCCATTTATTATAAGAATCGAGCAGCTGCCCATTTGAAATTAGAGGACTTTGAAAAAACTCTACAAGACTGTGACAGAAGCCTAGAAATATGTCCAAATGATCCTAAGGCATTGTTCAGGAGGTGTCAAGCATTAGAAAGTCTTCAAAGGTACCTACTTATTCACCTAACAACAATTTACTATGTACTAACATGTAATAATTAGATATGAGGAAGCTTTCCGGGATGCCACACAAATATTCAAAGACGATCCTACAAACAAATCCATTCAACCATACTTGCAGCGCCTTCACAGAGTGGTAGAAGAACGGGCTAGAATCAATGCTCAGACACACACAAAGCTTGAGACCATGGTTAAAATTGTCTTTGATCCAAGTAATGAAAAGGAAAAACGTGAAACAGCCATGAAAAACTTACTGGTTTTGGCTAAGGAAAATGCAGGCAGTGAAGTGATGATAAAACAAAGCTGTATAGTGCAGAAAATTAAAAATCTCTTAAAAGTGGAGAAAAATCAGACATTGTATGTAACTGGAATCAGAATAATTGGGGAATTATGTAAACATACAGAGGAAAAAACTAAGGCCGTGTTGAAGGATGCTGGTGTGCCTTGGTTTCTTGAGATCCTGGACTCAAACAGCCAGGAAATAGTGTATGCTGCTCAGTACTGCTTGCAGTGCATTTTGAATTCTCTCTCTGGTAAGATCTTAATGATTTTCAAGGAATCAAGTAAGTTAATTTATGGAAATTTCATAGGGATGGAAATGAAATCAGAAGGAAAACCAAAACAAAACTTGGTTGAAAAAAATAAAGGCACAATTGACACTCTTCTCACATGTTTGACTATGGCAATTAACAACCAGGCGATTAGTGGCTTGGCAAGGGATGCAATCATTGAACTGTTGACTAAAAATATTCACCATACTGCATTCAGTTGGGCTGAACATTTGGTGGAAAAGGGGGGGGTGAAAAAGTTGTTAGATTGTGCTAGTGAGCTCGAAGAGTTTCATTATGAAAGTTCCATGAGTATAACATCTTCTACAAGGTAAGAATATTTATTACAAGTTTCCAAAGGATTTAGCTGCTATCTGAAAATTTCATTACTGATATCATTCTAATCATTCAAATTAATGGAAAGCTAATTGAATCCAGTCCTCAAAGTAGCAACTAATAGAACCAATTTAACTGATTTTTATTATCAATAAAATATGTATAAAAAACTCACTATTCAGTGTATGAAAGTTGACAGTGAGAGAAATTTCATTTCCACCTGGATTTTGTAAATAAAAGGTTTTTTTTTTAACTTTGCTGACTTCCATTGACAAAACACAATGTAATAAAAATAACACGTTTTCTTGTGTGCAACAATTAAATGTTTTCAGAACAATTGCTGCAGTATGCTTATCACGAGTGTATGACAACATGTATTATGACAAGGCTCGAGACAACTTCTTAAGTCAAATACAGGACTTCATTAAAGAAAAATTATTAACTCCTGATATTGAAAGTAAATTGCGTGTAACTGTCGTAATAACTGAGCTTCTCAGAGGTCCTTTAGACATTGGAAATAGTATTATTGGTAAAGAAGGTATTCTTGAGATGATTTTGGTAATGGCCAACACTGAGGATGAGTTGCAACAAAAAGTTGCATGTGAATGCTTGATAGCGGCGGCTAGCAAGGCGGACAAAGCCAGAAGCATTGTGACACAAGGAGCAGATATTCTCAAGAAGCTCTATAAATCCAAGAACGACCATATTAGAATTAGAGCTTTGGTGGGTTTGTGCAAATTGGGCAGTTATGGTGGGAGCGATGCGACGATAAAGCCATTTGCTGAAGGCTCTACTTTGAAATTAGCTGAAGCTTGCCGCAGATTTCTTTTGCATCCTGGTAAAGACACAGATATCAGAAAATGGGCTGCGGAGGGTTTGAGCTACTTAACTTTGGATGCAGAAGTAAAGGAGAAACTTATAGAAGACAAAGCAGCTTTAACAGCTTTGGTGGAACTTGCTAAAACAGGCGACCAGAGCATGGTTTTCGGTGTAGTCACAACTTTAGTCAATTTATGCAATGCCTATGAGAAACAAGAAGTTATCCCAGAAATGGTGGAACTGGCCAAATTTGCAAAGCAACATATTCCTGAAGAGCATGAACTGGATGACCCTGATTTTGTTACCAAAAGATTAATAGCTCTTGGACGTGAAAACGTGACCACAGCTCTAGTAGCTTTATGTAAAACAGAGAGCCATAACTCAAGAGAACTAATTTCCCGAGTTTTCAATGCCTTGGCTTCAGAACATGAGTTAAGAGGAATGCTAGTGCAGCAAGGTGCTGTTAAAGTGCTGATAAAACTAGCACTGGAGGGAACAGAAAAAGGGAAGCGTCAAGCAGCCCAAGCACTGGCAAGAATTGGAATTACCATGAATCCAGAGGTGGCTTTTCCTGGTCAAAGAGCCCTAGAATGCATCCGCCCCATGTTATCACTCTTGCATCAAGATTGCACAGGTTTAGAGAACTTTGAAGCATTAATGGCTCTCTGCAATATTGCCCAAATGAATGAGGCAGCTCGCCAAAGGATAGTCAAAGAAGGAGGTTTTTACAAGATTGAGCACTACATGTATGAAGACCATCAGTATATTTCTAGAGCAGCTGTGCAGTGCATGTGTAACTTGGTACAGAGTGAAGACATAATCCAAAAATTCTTCACAGGTGACAATGACAGAGTGAAGTATATTGTTTCATGCTGTTTGGATGAAGATGAGCATACTGCAATGGCTGCTAGTGGAACTTTAGCAGTATTAACAGGTTACTGTGAGAAGTGTTGTGAAAAGGTCTTTGACTCAACTAATTGGCTTGAAGCTATTCAGTGCCTGCTTGCCAATAAATCACCAAGCATGCAGTATAGAGGAGTTTGCATTGTGGCTAATATTATAAGTGCAAGTAAGGAGCTGGCCAATAAATTAATAGAGAGTAATGTATTGGAAATTTTGATGGCTTTGAAGCTAGTGCCTGATGATGGAAACAGAAAACGTATCAATGAAGTCATAGATGAAGCCTTGCAGATATGTGAACAAAAATACAGCATTATCATGAAGCCTCCAGAAGAAGCAGGGGCATCAGGGTTGTAACAGTTTTGATGCTTTAAGCATATAATGTACTTAAAATGGGTAATTTTGGTTCACTTTCATAATGTGCTTAAGTATTTTATTGTAGATATTATACAGTATTGGAGCTTTTGTAATTGAATGTATACAAAAAAGGATGTTTATTTACACTGAATTCCTATTGAATTTTATGAAATAAACATGTTGGAAAGCAAAAGGAAAATTGGTTTTTGTTTTACCTGAACGTGAGGATGATTCAAATTCGGCGAATGGTTCATACGTCTAGGGCTTCTTCCAGGGCGCCTGGGTGGTCTTGACATGATTTGTGGGGATTCAAACTACACTACAAAATGTACGAAAAACTAGTAAAGAAGAAAAATTAAAAAAGTAACGGAAACTAGCAAAATTCTAGGAAAAAAATTGAATCTTCTGTTATGACATGAGTCACGATGATATTTTGACAGTTGAAGAATGCGCTGCCGGCAATTGCACAATTTTAGTAATTTGTTACGCCCACAGTTGCTGCCAACTTTTGATTAGAGACATCGACATCTGATATTTGACAGCGACGTAACAGCTGATTCTTTGGTTTGTTTACTATCCCTTTATGTATTCTTATATTTGTTTAAAGCTTCGTTATGACAAATTCAAAGCCTCGCAATCAAAAACTACAGGAAAAAATTTTAAAGGACATCCAGCAAAACAATATATCTATTTTGCAAACCTTAAAATCTCAAAATCCACTCTTTCACTGGAGCTCTATTTCGTACAAGCAAACCGGAGACACAGCCCTGCATATAGCCGCTAGATTAGGCCACTTAGCCATGATAGATTACCTCTTAACTGAATACTCACCCTGCCTTGTTAATATTAAAAACAAAGATGACAAAACCCCTTTACATGAAGCAGCTCAATTTACTCAGTTGCATAGCGTAAAGAAACTCTGTTCATATGGTGCTGATGTAAATGCACTACGAAGGGGTGATTGGACCCCTTTGATGCTAGCCTGCACTAAAATTCAGTCTGCTGTTAGTTTAAGTATAGTTCAAAATTTGGTTGATAAAGGGGCTGAAATTAATTACCCTAACAAAGATGGATGGACTTGTCTGCATATTTTAGCTAGAGAAGGGGGGCTTGAGATCCTTGATTATCTGATTGGGAAAGGACTGATTGTATGTATGTTTATCTTGGGAAAATTTTATGTGTTCATGTGTAGATTAGGTGGATTTAAAGACTAGAAATGGAAGAACTGCACTGCATATTACAGCTCTGCACGGAAATAAAGAAATTTTATCCAAGCTTTTAAAGTATTTGAATGTAAATTCAATGGATGGTTGTGGGAATACTCCGCTGCATGAGGCACTTTTGGGCCAGCATCTGGATTTAGCAAGAATTTTAGTGGAGAATAAGGCTAATATTCACATAACAAATAACAGTGGTTTGAGGTAGTTAAATTAAGTGTTATAGCTTCATAAATGGTTATCATGTATTTTCAGTCTCTTACATTTAGTGGCTACTCAGGACAGCACAGAAATTATAGAGTATGTTTTAGGTGAGTTAAATTTTGATGTTGACTATTGTGGAAATAAAAATGGATGGACAGCAGCTCATTGTGCAGCCAGAAAAGGGTCAAAAGAAGTGTTTGAGTATTTGATAACAAAGGGGGCTGATGTTAGTTTGAAAGACAACTTTGGAAGAACAGCAAAAGAGTATTTTAACTTACTGCATTAAATGGGTGATAAAAAAATACAATGTAAATCCAGTAATAATTATATTGTAATAATATTAATGGCTTTAAATAATCTTCTAATAATTGTCCTTTTTGTGTTCACGTTCACGCCTTTGCCTATCCCAGTTCTGATTTCCTCTGTATTGTCGTTCGCCTCGGAAATTGCCCTTTAAAAAATCACACATTATGTCTTGAAATGCTTGAAGTTGATATTATTTCACCTGATTCGCGCCTCGCAAGAAAAAGTTTCCTTGCTTAGTCTCCAAAATACGTTCGTTAGAATCTACAAAGTTGTTGATTTTATCGGCGAGCTGCAAAGCCAGAGACTGGAGTCTTGATGGCTCGCTACGATGCATGACTACAGTCTGAGTAGGATCATCTAAAGAAGCCTACAACAACCAAAATTCAAACCAAACTTTAACTGAACTTTAAATTCAGTACCATCAATTCTTCATTTATAATCATCTTAGAGATGGTAGAATGAACCACAGACTTCTGCAGTTCAAACATGTCTGCCAAAGTGGCCATGGAAATAGAGTCATAAACGTGGGAATATGTGAAAAGATATGTCCGTAATGATTCTTCTTTAATCAGCTTGGTAAGCATTGATCTGACATAAAGAAAAAGACAGTGAAGATGTGAAAAAATGTACAACGGTCGTATACTTACCGAACTGCATCGGCCTGATAAAACAAATCCCAAACTTTAGCGTTCATTTTCTCGTTGATAATAAAGTTATTGCAAGCGGACCAGTTCCCATTTCGCATAGCTTTGGCGGCGGCAACAACGTGCTCTCTCATGCTTTCAGGAGGGCCTACTAAGCTTTGTCGTTCAGAGGATCTCAGTTGTTGGTAGAAAGTCTTAGAAATCATGCGACGACGAGCATCGAACTCATGAGCTGCCATATAGGGGATTTCAATGAGCATCGCTGACACTAGATAGACGCATTCAAGAAGCTCCAGATTGATGTGCATGTGGAAAGGCATTTGGCGTTGCTTTTCAATTTTTTCTTGTTCTTTGGAACGTTCGTGTTGTCTCTGTGGTAACAAGCCTGGAATTTGTTATTGATTAAAAAAAAATTGAAATTAAACTTATATCTACTTTAAACCGCTCTGTATAAAAGAAATATTCTACCTCTTACCTTGTGCCAATAACTCTTTCGGTTTTCCAGTCATCATTAAATCCACCAAACAATTATGAGCATCTTTGATATTAGCGTGCCTAAACGCGCATAATCCCAAATGGGCCATCGTTCGATTATACAAAATCTGAGTGCTCGGGTCAGAATGTTGAATTGTTTCCTGCAGATGCGACATCAACACTAAATCCCTCGCCTGAAACCAATTGTCGTGCAATGCGTGATGGTAGATATGGGACAAAATAGCCCTGGTCCTCAATCGATCAGTGTTGTCCTTGGCGTAAATAAATTTGCACAATTTGTCCATCTCTTGCACCGACGTCAGTACATCTTTGGGCATCTCTCCAGTTTTTTGTTGAATTACTCTGGGGTCGAACTTATAGTAAACATGTTCGATTTTGCGAAGATATATGCGACAGAGCTCTGATGGAACGTTGGTCTTTTCGAGGTGTTTAATAGTTTTATCGATGATAGAAGAGACTCGAGATTCATCTTTGAGCCTTTCAACGTACTCATTGGAATGGGGATCGCATTCTTTGAGTAATTTAGTGAACTCGTCGTCGAGACGTTCAACGGATGTCAGAATGCAACCTCTGATTTTGAATGGAGCTTCTTCTAAACTCTCGTTCTCTTCGGCGACTGTTTCAGACACATTCAATTGAGGATTAGCCAATAAAAGGTCCAGAACTTCATTCATACGTTCTAGAAGTTTGGTCCAATGTTCAGGCTGAAGATAGATTGTATTAGCAATATTTCTCAAAAAATCCAAATACTCACCTTCATTGCATCAGAAACCTTGGGATTGTAATCAAAAACGGCAGAAATTATGGCAAGTTTAATTTTTACGGTGATGGCAGCTCCTAACTTGTGCTGATCTGAAATGGCCTGCAGTTCATGCAGCAATTCAATCTGCTCTCTACGGTCCGTACGTTTTTTGCCTCTGGCCGCCATAATTTCACTCAATTTCTTTATTACAAGCTTCAAATCAATCTGTGCATCTTTGGCAAACATTTTGGGTTTTTCCTGTAAAGTTTTTCACACCCTTAAACTAGTTACATTTAAGCACAACAAAATTTACTTTAAGTAAGGTAAAGCCGCCTCTAACTTCTTCCCAGCCCTCACCATCCCCTGTTGCCTCCTCCTCCTCGGCTTGGCGTTTCAATTTACGTAATTCCTTCTCCTTTCTTTCCTTGCGTTTCTCTTCTTTTCGTTTTTCCTTCTCTTCATCATCTTCTTTAGTTTTCTTCAGAAACCTACACATGCCATATTCTTATTACATAGCCTCCAAATTTAAACAATAACTAACCTTTCCCGCATACTAGTATATTTTCCTTCATCATCTGAAGATTCAGAACTAGATTCAGAGTCTGAGGGCCACTCATCAGAATCAGAATCTGATTCCTGTTTAGTCTGCGGAACTGCTGGTGTCTTGACAAATTGACTTTTGACTGGTGGTTCATCATCAGATTCCTCTTTTGGCTCATCTAAATTATGCATATAGACTCGCACTTGAAGTTGAAATAAAAACTTACTTTTCTCTTCTTCCTCATCATCATCTGGCTGATCTGGATTCTCCCTAAATTTGGAAATGTCATCTTCAAAATCTTTCAAATATTTCCTTAGTTTTTGCCGCATTGAAGCCAAAGATTTGCTAAAATAATGCATTACAAGAAAACATTTGTACTATGGCATGCAACTGTTCCAAACCTGTTGTTTTTATTCATGTTTTTTCTGAATTCCCTGTCTTCCCAAGTCTCATTAATAAAATCCTCCATTTCAACAAGACACCTAATAAAAAATCTTGGGGTTTCCCCTTTTTCTTCCTTTGCTATTACAGGAAGAGCTTTGACATAGGCCTTTTGGAGTTCCTCAAAACCTTAAATTATACTTTTATATGCAACAACAGAATTGATATTAACAGAAAATTACTGTTAAGCATGCTGGCCATGTCCTTGATCTTTTTAAAGTTCCTGATTTGTTTGATAATATTTGTAAGCTCTTCATAGCGTTTCTCTTTTGCAGAGCGTACAACTCTTTTAACCTCTTCTTCGTCATCAGAAAACTGTAAAGGGAACAAAATGTAGAGCCGAAAATATCACAATATTGAAATTTTACCGTGAAAATAGTGGGCCCTGCTGGGCGTTGAATAACTTCCTCCTCGGATGAACTGTCCGAGTCAGAGTCTGATCCGGCAAAGAAACGACTCATATTCGATTAGTTGAAAATCTAATTCAAAAGTTTAAACAGGTATTTTGAATAATTAATTAAATTGACAAGTTAAAAATACAATGAACATACTCAGCGGTATAGAATATATTTACAATACAACGTTCTGCTGAATGTTTCAATGTTTCTTCACTTTTTCTTTACTTTTAAGAGTGAAAAATTTCGCCCTAGTGACACAAATAACTGGGTTTATCCAAAGCTCAATTCTTAAAGAGTGGAGCTGCAGTTGTCTGATATTCGGAATTGTAAAAAGTATCTAAATGTTTGTTTTACCTATTTTCCACCCATACCTATTTTTACCTCTGCCCTTTCCCTATGTTTGCAGTATACACAATACAAGACATCAAATGTTCTTTATTTTTGTTAATAACCTTTAAATGGAAGGGGTTGCCAATCGCTTACAGCTCTGACTTTGTTTATACAAAGATTTCAATTATTGAATAGGGTACAGTTACATATTTTAAGTAAAAAATAAATCATTTCGAGTG
Source organism: Euwallacea fornicatus (assembly GCF_040115645.1). NCBI lineage: Eukaryota > Metazoa > Arthropoda > Insecta > Coleoptera > Curculionidae > Euwallacea > Euwallacea fornicatus. The sequence continues at coordinate 1,351,984 of NC_089558.1, forward strand.
TTTCTTTGGAATTGAAATAGCAATTGTAACCTCACTTTTCATCATTGACTAAAATTACAACTGTTGGTTACTAATATGTAGGACTTTTTTATGCTTATTTGTTAAAGTCGAAGTTAGTTTGCAGTATCTAACATATTTTCACTGAAATTTCCAACAAAAAGTTGCGCCCAAAAAGACCATAAGGGATAACATGCGGCAGGGCGCCAGAAGAAAATAAATTCTGTATGTTAAAACTATAATAAAATTAACGGTGTTTATAAGAAGTTACTTACATTTTAACAAAATATTTTCTAACAAGTTTTAAACGGTTCCCACAAGTGGACAAAATAATAGATTAATATATATTTTTCCAATTTTTGTTTCATGTATATTAAATTGACATTGACAGATACAAATCTGGGCAAGGCATTCCGTTTACAAAGGTATGTTTAGAAATAACGATATTTAAACAATATAGGTAGAGAGGTGCGAGTGTTGCAGGCTGTAGAGTTCGATTTAAAAATTTAAATAAATTACTAGAAGCAAAATCTGTGTAGCATGATAGCATCGACAATAGAATTAAGAATTAATCGGAACTATTCAGCATTTAAATAGAACCTCTATAAAATGTAACCAAACGTATCAACTTTACGACAAAAATATGTATACTTAAATAAGATAGCAAAATAAATAAATACCGATAGAAGTGCTACCAATATTTAATATAAAAATGTGTGTGTTATTAATATATTTACAATTACTTGAAAATTTTGTAATTTTTTAGCTTCAAGAATTGCTGTGTACTTTATTTCAAGTAGGTACAAAGACATGAAAACCCCCACAAAATACTAACATAATTGAATAATATAAATCTATTCAGTCAGGTCCATAAACCCTATAAAATAATAATAAAATAGTAATAAAAAGTCCAGTTTTTAACTACAAAATAACAAACAGTAATGTAACATGTAATAACAAAAATAATAGGAGAAATATATAAAGCCAAAACTCTCAATTAACTAAATTACACTTATAATTTCTTTGGAACGCTATTAATACTTGCTGTAAAATCTGTAAGTTACTAAGTACCTAACTCGTGTGATCACCTATATAAAATAAGATGGGAACACTCTGACTAACTCACAATCCATTTGCTTTGTATTTTCTTACTCACTAATACGAATTTTTAAATTAACAGAAACATTGCGTTCTCGCAAATATGAGAAATATACAGCAACCAAGACAAGGGTAATTATTATCACAACAAATATTATTTGTTGCATAAATGGGTGGTATCAAAGTTCTGCTTTGATTGGAATAAAGGAGGTTAGAATGTTGGCTCTCAGTTGCATGTTTTCCTTTTTGTCTGTTTTAACTTTGCCCTCCTTAAGGATCTTATTGAGGCGTTTCCTTTCAACTTCAATAAATGACTCATTTTCTAATGATTTTTTCATGAACTTGATGTACGTATTTGCAGCTTTTATGTCAGCCTGTAAATTAACTTATTATCAACAACGAACATGTTAAATGATAGTCTGGACATACTTCAGCCTGAAGGGTCTCAGCCTCTTTTTCAGCATTTTCAATGATAGCCTCTTTATCTTTAGCAGCAGAAAACTCAATTGCAAATTTGTCAAATTTTTCTAAGCAGCCAGGTAAACCTAAATAGACATTACTGTATTCCCTGATGAACTTCTTGATCTCATTGACACTCCAAACATCTTCTCTATTTAATGAAAAAGGTTCTTCCTCCCCTTTGATAAAAAGCCTGAGACTTGGCCAGTCTTTCTTTGTGTTTATTCCAAACCTAGTTAATTTTGATGCTAAAAAGGAATTAGGTGTTCAAAAAACCTACCTTTCAGCTAGTTTTTGGTTGTCATGGTCTCCAAAGTCTTTAATTCCAATAGTGACTATGAGGAGATCATTGGCATCTTTCAGCTCTTCGGCTACAGTTTTGAAAGCATCATGCTTTTCGCCAAAGGGGTACACAGCGTCGAATTTTACTAAAACATTCTCAAATTTCGATAAAACTTTATCAAAATTGTGTTCATCCAATATCACTGCACCCTTAATATTTGCTTCTGAACACCTGCACAAAGCAGTCATTACAATAGTCACGCATAAAAAAATTTTATTTTGCATGATGTAGGGCTTACTAATTAACAATTTGGCACTGCGAAATGTACTTATTCAAGTAAATACATTAAACAATCAACCGGCCTATTTATTGATAATCTTGTTGTTTTGGATTTGGTCCACATCAGTTGTCAAACCCACACGGCCGATGCTGATTGGTCGGGTGAAGATTATGGTTAACGTTGCCCATAGCAACAGACCATTGTTGTCAATTCAAATTCAACCGGTAGTATCAATGTATTAACCAAATCAAGGAAAATATTACAATTTTTCCGTAAAAATATCGGTTGTTATGAAAAAATAAAGTTAGGCTTTATTATTTTAGAGATTACAGTTAAGCAGAAGTATAGTTTTAGCTGTCAATTTTGTATTAGTAGTTTGCAGTGTTAAATATGGCAACGTTGCTTAATTATCAAAATTTTACAACAAATACTTCCTTCAATCGTTTTTTATTAAAAAGGCACAGAGAGAATTTAATTTCCACAGTCGCTGAGAACTCTATTGAAGGGTTTATATGAAATAAAAGAGAATTTGCCAACAAAAATGTACCTGATAATTTTGTAATCTGGATTTTATCAGGTACCTCTGCACTACATTTAAATAATATTAGCAATAATGCAAAGAAAAATCCTCTTTGAGTAAGTATTAACAATTCAATTTTTAATTGAAACTTGAATAAATTGGAAATGCTATGGGTTTAGTGATTAGTAGATATATTAATATTTAAAAAACCTTAAAAATTGGTTAACTTCTCAGTTCTTTAGCCCCAGCAGTTGATCCTTCCTGCAATGAAAACAGGCAATCATTCAAAAATAGGCCAGCCACCCAAAAAAGACCAATTGATGAATTTAATTTTTTAATGTAAAATACATATAAACTGATACAAAAATATTTTTTCAACATAGCAATAAGAAGTTTCAAATTATTTCTTTCCACCTCACAATTAATATAAAAATTTCTCTACCCACTCAGTCATACTTTAAGGGGTTGTGGCACCAATGAACTTGACACAAGTATCCCCAAATATAGTTTAAACAATTTGATCAATAAACTACATTTGAAGTTAAACTCTTGTCAAGTTCCTGTAATATCTGTATTTAGCTGCAGCTTTATAGGTAAGTAGAGAAATATTCAAATTATTTAATATTAGGAGATTCATAAGAAATAAAAGCTACTTTTCAACTTTTCCCTTAGTAGCTTCTTGCTTCTCTTTAGTCTCATTTTTCAACTCAGACAGTTTCTCTGATAATTCATTCTCATCATTTTCTTTATCCTCCTGCTTCTCTACTTCATGTAGATTGCTCTCTGTTTCTTTATTGATATCTGTATCAGAATCTTCCTCTGTTGCCTTAGTTACATTCAACTCAGACAGCTTCTCTGACAAGTCATTTGCTTCTTTTTCTTCATCCTCTAACTCTTGCAAATTTTTCTCAATTTCTTTCCTTATTTCTGCATCAATCTTTCCATTATAGAGATCACAATCTGTAAGCAGATTCTTCCTGGCCTCATCAAATTTAGACTTAAAGAGCTTTGCATCTGAAGCACAAATAAAAAACTTGCAACAATGTCTAACTAAATTATGAAATTACTACTCACTTTCTTCAGTAGCAAACCTAAACGCAAAACACTCAGATTTGCTTTTCTCATCTGCAAAGTCACACACATTATAAAGATAAGCCCTCTCACTGACGTGACTAGCTTTAGGCTCCACCCAAGGAGTAATATAGTGATTGGCACAGACTTTTAAGGTCTTATCACGACGCATTACAAGTCTGTAACTATTCTTCTCCATGTGACGTAGTATTTTCATCTCTCCAGTGCCCCGTTCCTTCCATTCTGGTGGATCAGTTTTGCTAAACCTAAACAATTTGGCTCTCAGTTTCAAGAAAACCTCTTCCTCTTCCTCATTGGTTGAGACTTGGACTTCAGGCAAAATGGGGGAGAAATGTATGTCATGTTCAATGTCTGATAATTCTGAGTCTCTTCGGACTGTTTCAGGAGTCTCTGGTATTTTCTGGATGAAAAGTTTTGGTAAAAGAAAGATGTGTGATTTTAAGTTTTGCGATTTAACCTCACCACTTGTTCGCTCATATTGGTCGCAGAATCGTGGAATTCAAAGATTATTGCTCATACAGGTGAGCAGAAATAATTGTAATAAGACTGCACAATAGGAATTTTTGGAAAAACGTTAAAGTTTAAACTCAAATGGAAAATTGGATGAGAAGTCGGCGTTTTGCCATGACATGTCATATGGCGGGTAGAAAAAATTTAAACGTCAAAGTCAAATCTCGTTTCGTTGCAATTAATAAATTTGTGTTCTGTTCTAATACTCTTCATAATGTGTTAGAAGGCAACATCTATATACTCGGTGATCTTTGGGTCATCTCCATATTAATACGTGAAGTTTGACGTTTAATTTTTTTTAATCATTTTTTTCATTAGGAAATTGAATGTTGAGCTTCGATATGCTTTTGCAATTGCATTTTGTATTTCGATTTTTGACCTGTTCTACTTCTTGTTGCCGTGTGCTGAATAGAGATTCGCGTTAACGCTGGCGTTGTTATTTGAAAGTTTTAAACCTATTTAGTCCATTAACGTGACAAGTTGGATGCGTTTCTAGAAAGGCGAGCACGTACTTTTGGGTAAGAGTTACCAGTGGTCATTTATCAATTTTTAGCTTCTAGAACGTTTAATTTCAATTCCTGCTAGGTGGTAGTGTATCTGCAGTGCAGTAGAATTCTGATGATTTGTCAGGTCTGCTAAAGCTTACATGAGTAGTTTTTTTTTATAATGGTCCCATTCAGTTTAATTCTTCGTACAGACGTCAATTATTAGAGTTTATTGGTTGTATCATGTAGTTATGGGAGAGTAATATTTGCGAAAATAGTTTAATAAAGATTTCTGTAGAATTGTTACATGGATTGGGTTCAAGTAGCAAACGCAGTTAGTGTATTGGGTAGTGGCTGCTAGTCCTCCTTGCTAGGTATGAATGCACAACAAAGGACTTAATACTTTAAGCACCTACTGATAAGCATTTTAACATGACAACTACGAATATTGGGCTATTTCCATGTATCTGTGAAACTATTATTCAATATTTTAATTTTCTTCAGTTTAAATGAGGTTATGTATTTGTGCTTTACTCACTAGTAAGAATTCATTAAGCTTTTTTAAAAAGATGATTTGTAGATAGCTGGTTGTCAAAGTTTACGCCACGTTACTCATCTTTAATACATACTGAGGATTCCAAAAATCTACCAAAATAACATTGCTCAATTTTGAGAGACATTATCAAAAAGTCTGCAAGTACAGATACGCCTCACAACAGCTAATTATAGGATAAATCTTGTCCATATTTTAATCCTAAATGGTCACAGGGTCAGTAAAATGATTTCCTAAAATTATCATATAACGGAATAATGGCATAAGTTAAGATAAGGCTAAGATAAGTCTATCATTGATAGGGTCAGAAAAATTTCCACTCAGAGTGAGAATGAAACTTATTAGATGTATAGGAATAAGCGAAATGCAGGTGTACCGCGAATTAGCACCATAAACGAAAATTATGGAGAACCCCTTCTATTATTAAGTGTCTTGACTTGCAACAATAAATCTATTTTTGATATATATATACATATATATATATATGTCAGAAGGAATATTTCCTTCTTAAAAAAAAAATAAAAAAAAACACAAATTTAAGCCAGACTTCTTTATTCGACCACGATTGGGAATGGAATACTTTTTGCGAGGTGTCAGTCATTTTCATGTCTCTGTTTTTCTTCAAAAACCGCTATACCATCCACATTCTTCCTATGCTTACATTCATTAGTCATTCCTCTTCACACTCCTTATAATAAAACAGACCCTCTTTATCTTTTAAGGCAATAATCTACTTTAACTAGTACAAGTTTAGTCCATCTCCAAGGGGACACTCATGGGTGTCCGTGACATACCACATGTGCCCAAAGATAAGACGTAACACCACCCTTGTAAGATAGCAGATTTATTGCTCTTGCCTTGAATGAATTAATAACCAACCCCGTATCACTTTCTTTAAGAAAGCTCATATATATATATATATATATATATATATATATGTCGGAGATTTATTAGTTCTTAAGTTTAGAAATGTAAAATTTGAGTTAACAATAAGGTTGAAGAGCAGGCTGACAGGTTTATTGTGGAGATAAAGCACTGTCGAACGAGGTCACTATTACAGACGCAATTAAGGGCCATGTGTGAAGTTTCGGTCCGTGGGAAAACCAGGACGAACAGGTACCATTCCCTTGAGCCGAGAAGACCACGGGGAATGGGAACTGTGAAGAAGGCAGTAATTAAAAGAAGGGAAAGGTAGCGGTGTAGTAGTAGTGAATTCGTTAGCCTTGCCTTACTATCAACTAATATAATAAAACATTAGAATTATCAATGATGGAGAATATTCCTAATGTTACCCCGACATATATATATATACATACTAACTTTGAGGCAAATACTAGCGCTTATTCCTTAATAGAGAAATTCACCAAATTTGATGCGATAATTCGCTTAAAATCGATATTTTACTGCTTTTTTGGTAGCCAATGAGGTTAACGTATTAAACACTAATTATGGAGCTTAAATGTTGTAATGTTCCCTTAGGCTACGCCTATGGATTTCCACTGCCTTAGTGGTATGTCCAGGATGGCCATATGTCGGGAACCCATTATCTTCCAATAAGGGTTACCCTTCATAAAAACTTTCACTCCTCTTCCTCGTCAAGACAAAAGACTAAAGTATCCTCATTTTTGCCAAAATCAAACTACAGCTGCAACACCCTTGTAAATTATCCTTTCTTACCATTGTCTTGACTTTACGGGTTAAGAATTTGGAAAGTTACCATCTGTGGGTTATGTTACCTATTGCCTAAAACCGGAGCACGCCTATGGGTACTGACCCCCATTTTTAGTACTTAAGATACCCCGAACCTTGTACTACTCTCTATTCTATTCTATTTTATTTTTCTAATAATAACGATACGACTGATATAGCTGGACGCTCCCGGAATCTTGTAAAATCCTGCATCCTTAACTTTTGACTCTCTCCATTTAAATGCCACTTAAAGCCTAAGATCTTTAGTTTTGTAACGATTCAGTGTTGTGTGTGTCATAACGAGTGGAAAATCTACTGAAGTGTTCCCGAGTTTTGTTTCGCGAGTTCCATTACAATGTTATTGCCATTGCTCGACCTTCGAGTATGGGATTCACTATAAAGTCTTGCCGAGGACGGATTTTTAGGGCACCATGCATGAACAGTCTAATGTTTTACGCCCTTCTGCATATGTAATTTTTGCATTTTCCACATTTAGTAACACCATTTTTTACTGCTTATAGGTATGAAAAATAACCCTATTCTTCATCTCTCACTTTCTCACTCAAACACTTATATTGTTAATCGGAGAAAAGCGAATCAATGTGTAAGGTGAAGGAAAATATGGATGAAGATGTGTGTTTCATTGGAAAAAAGCATACACTTACTGTCTTAGCTTTCTTCATAGCCTCGTCTTCAATTCTGCGCTAAATATCCTTATGGCAGTAAATTTGCTACTTTCCCACCGTGAAAAACAAAGAACTGGTTATCTAGAAATGAAATCAATGAAGTGTAACCATAATTGCCATTTTTCGGGTTACATAGATAAATCTCCAGGATGGCAAAAACAAACCAAAAAGATCGTTCGCTAGACTCCTATATATTCTAAAGCTGCGTTTATTAGTAGGAAAGGGCTTGGTGTTAAAACAATCATGATAGTTTTAAAAGGATTTCGTTCTCAGATTAGCCTGGGAAGTATCTTTATTGTGTTGCTAGTGAGTGATTTCGGATACAATAATTAAGATTTCTTCTTGAAAGGTACGCGCACAGATAGACCTTGTAATGATGTGAAAGTTTTAATGATAAATCGATTAATCTGCTTTAGTGTCACGCTGTAGTGACTCGGATCTGTTTATCTCATTGTTTAACATTTAATGTACATTATTGGTAAATTAGTGTTTATGCTTCTAGTACCTACCACCTTCACCTTAAAAGTCAGAGTAATTTTAATTAATACTGAAAAGAAAACATTAAATGCGTTTTAAGTCATTTATTTTTCTAATTTAGGGCTCCTACAATGGAGACCTCCAGGGAGCTGGAGAAAGTGATAAGCTTCATAAGAAGCTGCATCATTTCCACTAAGGACAAATTAACCCTAACACAATTAAATCGTGAGTTACTACTTATTTTAATGGTTGAAATCAGGAATTAATTATCTTAATCATAGGCGATTATAAAATACTCATAGGAGAACGGATCCCGTTTCGTAAATTTGGTTTTAACAAATTGGAAGAATTAATTGAATCATGCAGTGATCTCGCCCTGGTCCGTAGCGGAGAAGAGCATATCGTCATTGCCAAAAGCTCAGAGAAGTCGGTCCATATTTCAGAAATGGTTTCTGTACAGAAACATGGGAAACGAAGACCGTAAGAATGAAACCACCGCGTTAACCTCCCTAATTTAAGACCTGAAATAATTTTAGGAATTTCAAGCCGTTTTCCAGAGCTGCTCCTCCACCTAGAATGCAGCAGACATCTCAGTGGCGACCGAGGGCGAACTATGGAGGTTCTAACAATAATTATAATAATTCAAAAAAGCCACAACAGTCTGGGAAGCATTCACATTGTGTGAAGTATGCCTCTGCCATGCATTCAAGGGTTTGATTAGTGAGATTAATTTGTTCCTAAAGACCTTTAAATTCATTTTTTTATGTAGGCCGCGTTTTCGCAACATTCAAATTATTCTAGCAACGACAAAGGGAATAATGATAAACGCTCCCCAACTGCCGTTCTCACGGCTTCGGCTCCAGCTCCAAAATCAATGGATATGAATCATAGATTGAATACCAATAGAGGCAAGGAGCAGGCAAACAATATTGTAAGGGAAAATATTACTGATAGTAACTTTACTTATCGGGTTAGCCACAATAGTAGCACACAGTAAGTCGGATTATTGTATCTTGCAGGACCACTAGGTCGATGTCCTGGCGCCTTTTCCTGAAAGATAATTTCCATGGAAACCACAAAAATTACCAATAGTCTTTTGTTGTTTCAACGTTTTCGTGGTTGTTATCTTCTTGGTAAACGTGCCAAAACTTTGATCTATTGGCACTAAGGATCTCTTACTATATTTTTGTTCAGCTTTTCCAATAACAATATCTCAACTTCGAGGCCTGGGGTGACATTGAAGGCAGAACCTAATAGGGCTAGTGATAGCTCTACTAATCCGTTAATGTCCACAAGAAAAAGATTGAACAAGAAAATGTCTCAGTTAACCCTTGAAAGGTGGGATATTGAGTAATATTAAGCAATGAAAACAAGGCTTGTTTTTAGGGATAGTGGTAATAGCAGTCCTACTAACGAGAACCCGCCCCCTTCTCCTAATAAATATCCCGATTTCCTTAAAACTGAAAGCCCTATAACGGACCTGGCAAGATTTGTAGAACTTCACAAGCTTGGGGACTTAGAAGAGAATGTTACCAATGTAAAGAATACCAAACAAAGCACTTTTTATTCGTGTAAAATTAAGGTACCGTTGGCATATTTTGAAGAATAGGTGAGTTTCAGAACCAGAAAATTATAGATTGGCTCACATGGGTCTTGGTCAAGTTATCCTAAAGAATACTATACCGCCCAAGAAGCAAAGCTGTTTTGTTACAAGAAAGCTTTGGATGAATTAATCTCAAGGTTCCAAGACAGGCAGAGGTCTTTGCTAATTTCAAGCCAGGAAGACATTTTGGAAAGGTGAAATTTTCGGCTTTCTGGGACAGAGACAAATCAATAAAGCTTAAAATTCTCCAACAGAGTTCCACCTTTACTGGAGAAACACGTCATGGGGCTGTTCGCTAACCAATTAGCCATGAATTACGTAGAGAAATTTAATGAGATGCTGCCAGATGACTGGACTACAATCATTGACGCCAGTCCATGCGTTCGGATAGAAAAAGTCTCTGGGAACAACTACGTGTTACATCACTGTCGACCCGGTGAAGTGAGTTTTTATTGATTAATTAAATTTTTATGAAAAGTTCTGGAATTAACATGAAGCATGATTTTGCTTGGTGCTTTTTTCGCGTAATTTAACTGTAGGGCGAGATAATCTAAAAGTTTTGAGTTTCAAAAGAGCATTCAGAAATCCCTAAAAATGCATTTGGCTTCTTCAAGTTGGCATATTTTGCATTCTACATATGAACATACATATTTCAAAAATGAATGCCCCCTTGAACTGAATTAGAAAGATTGTTATTCGACGAAAGAAAATGAATTTTTAGAACTTTTTGGAAGTATTTTAACTTTATTGACCGATTAGATGATGTTAGTTGCCGTAAATTGACATACGCTAAGCGTCACTTTAGTGGACTCGAAGCTGGTAAGGAATCAAATTGTAAACGTTTGAAATGGATCTTAAAAACGAACCGTATATGTGATCTATAGATTCATTGCATCATAATTTATCTGTAATATCGAATTATTCGTAACCACATTGTTTCATTAACAGCCCAAAAGGATTGTTGAGATGAATTATTTAGAGCCAAAGGTTTCAAAACTAGCCTCGAGTATCTTAAGAATTATCAAAAATAATTTCTAGAAGCTTTTTTAAATTATTAAAAATCAGCTTAAATCTTGTTGGATTAGTTTTAGTTCTATGCTTTAGAAAAATTGGATAGTATATTGAATGAAAAGGTACAATAAGGCGGGGACTATTTGCTTTGTCTGCGACGTTGTTAGTGACTCATTATGTAGTATATCAAATTCATGTAGCTATAATTCCATACAATTTAGTAGAGGCATATACGCGTCGTGACGTTAGTCCGGTCCTTTTATTTTCATACATTTGGTTCCATTTTTTGAATTTTATGTGATATTTCTGGTGCTTTAATGATTCTTGACATTCACCCTATTGAGCTGAAAATTGATTAATACATTTTTTCTTTAGCAACAAAATTGGCTAAACGAGGTAAGATTTTATTCGATATCTTCTACTTTATATTCATGCAAAGAAAACATACATATATCATGCTGTAACACAACACGTACTCTCACAAATCTCATGGAAAGGAAATATCCCATTCGTTCTCGAAAATGCCAAAAAGCAATAAGAATTTTTGCTCTCTATCCTCTGCACACACAACATTGGAAAACATTATATGAGATACTATTACTATGGACGAATCTATTCAATTTTTTTCAAATATCCGTTCGAGTTTTCATGCACTCTATAGTGTAATTCAAAATAGATACGATCAAACTCGTCATCCATCATGTGGCCTGCCGCTAATTGGTCTATACTACAGGTGACGAATCGTTTTACACGACTGCAATCAGTTTCATTTTCGTTGCTTTTGTATGCACGTTCATATTATTAATTGTTATTTACTGTTGTTTCAAATTTGTTAATATCTTCATATGTTTTAGCATTTAATTTATTAAATTATTCTAACAAAAAGCTCACATATCGTCCTTTATTACATTTTAAGAGAGCCTAAGTGCGGTCCTGTTCGATAGTTTTACTGTGATTGTGCGCGTGGATCGGTCTTGATCATGCCTATCTTGGAAATAAATAGGCTATATAGGGTGTAACATATCAGCATGAAGATATTTCAGGGGGCTATAGTACTTGGCAAAATATTTTAAAAAGTGCTATTAGACTCATGGTCAAAAACGCATCATTTTTTATATACAGAATGGCAAAGTTTCTCATTCTTCTTATAGTTTACTTTTTTTTTACTTATGCCTTGATTTAAATTTTTGAAATTTTATACGACTATTTTCTTTAAGACCCTCTACAATAACATGTCCGATTAATCGGTAGCCACATACAGGATGTTATGTTTTTTTGGTTATGTACTATTTTATGTTTCATATCTTTTTTTGGAACACCCTGTATGTATTTTGATACCAAGTTTAAATTCCTTTTTAAATTGTTTAGGTTTTAGCTCTTTTTGCAGTATTTTAGTTAGTTTCTTTCATCGTTTTCCTAAAATTTATAACAACACCTATCAATGCAAATTAAAGATGTGAAGGAAGCAAGGAAAAAATAATCATCCGGCTCAGTTATCAACTATTCGAAGTAATTCGTAACATTTAATCAAATTTTTTAAAATAAATCTAAGCGAAAACAAAATCGTAAAAACTGTTGAAAATGTCCTTTAAACATGTGAAATTTTGTCAGCTTGCACGTCGAAAATGGTGCATTTTTGACTATAGCTGTATTAGCATTTTTATTTATTTTGCAGGGTACCATCGCTTCCTGAAACATCTCCAAATATGATATGTTATACCTATTGTATGTTTGTAATAACTGTTGTTTAATACACGAGGCGCATTGGTTTGCAGTAATAATCCTACGCATCGTGCACGTACCTAATGCTTGTAGTTTGGGCATGCTTTGATCTAACCAGTCCACTTTTGCTAAAATTTAAGGTATTACAGAAGAGGCCTAGGACTGCTTCCTCAATGCCTTCCCCAACGGAAGTATCTGTTAAACCTAGTACCATACATTTTGGCGAAGACGGTAAACTTTTTGTTGAGGTCACCTGTGCGATCTCTGCCAACCAAATTTGGTGCCAGCAAATTGGAACGAAAGAACGAGTAAGTGACTTTATTGTCTGCCTATGCTGCACGATATTAAATCGTTATTAATATCGAAATATTCCCAGGAAATATACGATGAAATGCTAGGAAGAATGCAAGTTTACTATCAGCAACATCAGGATCAGGTAGCTGCCGACTTAATTTTGCCTGATAATTGTTATGTTGCTAAATACGAAGATTCTTATTGCAGGTATTTATCATTTTTTCTTTTTTTTTACATAAATTTGAAGTCAAGTTTACAGAGTGCGAACGTTGAAAATCACAGACAACCAAATCGATTGCTTCTTCATCGATTTCGGAGACGAGATGGTAGTGAAAGAGACAGACATCTTTAAGCTTAAGAAAGAGTTTGCAACTTCGGAAGCGCAAGTACAAAATCGAATTCACTAGTGACAATTTCATGTAATATGTCATGCTTTTTCAAGGCTTTTATGTGCAGATTGTTCGGTCTTGAAGACCTGTATGACATTGCCGTAAACTCTCAATGTTTGATCAGCCTGTGCGAAAAAACAGTGGTTATTGAGTTGGCAGAGGAAATTAGTGGTAAATGCATGAAAATTGAATAGAACCATCGAAAAATGGATTTTTTAGGTAACGATATCTCACTTGCCTTACCAGTTTATATGTACGATGCACAAAGCGGAAACTGTATTAACGAGGAACTTATCTCCAAGCTAACTATAGAGCTGGCGACTCCAGTATTGGATGATGTGATTATTGTCACTTTATTGTGTTATTTGGTAGAAAAAATGTATTTTACCTTGTAGGGCATTAATGAAGTTTACGTAAGTCATGTAGAACCGACGGGGACTATTTCGGTCCACATGAAAACGAGGGGTTATGACAATTTACAATTGCTCAGACAGCAGTTGGAAGAAGAGATAACGACTAAGCCTCCAGATGCTCTAAAAGTTAAAGTTACCCAGGAAAATAGTGAAGGGAAAATGTATTTCATGAAGGACAAGATCAACGAGTATGTTAGAATTAATTGTTCTTTATTTGCAGCTTTTATAATTACGTTTTATGGGTTTTAGAATTTGGCTGAGAGCAAAATTAATTGATTGGTCACCTGACGGAAGGATGGCCCAAGTGCTTTTTGTAGATGAAGGTCATACCGACGTCATTACAGTAGAAAACGAGGTGCTTTATCCTCTGGAAACACTACACGACGTCCTTAACAAATATCCACATCAAGCTATTACGGTAAAGACAGGTTTCATCTATAAAGCGTTTTTATATAAATTAAAATTTACAGGTAAAAATGGCCCTGAACTTCGTTCCAACGAATCTCGTAGATCTGACGAAAAAAATGCTTTTAAGAGAGGAGCCAGTAATCCTGAAATTGGTCGGAAGCTTTGAAGGTGTTCCTCTTGGCAAACTTTTCAAGAGAAACGCCGAAGGTCTCTTTTGTATTAACGAGTCTCTGGACATGCAGTCCGAGTTAAAGTAAGCAGGGAAATTTGCAAACTCACATTTTGATAGAAACTTTTATTGAAGTTCAAAAGAGGAGACTTTGAAAAGCAAGCTAAGAGTTGCTCCAAGCAACAGTTCCATGAACGTGCCATCCAGTGGTTCTTTAAAATGTCCCCCTCTGCCGAAAATCGGTAGTGGTGATGCCGAATTTTTTTTCTTTCAAACTCTCCTCTTCAAGGCTTCTTTGTTTTAGGAGATGAATTTTTCGAAGTTCGCGTATCTGTGGCGGTAAATCCATTCAATTTCTTCGTGCAGCCTTTGGAATCCTTTTCCAAGCTTAACGAAATGATGACTAAGTTGCAACGCCTGTACAAAGACGTGGAATATGGCGATTTGAAGGTGGACGATATTCTACCGGGAGACGTATATGCTTCTAAGTATACTGATGGATGTTGGTACAGGTAAATATAGTTGTGTTTTTGCAGTTTATCTAAAATGAAATTTTGTATGTGTTTATTATTGTAGAACCAGTGTCATAAAAGTAATCAACTCAGGCTCTGTATCAGTGTTTTACTGTGATTTCGGGTTCTACCAAACGTTGTCTGTGCGTCAGCTGGTCACGTTAGACAAGGAGTTCTTACAACTTCCGTATCAAGCTCTGAAAGCTAAACTAGCAGGTATATTTGTCAAAATCACTCAAATATTTCCCTGTATTGCTATTTTTGCAGATATAAAGCCCAAGCAATCCAAATGGACAATGGATGATTGCGACGAGTTTAAAAAGCTCACTGAAAAGAAGATGTTTTTCGCAAAGTTGACGAGCATCGACAAAGACTATCTCTATGAATCAGACATACTGTTAAAACTTATTTTAATAGATACTAGTACTGATAATGACTTGATTGTAGGACAGGAACTCGTCGAGAAGGGCATTGCCGTTGCCGAGTGATCAATTTTGTTTATTGTTTCTTAAGGTATTAGCTTTATTACGAAGAGATTTCACATATCTTGAGGAGGATTTTAAGAAAGTTAATAAACTTTCCTAAGTATATGGGCTATATCTTCCGAATGAATAAGTTTATATTATTAATCATACTGATTATGCTACATTTACGTATCTTCCGAATTAAATATTTAATTGTGAGGAATTAATTAACTAGAATTAATAAAAAAATTACATTGTTTCGTAGGCGTGTTATAACTCATAATCCGTTTTTTTTTAACAATCGGAGAAAAACTGATGTGTTTTGATCAAAACCGATTTGAAGACGAATAGTAAATCTGTTACTATAGATATGCATATAGATGCAAATTAAAGTATTGTTCATTAGGTTTTCTTTTTACCATTTGCCAAAGGAAGATAATTTGTTTTTGATACTGTTTGTTTATTTGTCGTTCTCAATAAAGATAAAAATATTATTAGTCAAAATTGATGCCTCGTAGATACAAATGCACCATAAGAAAATTAGAGTCATGGGAGGGAACGTTGAACTTCCTCTAGAAAATCCAAAATGTTTTTTATACGTCTGCTACAAAAGAACTGATCAACCTCTGTGTTTGTAAATATCCAAGATAGTCCGGAACCGGGATGAGAATTAAAAAACTAAACTTATTAACTTACAATATTTATTTATATAAATAAAAATAACATAGTGATAAAGCGATAAATTTAAAAACAAAATCACAAATAAAATACTTCTCAAATTCCGCGGGATTTCATATATTACAAATTGATTGGATTCTTCAATCTAATACATATTTACAGTTTATTTAATTTTAAGTATATTAACAGCTCTATTGCCTGTTGGAGGGGGCTTGAAAACTAAATTAGATCATTATAAAAGTATTAACTTAAGCTGCATTCCATTATTCAAAACTACAACCAAATTAAATCTGAAACAGCCATTAAAAAAAACTCAAGTAGGACTTTAAATACGAAAGACGTGTTTTAGATAAATTCATCGGCTGTTATCTATTCGTCACATTATGGTAAATAGTAATTGGTTTAACCAACGCCCTACTTTACTATTGCCAGTTTTTTTTTTTTTTTTTTTTTAATGATTGCCTGTTATACCTACGAGCTTTTTGTGACAACCACAAATTATTTCCTAAAGAAAACATTTACGTCTCAAGCGACAGTCAAGAGGCGCAAATCTCTCGAAGAAATAATAACTATAAAAAAACGAGCAAAATACTACGCTTTGTCCATTAGCAACGTTAAAGTTTAGCAAAACGAATAATTTGCGGAAAGAACTGATTCTCAGCCGTGGACGAAGCATAGTAGTGTACCTGCATATAATGAACGTCACTCCCCTAGGGTAAATGCGCCATCTGCTGATTCATTCACGACGCAAGCTTCTCCATCGAGGATGTAGCTTCCATTATACGCTCGTCCAATAATACATTTCATGGTTTCATGATCAAAACTAATTAGAAAAGCCCATTATAAGGTGGGTCGTACATACCTTTAAGTTTTTTTGTTCGAACCAATCCTCTAACTTCGCGAGTTACAGAATTACAATTGCATAGTGACAAATATTGCTTTTTTTAGTTTCTTTCTCAAGCTCAATTTGAAACACAGAATGCTCTCATGGAGCGTAACAAGAATAATAAATATCACTGGGAAAAAGTAAAATCAATATCGTCAGGGGACATACCATTCAATTGTAGATTAAAAGTGCCCTTTGACATTTTTTTTTAATCTTTTTTTTTAATGCTTTATTGCTCTTGAGCGGATTACATTTGAGTTGTAATGTGTAACGGGTGAGATATGTGTCCCACCATAAAATGCACATATATCATCAAAATGTTATCACCATGTAACTGAAACGAGATTAACTAACTAAAATTGATCATAAAACCTGTGACACCCTGTATACTGTTAACATTGTTGTTTTCTGCACACTTAACCCCATCCCTTTCCGTCTTCAACATTAATCTACATTTCTAAGTTGAAAGAAAAAAATCACACGATGAAACTAAACACTTCCTCGCGATGTTAAAAGCCTGAAGAGCAAAATTCGTTTTCATTAGTGAGCTTATAAACGTTATCACACAGTTAACAAGTTAAATCGCGCGTTAATCTGAAGTCTCCCTCGATGAGTATTTTATTTTAGAAAATTCTAAGCACTAAGGTGAACAGGTAATTCCGGAAGATGGGTAGCTACCCGTCGAGTTCCTGCTGCCAATCGTGGTTTTTGTATTTAACGCAATGCTCTATGACAATCGCTGCAAGATCTTTAATAGCGGCAGGCGGGTCCAGGTGCTGGCTAATCTCCTTCAGCAGTTCTAGGCCTCCCTCTTTTTCAACTAAATGACAGTATTTTTCCGCTGGAAAATTCGGTTTTAGGAAAACAATTATAAAAATCGATAAAACTGCATACGATAAACTTTAGTGAGGTTTGCCAATGCCCAGACGGCCCACCGTTGACATTCTGGCGTGTGAAACACTTTCACTAGGTGCAGTATTGGCTCAAATGATCTGTAGTTGATGTTCCTTGGAGATTCCAAATTCCAACTATACGAAAAATAAATTTTATCCAGTAAAACCTCAGTAACAACTAACAAACCTATCGATGGCTTTGATCATCCGATCTAGTACGTCCTGGCGAGATGGTTCCACCACCACCCAGAAGTCTGGACCATCGGAAGCTGCAAAAAGCAAGTATTGTCGAGCGATAGAAAAAGGGACGTTTTTAGCTCACCAATGTGCGATATCACCCCCGCAGCGTTGTAGCTGACTTCAATGCCATCGCACCTAGATTCCAACAAGTCCGAGAATACAGACAAATACTCTGGATGCATTAGGTAATGCCGAAGCTCTTTTACTTCAGCTACATTACCCAAAAGCCCCATCATATTTCTCAGCAAATCCTCCTTATCTGGAAACCTCTTTAAGGGCCATTTAGTATGAAAGCGTCGCAATTAATATTCACACACCTTTAAACAAGACAAGAAATACTCCATGCCATTGTTTTCTAAAAATTTCCTGCAGTTCGCTGGAGTTTCATCTGTGATGTTCCACATGGTAGACCATGCAACTTCCAAGACATCGTCACAATAGCCCCTGTCAAGTCTTTCCGAAATAAGCCAAATCATTTTCTGGAATTTTCAAATGCGATTAAAGTTGTTTACGAGATAATCAAAGCTTACGTTAATAGCCCCAAGTTCACCTAACCGGATTTTTTGTTGCCCGTCTACTTGGCATGCCAATGAATTCAATAGATAAATGCCGATTCTCTGAACAAAACTCTCCGAAGAGCTCATTCCGTGAACCGAGTACAAAAGCACATCTACCAATCTCTCATATTCAAAAAGCTGAAATGTATGTTCTAGTATCAAACACATAGGTTTATTAACGCACTTACAACATCAATAGGTATTTTAAACTGACATAACGTTAGGCAGCCGTTTCGCATCATGGTTTCATCATTTCTATGCACACTCATGCCATTAAGAAGCGTTGAAATTATTTTCCTTTTTACATGGACTACTTCGTGAAGTTCACTACTAGTTCCTTTGACTATGTAGAATAGCGTGGCACTGAAATGAAGTTCATTTTGCGGTTTTTAATACTTAAACTGACCCTAAATGATATTAACAAACTGAGCGGTTTCACATAACAGATTTTTTTAACTCTTCGGTGACTCATAAAGAATAAGATGATAGGCCTGTTAAAACTTGACAGTCAATATCTGCAAGTCGTAATAAGATTGTATACTAGTCACTAACACATAAGGACAGTGTCAGGTCTACTCATAACAAATTTTAAAATAACAGATAAATGCAACAATTTTTTTCTAATTTAACCGACGTTATTCTTATCACCCTTTGAGAAATCCCAATAGTAGACATAGAAATGTTCCCAACCCCAAAGGATCCAGAACATTCAAATACTGTCACTTAATCATTATCAACCATAACTGTGTCAGGATTTATTTTCGTGTTTCTGTTCAAAAATCTTCAAAAGTCACATTGAACTTACCTCCCTGATATTTGAATATGCCTCTCACTCAAGTGTCTATTCATTGCTTCTAAAACAACATTCAAAGCTTGCCCCACAAACTGGCAAGTTTCAAATCTAAACAAATGAAACAGTTCATTTAACACTTTCTGCAGCATCTCCGTGCGGTCCATGTAAGCTAGGGCTGATATGAGTATCTGTTCTTCATTGGCATTGCCTGCAATCTATAGAAAAACAAACCAGGTTTAAGTTTTACTCACATACTACAATATATTTATATTTGTACCAATTTGGCAGGCAAGTCATGCCTTAGACAAGCATCATGAAGAGTTTCATACAGCCCCAGGAAATGGAAAGGATTGCTGACTCTGGAAATCAGGCCAGGAATGTCTGAGCCCCTGGCCTTGTCTGTTTCAGCCACTCCAGTTCCAGCTAAATCAGTTCCCGAAATATCTAGAGACATTAAATGGGGCAAGTTTTCTACCAGAGTGGATAAAGTGGCGGTAGGTTTGGTGAATCTCCTGTGGTCATCACGGCTTTGGGAGATGTCTAGATGGGTCAGGTTTTTTAATTTACAAATGGCTTCAGTCATCCCTTCGATTTTGTCAACATTGTACAAAATTAAGGTGCGCAAATTGACTAAGTGTTCAGAGTATTTAAAATCATCCAGAGAGCCACAATTGCTTAAATCTAAATATGTTAAACAACTCATTGGGCTTAAAAGTAAAGCGTAAAAGTCATCAGGCAATTCACGGCAGCTCTTTAAAGAGAACCTACGTAAATTTGGGACATTCATAATGTGACTCTGAATCCAATCTCCCAAACTGTAAAATATTGAATGGGAAAATATATCTACACCTTCTCCAATACTCAGTGATAACAAACTAGCACCATACTTTGAAATGTGTCTAATACAATTATGTGTTAGTTCTTTGCTTTGAGCCAGCTCCAGTTCAAGCAAATTATGGCTTAAAAGAATCTCTAAATCATGATCCAAAATTTTGCTCTTTCTCAACTGAACTCTCTTCAATCTAGTGTTACGAGTGTCTTTAAAAATATTAACAAAAGTAGAATCGATGCTTTCCAAACTCTGTGACCGCACAGTTAGAAGTTTTTCACAGATTTCCACTGGCAAGGAAATGCCCTCTTTTAGCTTTAAGTAGGCTGAGTAGCCTGTATACTCGCATATTGTTACAAGGTATTTGTTAATGTAATTGAAGCACAGGTCAAGGAGTTTCTGCGGCGCAGACGAATTACAGAAGCAACAGGCTTCTGCGAGGATAATGGAAGAGTGACGGCATCTACTACTTTGCAGCATCTGAAAAGAGTTTTAGATGGTAAAAGTTGCAGGACTTTGTAAAAGCTGGGCTTCAAAACCAATACCTTTTGTAACGTTATTGTAAATGGTGCATTGTTTAAATGGGAATTAACACATGGAGAGATCCATTGAATGCAAGTACTACTAAGAAATCTTGGCAAAACGTTACCGTTACCTTATCCAAACTTATTTAGAAAATGATGTTATTTTCTCTTTATTTTGGGAAGAAAATTAATAACAATGACAGCTGGATAACAGTAATCAGCTGATTTGGTAGGAGTTTGAGTTCGAAGCGCACCGTTCTAATTACTCTTTGATCCACCATCCTGGTGCATCTCTTGGTCGTTGGTCTGTGCCATGGCAGCGTTTTCCTTTCATTTTCCGTCGTAGTAATCAGCTGATTGCGATTCAACAAATGATGTTCCACACTGTATTTTTTTTTAAGAAAAAAAGTGAGGTTATATTTCTTTGAGACGGAAGTTGTTGGTATTTTCTGCATTTTTCTCAACTAAATATCTATACGCAAAAATTGACCTTTCTACACCGCCGACGAGAATGGCATTTATTCAACACACTAAAAGTCTTCTATCAAAAACGATTCTTCACAATTCCTTGCGATATCAGCATGGTTATGTTGTTTTGTAAGTTTTGGTTATAGAGTAAATTCTATTTTTTCTAAACGTACCTGCGATTTCTAGACTTCCAGAGATAGGAGAGGAAGCTCCCGACAAAAATCCCTTATACTCTAGAGATGGCCTTCCCAAATTTAACCAAATCACTATAGAAAACTGCAGAGCAGCTATGGCCAAATTAACTCTGGATTTTGAAATTGCAGTACAAGAAGTTGAGGCAACACTAACAGAAAGTCCGTGTGAGGATGTATTTAAGGATATAGTGGAACCTTTAGAGAAAGCAGGGAATCCCATGGAAACCACCTGGGGCTTATCCAAAACCCTGTATCTCGGAAACAACACACTAATGCCTACTTCAAGTTATATGGCCATCCATGATCGGGCCAGGCGGGCCAGGGCCGCGAAATACACTAGCAAATCTATACATTTTGCAGTTAAAAATTCTTTCTCTAACAAAAAAGAGAGAAGTGTGGAGCAATTAAGGATATTGGAGAAATTTATTTTGGAAGGGAAATTGAATGGGCTGGAACTTGAGGGCCGGAAAGCTGACTCTTTTAATCATGACTTCAGAAAGTTAGCGGAGGAGAAAAAACATTTTAAACATAAAAGTGATTTATCTTTGAAACAGCACTCACAGATGGTTCGTGACAGGGGTGTAGTGAGAGATTTTCCAGAGTACTTATTAAAGGTATTGTGCTTTATTTTTATTAATTTAGGATTATATTTATTCACAAATATGATTGCACATTAAGCAAGGTTTACACAAACATTATTTTATTAGTACCAATCCCACTATAATTACTCAGACTAAGAAATTAAATTGCTTTTAAATTAGACTTTATACAGTAAAAACGTTGGTAGGAATTACTCTGAAGGCTTCATGAGACTGATAATGGTGCAGATGTTTGTGGTACAATGATTATATTACAATTTTCATTGAATTGTAGGCAACAGCAGTGGACCCAAACAACTACATAAATGGCCCCTGGAGATTTTCTATATTACCTCACCTTTATACTCCCTTAATGGAGCATTGTCCTGACCGAGAAATTCGGTGGCTCCTCTGGAAAGCTAATGTAAGCCGTGGTTCTGTTAACAACATAAGGGAGTTATCAACTAGTTTGCACACTGAAGAAATTAGATACTTAACTGATAGTTTGGCCAAAATTTTAGGTGTGTATTAAAGGCATATTTGAGGTTGTTAATTTATTTTTGTGATTTTAAGGCTACAGTACCTATGTAGACATGTCAATGGAAACGAAAATGGCTGGTAGCAAGGCAGAGGTTACCAAGGTAATTGATTTATTATTAGCAAGGGCAAAACCTGCGCAAGATGCAGAGATAGAAAAGCTATTAATTTTTGCCAATGAGAGAGGTTTCAAGACTGATGGGTTTGTTAAAATTGTAAATCTATGGAAATATATAATATGATAATTAATAATTCATAGATTAGAATTATGGGATGTACCATATTGGAGGCGCAAACAAAGAACTGCGCTTTATAATTACGACGAGCAAAAACTAAAAGACTATTTTCCATTGAACACAGTGCTAACTGGTTTATTTCAACTTTGTGAAAAACTGTTTAATATCGTCATAAAAATTCGAACAGAGGTTACGGCTTGGCATAAGGATGTTAGGTAAGTATTCCTAGAAACTCTCACGTTTGTGGGTGTTAAAACGAACTCTCTCTAGGTTTTACGACATATTTGAGGCTCACAGTTCAGCCCCAGTAGCAGGCTTTTATTTAGACCCTTACGCACGATCTGAAGACAAATTAAGAGTGCAAAATTCTTCCTGGATGATTGGAATGCAAAATAAAAGTCAAGTGACTGATAGTAAGCCTTTGGCTGCGCTTATTTTTACTTTTGAACCCCCTGTTGGAGATAAAGAATCCCACCTTACGTTCTCAGGTAAAGTTGTCCTGGACTAACCACGGTATAGGGTTGAATTATGATATTGTAGAAGTGAAAACATTGTTTCATAAATTTGGTCACGCCCTACAGCATTTGCTTACACGGACTTATTACGCTGAAGTGGCAGGATTGTCGAATATAGAATGGGATGCTGTAGAAGTTAGTGGCAATATGCTCACTCAATGGCTCTTTAACGAGTAAGTTTATTACTATGTTGTTCTCACTTATTTGTCGTATGTTTACAGAAAAGTCATTCAAACCATAAGTTGCCATTACGGCAGCGGCGATAAACTGCCCATTTCCACCTTTAAAGACCTTTGTAATGCCCAAAATCACATGGCCGGTTATGATTTATGCAACGAACTTTACCTTTCCGCCTTAGACTTAGAAATGTATTCTACCAAAAGCTACTGGGCAAGTTTAGTAAAACAGCTATGGCCCCAATACAAAACTCTGAAATACATCGATAAAATCGACGCGCATCCCTGCAGCTTTACTCAAGTCTTCACTGAAGACTGGGCCGCAGCATATTACTCCCACTTTTGGTCGAGGATGATAGCCGCAGACGTCTATAGTGCGTTTTATGAAGTCGGTGATAACGAGCAACAGATCAAAGATGTTGGAAAGAGATTCAGAGACACGTTTCTAGCTTTGGGGGGCAGTCAGGATCCTAGTCAAGTGTTCAGGGAGTTTAGAGGCAGGGACCCTTCCCATAAAGCGCTTCTAAAGACTTTAGGTTTAAAGAAAGTTGTTAAGCACGAGAGTTAGTTAAATCGAGAGTGAAATAAGTTGAAGAGCCTTGTTCCTGATTTACTCTTTGTTTTTGGAAACATATTGCGCATAACTTGGCAATTTGTTAATGGATGAAATGTGTTTCATAGGATTATTTGTATATATGCAGATTGTTAGAATGCCATTAATTAATTCGATTGTAAATAAATAGATTGACTTAAACTTTGATGTAAAGACATGTTTCTTTTTAGACCTTTCCATTATTCTTTGTCTTCACCTCCTCCAGTTCTTTTTCGTACCCCTCCAAAGCAATCCTAAACTCTTCATTGCTTTCCAGTTTAATACTGGCTTGTAGTTCCGAAATCCCTTGCTGAAGAAGTCCCAGCTTAAAGAGCGCAATCCCCCTCCTTCCAATGCAGACTGCCCTCTCGTGCAAATTTACTTCACATAAGGGTTTGTATAAGCTTAAAGCTTTGGAGCAGTCATCTACAGCTCTGCTGAAGTTGCCTTAAAGTTCATTAGATCTCTTCAAAGATTCATAACAAATATTTTCTAACTACAAACCGACTAGGATGTGTACTTCGGATCGCTCAAAATATAAATCGACGAACTGGGGACTTAACTTAATTGCAAAGCTTAAAGCGCTAATTGCTCCCAAATAGTTTTGATGTTTTTTGAATTCTTTAGCTTTGGCCAATAGGTATTGAGGATTTTTCTCCTCTGGTCTTAGATCTTTATCGTAAAATCCTAGATTTAAAATAAGGTATGAGTTAGTTCACATAAGTTTGAAAAATTTACCAGTAGATTTTCGGGCTTCAGCTTGTTTAATTAAAAATTCATTTTCTTCCTCCAAACGAGATTCTCTTGAAGGTGTAGGGAATTCTCTTGGTGTAAATAAAATCTGCAGAGATTGAATATTACGAGATTTGGGAATGGGGTCAAGTTTCTTTGATTCTCTATAGAGTCTTAACTTAGGCTTATTTGTTTGTTGCGCTGAACGCATTATTGCAACTCCATATTGTTCATTATTGTCTTCAGCTATTTCTACAATTTTGTCACTGTTAGGCTTCAATTCCACCTCTTCTTTCCAGGCATTCAAATCTCCCAAAGCATCTTTTTCCGCTCTCTTCTTTATCTCCTCAATTTTACCTCTTACCCTGGTATCTAACTTGATTTGCTCATTCACCGCTACTCTGCAGCAACAAAAATCAAATAAAACACCGTTACATTAAGGTTCATTACCTCTTTAATTCAGCCTTCAAATTCAATTTCTCTTGAAATTTGTTTTGCACCCTTTGATGTTCTTCATCAATAAGCCGTATTTTCAGTTTCATTTTCTCTTCTTTCGTTAATCCTTGTACTTCCAGAGAATCCCACATTTCCTCGCACTCTTTTTGAAGATCAAAAATGACATATTTCCAGGTTTTAGTGCAGATGCTTTGAGACACATTGATGGCTTTCAGCAAAATTGCTTCAAAGAAAAAAGTTTCAAAGGTTAACTTTAGGTACTGAGGAGATGTGAATACATCAACTTTGCATGAAGGGACGTTGTGTAAAGGGACACATAAGATTACTTTATTGAGAGATTGCTTCCAAATGAAATCTTTAACTATTATGGGCATTATTTTAGTTTGTGGACATTTACGTTTGATTGTTGATGAGGGTTTTGATTAATCAATATTTTGTGGGATAATGGTTGTCTTAGTAACTTACAGGTTAAGATTTTATTTTCGCCTAGGATTTTGTTAATAGAAAGTCATAAATTAATAGTTTATTCATAATATATAATACTTATAATACAATTAAATATGTCTAATTTAATAAATTACAGCTTAATATGGCTTAAATTTTCGTGCACTTTTCATTATCTGCACCCTCTTCTTGGCTTCATCATAGTTTTTCTTTAGCATGGTCAAATCTTTCATTTTGTTTTCTTTGATTTGGAACTTATAATAATTTGTATGCTCCTTTCGCTGCTTCTTTTTATCAATTTTCTCATTAATTTTCAGCATCACACTCTCCTTATTTGCTATTCCTGGCTTGTGTCCTTTTTTGTTCACTACAGTCCAACCTTCATCATCAACTTTCTTTGATGAATCTTTTTTGGACTTTTGCTCATTTTTGTCATAATTTTGCATGAAACTGGTTATTTCTTTAGACAATTTGTTAGGGTCAACAATCGAGTTATTGTAAGCACTGATCCATTTATCTAAACCAGTCTTAATTTGTGTTTTTCTTATTTGTAAACTAGTGGCTTGTAAGGCTTTTAATAGGCCTTCTTGGCTAGAAAATATGACATATGCAGTTTTGAATCCATTGGTGGTATTGCTTTCAAAAAGAATGTTGATAATGTTGCCAAAGGAACAGAAGAGATCTTTGATGTGTGCAGTTTCAAGGTATGGGGGTACATTCATGATTAATAAAGTGCGGCCTGGGGGCTTGCCTTCTTGGTTATGTAAGAAGTGTTGTTTAATGAAAAGTTCATGGTGGGTTGTACTGTCTTGCGAAACTTTGAGTGGGACAACTAAAATTGAATAGCGAAAATTTGGTTATTAAGATAATTTCTTTCAGAGGCAGGTATATTTCTAATCTTACCTTTAAAGCCCTGGATCTCCTTAGGTGCCATTTGGCTTTTAATATGATATTTAAACTTTCTTCTAGCACTTATTTGTCTTTTTATTTGCTATTAGCAAGGAAATCTTGTGGATTTGAAGAGAATCGGTTATGTTTTCAGAAAAAAGTGGTTTATTATGAATTTGAAAAACGAGGTTAGATTTCTTTTCCTTGCGGCATATCAACACAAGCACATGGTACAAGTCATGAAGCAGAAAGGCAACAGTGTGCTGCTATGTAACTGCCCTTTATGTAACGCATAAATAAAATTACACAGGACCATGTTGTTACATATGTATATCGTGATTTAAATTATATGAATACTACACACAACAGCTAGATAACTACGTAATTTAAATTAATTAAGAATGGGAATTTCAAAGAAAATTAAAGACTTTCGTTTATTTTGGCTTATCTTAGAATGTTTCTCAGAATTGGCGTCACGGTTCTTTCTCCCAGAAGAATATTATTCCATCAAATTCCTTGCAAATTGAAAAGTTGGGGAAGATTTTTTGGTATTTATTTTAGTTTTGTGTTTTCGATTGTTGTTTAGCAATTCTAAAGTAAAAGAAATCACCTTTTACAAAGTCACACCTTTGGACATCTGGCAATATTGGAATCGAAATCGTAAATACAAAATTCTAAAATATTAGTTTGGTTGGGTTTTGCCATGGAGAACTTTCGGTCGTGTACAAGTTGCAGTTTTTCTTCTTAGTTTGTTATTTAAAATATAATTATACTTTAACGTTATTAAATCAAAACAGAATATTTCTCAAAAAATGGATTATGCTGAAGAGCAGAAAGGCGAGCTAGAAGCACTGGAATCCATATATTATGGTGATTTTACAGTCGTTTCAAACAGCCCTTGCAAGTTTGCAATTCCTATAAAAACGGATGATCACGATCCTGAGACAAACGCCGGTTTGTCTTGCGACCTAGTTGTTACTTATACACCCAAATACCCAGAGGAGCCTCCACTAATTGAAATAGATAATGCAGAAAATTTTGAACAGTCTTTCGAGACAGCATTGCTACAACATCTAGAAGAACAGGTAAAGTATCTCATCAGATTTAAGGTATTGATGTAAAGGATGTTCATTTAGATAAAGGAAAATTTGGGAATGGTTATGATATTCACTTTGGTGTCATCAGCACAAGAATGGTTACACAATAAATATGAAGAAGAAAAGAATGCTAAGGAAGAATGTGAGGCTCAGAAGCTGAGAGAATTGGAGGAGGCTGAGCGGAAAAGGTGAAATAAAATATGAGTATTAACTATTAAAC
This sequence comes from Euwallacea fornicatus, assembly GCF_040115645.1. Classification (NCBI taxonomy): domain Eukaryota; kingdom Metazoa; phylum Arthropoda; class Insecta; order Coleoptera; family Curculionidae; genus Euwallacea; species Euwallacea fornicatus. Next base: position 1,379,631 of record NC_089558.1, read on the forward strand.
TTTTAGATGATTTAAAATATCCATTTAAAAAAGTGTTTTATGATGATAGTGGGGGGAATTTAAAAAATTATAGATCATCTGAACTTTTAAACCTTAAGTCTCATAGTCTATTATATTTGGTATGTTAGATTTGAAGGGACGAGAGTATCAATAGAAACATTCCTAAAATGGAGGCAACAGTTTGAAGAGGAGATGGGAATTGATAAGAAGAGAGAATTGGCTGATAAAGAAGGGAGGAAGTTGACTGGTAAGAATTTCAAACAATTTCCTGATTATCTCTTAACTAAATATTTTTGCAGGTCGTGAGTTGTTTATGACTGATAACACCCTTAATGAATCAGATTTGAAATTTTTGGATGAAGGAGATCGAGTTAAGGTGGATGAGTCTCTATTCCAAGACATGGATGATCTTGATTTGGATGATGATGATGAGGATGACGAAGACTTTGATCCCAATAATTACCACAACTACTCCTCCTGACAAATGGCACACTCTGTTCCATACTAGCTTTATGATTTTTTAGGGAATAATATATTTTCTTATGCTGTTGAGTATTTGCAATATAAGTAATTATTATAATGCTTTGTAATGGGAAAATGTTTATTAATAATAATATATGCGTTAACTACACCTATGAGTTTGTTATAGTACAAATACTGCTAAATTCTACTGATACAAGAGTCAATAATCACATCACTGAATCCGATACGGACACATCGATAAAACTACAACAATAATCGTTATCTACAAAAAAAATTAATACATCTTAAGAAATCTAGCAACACCTAAAAATTAAAGCGTACAGAAGGTATATTTCCATAGATTCCTTGTATGATTTAATACGAGTTCTCCATTTCTCCGTCGTTTTAATCAACCTCATACTGCCGTCTAATGCTTGCCTTTTAACTTCATTACAAATACAAAATACTGAGTCAATCGCCTTGAGGTCTTGGCAAGTGTTCGTAATAACTAATGTATTCCTTTATCTACAAAATCGTTTTGTGTTCCCCGTTCCGAAAAAAAAACAAATAAATATCACAATTTTCCAACTAACTAGATTTAAGTTACCTACAAAAATATTTTAGGCTATTTTTCCTTTCCAAACTAGACTCATACTGAGGCGACATAATATTAAGTCGAAATAAAAACGGTACTATCACATTAGAGTGCTTGCAAACCGCGTCAAGGCTCGCCTCTAAGAGCGCTACAATTAAATGAATTTAAAAATAAATAACGAGTATCATTTGTATAAGGGCGTCATTAAACTTCCTGAAATTCTATTTGAGATATTTCTAAAATAGAAAATTACACACGACATCAAATGTGCTGATTTTTAATTCATTCCTCCTTTTGAACTAAATTCCCCCCCTTGCGCTCAAGCGTACTAGACTCGATCCCACTATCCTCATCTGCGCTATCCAACAAGTTAGCCTCTCCTTTACTGAAAACTTCAGTTTTGTCGTTAAACCTGGAAATCTCGCATTCATTCTTTAAGGGCTCGTAAGTCACCGGATTTTCCTTGTACGGAACGATGCTCAAGGGTTTGTACGGCAAAACATCAAAGCAGACGTTCTTTTTTTGCTGCGGGTCCTCGTCAGTCGGAGTATCCACATGTTGAACCAAAAAGCGGCTCTTGCCGAAGGTGGAGAACGTTGGCTTTTCGCGTGTTACTGAGTCTTGGACCGGTTCGATTGAGAATGTTTTGGACGAAGTGAAAGCACTGGGGCTAGGTGGTAAATCCAATTTTAGTTTGCTGCGCGTGTGCCGAAGACCGCCTAAAGCATCTTTGGGACCTGGATGTGGAGGTAAGAAATGAAGGTAATTACTAGGGCTTCAATTAATATTCATATCAAATAACAATATGTGAGGGTTTTTTTCAGCGTTTACCACTTCTAAACATTTTTTTAATGTATGGTTGCTTATACACAAATATTGAACATCTAAAGCTAACAAAAATAGAAACAAATTGAGAGTAAACAAATTCCACTACCACACAATGGGGCGACAAAGCGGTCCGTGCTTCTAAACACTAGGGCCCTCTAGAAATTTTAACCTACCTTTCTGGATTTTGTTCACCACTTGTCGTGCAAGTTGCTTAAGGGAATGCACCTCTGTACTAGAGGAAATTCCATCTGTAAAATCCACTGTGTCACTTCCTGGGGTGGAATCCTCTAGACCGCTATCTGGGGTGACGTTTTCCAACCAATTTGAGGCCCCCGGGAAAAACTGGGAATACACTGGGTCTGGTTGATTTGACGCAGTAGAAACAAAGTCGTCATCGATAGTTCTTGAGGTACCTACAGTGGACATTGACATTTCAGTCAATAAGAAAATACAGAGACAAATGTTGAAATACTAATGGAGGAACTATTGATCCTTTGAATAATTGGAGAAGAAAAGTACTGCGGTAAACGAGGAAAGAATGTTAAACCACCAAATGAATCCAGTAATGAAAATTGCATAACAAACATCAAGAAACTACCAATAATAGACCCTTTGAACGTAAGAATAAATAAAACTCTCTTACTGGTATTTGCCTGATCTGGAACAATGAATAAAATGCTTACTTGCGCCGTCACCCTGTATGTCGCTGAGACTGGTCAGATAATACAAACTACGTCTACTGTTGTTAATTTTGGGTTTGTAGGTAAACGTGCTTGGGTTTAGGTCGCTTTCGGCGGTGGGCGGGGGCAAATAAGTATCCGTGTCAAATTCCCAGTCTGGAATCGATAGGAACAGGCATATGACCATTAAATGTGAGTAATAATGAGAAGGAAGACGAATGAAGATGGAAAAGTCGAAGAGGATGAGATGAATGATTCCATGTCCAACAAGCGCCATGCGTTAAAAACATGAGTGACGCACCTACTGAAAGTATTACTGCCTGAAATTGAGAAAACTTACCGGTAAAAGTAATATAGTCAATTTGGGGTTTCCATAGGTCGTGGCTCTGCAAAACTGGACTTTCAGGCTCTCTAGGGTACTCATACACGCAATGATATTTTTGCTTCTTGAACCAAACTCCTTTGGGTTTCTTCTATTCACATTTAAACTTTGTGAAAAGGAAATTATCTGATTTGAGTCTTACCAGCTCATTTCTTTCTAAGCTTTTTTCAGGAGACCGCAAAGCCGACTTTGTAGGGGTAGCAAATTTGTCCCACGCTGAGGGTACGAACTCTAAGTTGTCGCCATCATCGTCGCTCGAACTTGTGCTCACATCGCTCTCTGTAGGTTCCTCGCTGATTCCTTCCATTGGTTGGATATCTTCGAGCTAAAATATTAGTTAGGTTATTTTTCGGTTTCATGGTAAGTAATGGGAACGGAAAATGTTAACAACAACTACTTACCACGTCATGTGGGGCAGCTTTAAGGGCTTTGAGAGACTCCTCATGCTCCCCCTCCTACACGGAATCACACAAAAATAACGTTACCACACAAGTATTTATTTACAAAGGAACACATTATTCAACTACTTTACTATCGTAAATTACTACTAAAACAAACGCCCAATTAAATGCTATTAGCTAATACTATAAATTTGTTTAGAGGACGCTTACCTTCCAAATAAACTCTCCACTTGAACTTGATCGAGTGTCCGACCCACTGTCCCAACCCTGCTCCTCTACATCATTGCTCTCACTAAATGAAGTGGACATCAACTGATTGTCCACAGGACCACTAAACCTGATATCAGTCAAAATTCCCAGAATATCCTGCTCTTGTTCACTCCCATTTGTTTCTTCTGAGACATTTATATCGTCATAGAACTTAACTAAAATCTCGTCTTCATCCTCCGATCCTTCATGTTTTGAACCTATAACGTCTTCATGGGTTTTGTCTTCACGATCATAAATAACTTCTTTGGCACTAGATTCGGATACATCGGATTTTGGCTCCGAGCAGTCTGAGTGATCAGAGACTAAATTCGGTTTAGGGATGGTTTCGAATGTTAGCAGTGAGGCTGGCAGTGATTTCCAAGGATTGTCTTCAGGGGACGGCAAAGGAGCCACTACTTTCGCACGAAAGGGGCTTAAGTAAATCGCGGAATGATTTCTCTCGCTGTTTAAAAATTGCTCATTTGGCGACTCAATGGTTTCCTCGCTAATTCTCCCTTGCTCTATAGGCTCTACCTTATAAGTATCCTCAAAAGTGAGCACTAAAGAGCTTGCGCGAGCAGTATTATCCTCACTGAGATCATCCAATGGTGAGGCATCTTTATCAAACACTTCATCAGCGATATGCTCCTTATTATCAGCAAAATCATCAAAATTAAAGAGGGTATCGTTAGAACAACAAGAGCCTTGACTGGGGGTATGAGTGATGCTTTCTGGTTTTTGTGGACTTTCCATTGTGATGGAAGAAAGGACTGGTTGGAGGTCCAACTGACATGGTTCAGACCAATCACTATCAGACTCGCTGTATCTAAAAATTACAGGAAAAAGGTAAGGCTTGTGATATTCACAATCATACTCTGTGGCGTGCTATATTCGTCACTGTAAGCGATGTAATTTAGTTACATAGCTGGATGATACAGAACGGACGCAAGTGTGATGAATGTACAAAACCTCTTGAAAATTTTCCACACCTTTACACATTCCCAGTTCGGCACTATATTGTCTATGTATGCCCATTTTCTGATTCATGTTCTTTACCTCAAAAGCTTACTCATTAAACATACATTTCAGTATTTAGTTAAATGCAGGTGAGGCATTCTGTTTCTCAAAAAATGTGGCTCAATATTTAAAAACACCATCATAAGCCTTGATCGAAAATATCTGTTATATTATAAAAATCAGTAATAAAAAATCTCCTATAGGTTAACACAGAAGTCTGAGCCTACTGGGGAATAGCAATTTTTCTCAGGGAAGCAAATGAATGATACATTATTTTGTGTAATATTATGCCCACGCCCTTTTAACCAACGTCGTTAATTAATGTTTACTTACTTTAGACTCTTTGGGCTTGCAACCTCCGGCTCTTCATCATTCTCATCGAAGCTGTTCTCTTCTGGAATAGGTGATAAGGGCGTGTTGTATACATTATACTTAAGAAAAACCTCATTTCTTTCTTCCTGGTTCCAAACCTCTTCTTCTTTAACTCCATCTTGAGAAGCCCCCTAAAGTCGTCGTTTATTTAGATAATTTTAGTTAGCAATTGTGGTAGTAATCACCTGGGCTTGTGGTAATTTTTCGAGGAGCTCGTTCCGAATGGCAGTCATTATTTCGTCGTCCATACCGAATCGAATGTAGCTTCCTAAATTAAAGTAGATTTAAATTATTTATTATTGAGCGGTTAATAGAATGTTGTACCTTTACTGGTGCCCGGCTGGGATTCGAGATCTCCATTTAGTTTATCGCTGTTCGATTGCGGATGCAGGAACCAGCCACCACCACTTTCCCATTGGCCATTAATTTGGCTTTCTAGAATGAAGTATTCTAAAGATTAGTCAAAAAGAGGGATGTGTGAATTCTGAAGAAGATTCTTATAATTTTGCAACACTGGCCCGTTTTTGATATTAATTCTTTAACTCACCTTTCTTCACGTTGCTTTCGACACTTTCCATTACGAACGTTCCATCTTTTTTCTCCACACCAAACGTCCTGTCTTTAATCTCAAACGTCGCATTGTTCACGTTGTAAGTTTCATCCTTCTTATCTTCTTCCGTAAAAGCACTGTTAGCCTTCACAAACGTTTCTCCTAAATCTGTATCTCCGTTATCAACCTTATCTCTAACTTCTGCGTTCTTCTCCGCTCCATCATCCAGAAATACCATACTTTGAGGTTCCGACGAAAAACTGTCAAAGAAATCCTCATTTGGTCCTCTATTTGAATCGAACGATTTCCCCAAAAAATTGTCCCAAGTCTCCAAGGAGTAATTCAACTTATTTTCAGTGTCAGGACTATTGGTGTCTAAGGCAACGAAGTTGGATGAAAATAAATCTGTTTCTCGATCATCAAATACATTCAAGCTCTTTGCTGGCAAGGAGGAGTAAGGGAGGCTCGGTTTCTTTCCAAATGGAGTACTGGAAAAGAGGACGGCATGAGTGAGGAAGTTCGGCATTGTTTCTTGCTGATATTGGCTTAAGTCAAAGGCAACTTGTGGGGGGGTGTTGACTGAACTTGAGGGTTCATTTTCTTCAGTTAGAGCTTCGAGTTGATTCTGTTGCAGACTAGGCGTTTGCAAAAAGGTGCCCTGCAAATTTGGCTCTTGCAGACTTGAGCTTTCAATGCGTTCTAATTTGATGGGTGAGACGTCGTCTGCAATATTTGGTTCTAGTTGCTCCTTTGAAGCACATTCAGAGACGTTTTCTGTCCAAGTTATGTCGGGTTTTTTTGTTTGAACAAAAGTAATTTGTGCCTCTTCTAGCTCCGGCAATATTTTCTGAGAACAGCTTGAAGATTGAGCTTCACTCTGCTCAGAATTCGACGTTCGTGCATGTCGAAATTGATCATTTTCCGAAAGAATGCTTTCTGCGGGACAGATGGCACTTTCTACAGGGACGAGTTCTGCAGATATATCTGATTGTAGGACCATATCTCTAGCTATATCTTCAATTAACTTAGTTTTTGATTTATTTTCTTCATCAGTATTTCTTGTTTTCCTTGCCTGAATTTCTTGGACATCCACAACAACACCACTTTTTTCTAAAGCTATTGGATTTTCAACTAATTTTTCCATATCTTCACTTGGTGTGATGAAGTTTGGCAGTGTTTTGCTTTGAAAATTCGACTCTAGAAGAGGCTCCTCATTTGGAATGATTAATTCAGATTTTTGTAATGAATTTTCAAGGTTTTGAGACTCTGTTGTTGCACTCAGTAACAAAGTTTGAGGTAATGAAGGAAAAACTTCTTTAGGTGAAAGTTGCTTAGATGTTGTCATTTGCGGCTCCTCCCTGCTTATAAATTGTGAAAATACATGTGAACGAGTCTCCGAAGGCATTAATTGTAATTGTGGAGTTTTAATAATTGTTTGAGGCTCTAAAACAACATTAGAGCTTTCAGCTTGGACTGGCAAAAAATTTTCTTTTGGTAAAACTTGCTCTAATATTGTTGAATCTGGCTCTAGGTACTCCGTCGTTACTTCAACTTTTGTTAAAACCAAGTTTGCACTCTCAGCTTGTGCTGACAATGCCTCTATATTATCATTTTTTGGTAACAAATGTTCCACAGGTACCAATTCTTGTTCTTCAATTTGATTTGGCTTTGTACTACTACTGTTTTGTGGAAGTTCTGCGAGATTTTCATCTTGAGAACTTTTTTGCAAGCACGGCTGGGTGTTCTGGGCAAGATTTGCACAGAAATTCGCAACTGTCTCAAGGCTTATAAGGTTTTTTATGCCAGAAATGTGTTCATCTGCATCTGTATCTGAGGTAACTTTAATGATAGACAAATCTTCTCCCTTTATTATCTCTGAAGATTCAGCCAGGTCTCCACGCTTAATTCCAAATTTTTCTCTACATTCAGGGGCACTAATCAGCTCCTTAATACTAGGACCTTTAACGAAGCTTTGTCTGATTTCAGGCAGCAGCACTTCGGTCTTGTTCAAGGGCTCCGGCTCACTTAAAAATGACTTAACACTACTTTCTATGTTCTCACTATAAAGATCAGGTACATTTTGAGATTCTTCGGTTTCCACTGGGACTAAATGAGTCATATCGTGATTGTTCAAAACCAGATCTGAGAGTTTCGGAACGCTCACTCCTGCCAGCTCATCTTCGACTTCCTGAGGGTGATTTAATTCCAACAAATCCAGTTGCACTTTGCCGTTTTCCCTCTCGAGGCTGGCGAGAATGTCTGGCAAGTTTTGTTTGGTTTGCCTATGTTCTAGCTCGCAATTTCTCAACTTCAGCTCTATTTCCACGTGAGAGTCTTCGAGCAATTGTTCTCCATCTACGCTACCAAAGTCGCTGTTTCTTTCGCTATTGTGCAAAGTGGCATAGCCCAAATCGCTTTTGTTCTCGCTATCTTGTCGACTGAAAGCCATGGCTTCATCTCCTTCAATATTGATAATTTGGTGCAGTTTAGTTCCGCTCATTGCCATTGAATCGAACTTGTCTATGGTCATGTTGAAGATGTTGTAAATTTGGTTCATTGGTTTGATCTCTGTGGGGCTGTTCAAATCGTGCAATAAGCTTAAATTTGAGGACGTTTCCCCTTTGTTGTCAGGCACAAACAGCAAACTATCTCTCCTCTCCACTTGCAATTTCTTCAGCTCCTTTTGGAAATCGTCTTCAAGACTCAAGAGGTTCCCTTCGCTGCTGAAATTCAAGTTAGAGCTCTCGAGATTAGACCTCCGAAAACTCCTATTTAACTTGTAATCAATGCTGGGCATTGGAGTCTCTGGCTCAGATTCTGAGTAATCCACGTGAGTTAGAACCATTAGATCTGCGACTGACCGAGATTTCAACTGCACTTTTTCAGTATAAGCGCCTCGCTCCACTTTTCGTCTCCAATTTTCCTCCTCTGTGTCACTTCCACTACTGCCAGTTTGCTTATATATTAAACTATCAGTAAAACTGTCAATCTGTCCAGAATAGTCCTGAGCTACCCTATCACTTTTCCCTACGGGTAGCACTCCTAGCTTAAACTCCAAACCAGTCCTTGAAGAGGACAGCAAATTATCCAAAGACCCATGTAAATTATTCAAACTCGGAGATAAAGGTTTTGAAATATTATCTTCTTCTTCTTCCAGGCTCAATCCACCTGCGTGATTATCAGTTTTTACGACAGTATTAGGCTTAAAAGACTCCCAGCGATTATCAAAATCACTGACGTTCTGGGTGTTTTTGTGCACTTGAAGAAGGTCTGACAGCATCAAATCGATTTGTGAAACCTTAGGCCGGGACTCGATGCTGCTCCAACACAATCGCATTAGCCGGAACAAGTAATCCGAATACAACTGAGGATTTCTCGGTCCTTCCAGCCGCAAACTCTCAGCGCCGAAAACCCTGGAAATAACTTCATCATCGTCCAGAGATTCGTAGGGTTGAGAACCACCCTCGCAGATTTCCCACATGACCACTCCAAGAGACCAAACATTAGCTTCTTGGGTCAGTTTTTGGGGTTGGATGGTGGTGGGGGTACAGTGCAGGGACTCGGGTGATCTCCATCGCACTGGGATGAGAGGTTCTCCGCCTTTGTAGTAGTCTTCAGGATATTTTGTAGCGCTCAGACCGTAATCGCCTAGTTTTAGTGTGACGTTGTCGACGAGAAGACAGTTTCGCGCAGCCAAATCCCTAAAGAAATTAGAAAACAACGAATATATAGTGGGTTCAAGATATATTTGGATCCACCACATCTATGGAATTTGAGATATCGCCCTTTGTAATACTCTCCTTTAATACATTCATCATTCTCAGTAATAGTAATAATATTCTGCTGTTGGGTTGCAGTGTTCAGCTGAATTAATCAGAAATGCGTCTGATTTGATAAATAATAGATATAATGATAGAAATTATCGGTAACTATGATTCGAAATTTTATTGTAAAAAGCGGTTTTTAAAGAATTTTCAGATAACTGCACACTTGTCGACGCTGAAAGGCAAGTTTGCACCATCCAAAATTTGTGCTAGTCATGTGTTAGTAAAGGAGTGTATTACTACCCGCCCGTATTATCCAGAGAAATTTCCATAGATGGAATCGAACCAATAACATTGAGAGTGGACTATAATACACAGCTGTAAGGGGAGTTAATCCGAATTTCTAATTAAAAAAAAATGCTTACGGATGGATAAATCCGTTTTCATGTAAATGCCTCAATGCTGAAGTCAACTGACAACACCACTGCAACGTCATGTCCTGGCTACCCACATCCCTAAGTCTGCTTTTTAAATCGCCTCCATTGCACGATTCGTGAATTAATAACAGTGGTGAAGTACTCAAACAGCGGCCTTTCAGGGCCAAAATGTTAGGATGGGGAGGTGCCAAGTAGAAGAAGCCGTCGTTTAAAAACAAGATACGCTCCCGAGTGCTGGAGGCCGCATCAAGGATTTTTACTACAACTGGGGTCCACGTCCGAGTGGGATCTAAGTTTTGTGCTGCGCCCTCGATGACTTTGCCGAAACGGCCATTGCCCAGCTCTCTGATGTACTTCAGTTTAACACGAGGGAAGTCACTTTGCCCATTCTCTATGTCATATTTGTTTAACACTCTTTATTGATTGATTTTATCACAAATGCACTCACCGAACCACAGCCGAACGTCGATATCTCCATAGACGGAATCTTGCAAAGTTTGATCCTAAATTGAATGATATAAAAATTGAATTTTTGGTACAAGAAAAAGGAATTTGTTTACTTACGATAACTTGGTCAGTGTTAACCAGCAAATTGTTATTGAACGTAGAGGTTTGTAAAGGTGTGAAAATAGTAAATTCGCCGTTTGTTAATGGGTTTACATGTCCCTGCTCTGTAGTCGCTGAAACCACTACAGGACTGTTGTGAAATTCCTGCAGGGAGAAAGAGGTACAGTCAAGAAAACTTAATGCAATTTCTATTTCAACATCAAAATTGAGTCAGGTAATGCGAAAATTAATTAGACGCTTACACAGACTAGAAAATAGATAGAGTTTCTAAATTAAGTTCTTTTTAGGGGCTTTCTAGTAAACATGTTTGTCCAAATTTATTTTATCACATGATAAATATATTACGTACTTCGCTATACGCTATATATTCAGGTTTCTATTAAGTACATATAAGGAAATGTTATTACTTGTGGTATTTATATAACTTGATAATTAAGCTAGAATCGCCATAATATCCAGAAAAATTGCTAAAACTAGTTTTAAATGAGAGATACTAAAAAGAGATTATTCCAAATAAATTACCTGCAAATACATCTAAAACCTGTACTCAATTGGATTTATTCAGGCAAATACTCATTCAAGTATTACACATGCAAAAAACAGGTAAAATATAAACATCAAAATATTGACATGCTCTAATTCTTTACAGTGAACACAGTTTAATTACAGTTTCATTTAATTTAAATGAAATTACCTTTTCTTTTTCCTCCTACCATGAGAGAGAATTTGAAAAAGAAATTAATTTATTTGCATTTCTAATGATCTAAAAGCTAATAAAATTAGACTCTTCAATATTCTTTTATAACGGAACCAGATAAAGAACGCTGTATCGACAGTTAGATTAATAATCAGATTCATGGGAATTACTGCAACAAAATGGACCTTGAAAGGAGATTACTAAAACCAGCTCATGATAATTAACATCTGCTGGATGAGATAATGACAGAAATATAAATGCAACTGATATTTTTATTTAAAACAGAGAGATTGTATTTTAAATGAGAAACTGCTTGTCTTTGATTGTAGAACAGTTAGGTTTTAAATAACCATTTTAGCGATTTTTCAATTAGGAAAAACGTGACTGTCAAACTACTTACCTGAAATCCTTTGCGTCTTTGACAACATAAACATCCTGCTAGTATGATAGTTCCGACAGTAATGAGAATTGCTGCAACCCCTGTGAGGAACTGAGTGGAGCCTGTAGCAGAAAGATATTTCTATATTCTACATGATAATTAAAGGTTATTATTGAGGCAGTGTTCTGTTAGTAGTAGGATCATATAACATGTGGCAAAATTTTATATATATCATGTCTATAGTAAATAGGAGATTTTTCAATAAATCCCATGAGTTGTCAGTTTAATACCAGATTTTTTTAATGATCACCTACTATTGAGATCACATAGTTACACTCTTTAAAAGAAACACAAAAAAAAATAAACATAGGATTCCACCTTATTTTTTGTATGTAGTTAATGTAGTCAAACAATGACAATTGAATCCTTTTGTTATGTCTATGAGGATGATACAGGTGTGCCAATAATTGATATCCCAGTTACTACACAATATTGAGCATTGAATCATTAAGTAATTAGGAATTAGTGGAAAACAAATTACCTACAATTGATACCCATATTTGCATATTTGAGGAATAAAAGAAAGAAATAACAATTACTTTTTGCCTTGCTGTATGGTGTCTAATTTTAGATCTCTTATTGCAAGCATTTTTGCTTTAGAACTATGGAAATTACTAGCAATGATTTGTTTATCTTTATCTATTCTTTTATGGGAGATTAAAAGTCATTTCTACAGGCAAATTTAATGCAGGACTAAAATTTTAATGGATTTTTTTATTCACATTAAATTGACAGGAATGTTCTTAATATGATTCCTATATATTTTTCTACTTAGAGAACTATTAATGGCTAAGTTTGCAGAACACTCAAGAGAAGATAGTCAATACATTCTTTCTTAAGTGTATTCAGAAATTAATCATAATTTCATTTATATTTATAATAATATTCATATTTATATTTATAGACATTGTGGTTTCAAATAAAATCAAAAACTAATATTATAATGGTTATTCAGGCCTTTTCCGAGTTGTTGGTCAACATACTTGTTGAATTACCATATGACAACAGGTAATGTCTTTAAAACACATTCAATAATTTATGTAACATGATTAACAAGCTCTGTTTCAACTTTACACACAATTTCAGTAATGGTGATGAATATATATGATTATAACATACCTGAGTGCATAACAGGTAAAAAAAGATTGAAACAGAGAATATCACCTCAGCATTCGAAACTAAAATTCAAATGTTTTGATGTAATAGTCAGACAGATCGCTAGCTCTGTTCTAACATAACTTTAACAAAGTCCCAAAACTTATCCATCTCACAGAATGAGTAACCACTTCATTGATTAAAACCTTTGGTGAATAACTTAAAATCTCCTTATCTGGTAATATCAATTACTTGAACTTCAAGGTATGGGTCAAAACAAATTGCTTGTTCTTAGCTGACTCTCCTTCAGCAACCTACTTTTATGTCAAAGCACATTTCACAAGGCAACATTGTTTCCAAATTAGCTTAATTTCATGGGATAATTAATTCAGGAAGGCAGGACCCAAATTGGCCAATAAAAACAAATTTGTCAAGAGATTTAAAAAATGATTAATGGAGAGTGAGAGTAAATAATACAGTAAATAATACGTAACTGTAAGAAGTGGGAGACAATAAGTAATAAGTAAATGGTGACTCACCACCGCTGTTATCTTCCAAATTAATGGGAAATCCTCTGCAAAGCTCTGGGAATAATAGTAGGATAAGCAAGTTCATCCATTTCCATACTGTTTCCATAATTTTGTCCCTTCGGGGAGCATGTAGTATTGCCGTATTGCGATAGTTGGAGTTCCAAATTCCAATTTTTTTTAACTGAAATTATTTGCGTAGCTGCTTTAAAAGGTTCTCCTGTAGGGCCTTAATGTGCATGATCGATTGGGGTTGACACCACTTTAAAACACTTCGTTTGCTACGTATATAAATTCAAAATTAACAAGATATTTTCCACTTTTTCCAAGATTTTCTCCCAAGGAATCACAAACACAAATGCAAATTGCAGATTTAGCAATGACAGTTAATGACGTAATAATACGAATACGCCATTTATCGTTAAAATGGTGAGCATAAGGCGGCAGTCACTTGTGTGGAAAATGCCTAAAAACGAAAAGGAACGTAACCTGAAAATTCATTTTAAACCAATCAAACGAGAGTATTGCAGGTTTGACATTTACGACGTATTCCGGTTTTGACTATTTTCCGTTATATAGGTCCTGTCTTTTCACATGATTTGACAGTCAGATAGCTCCAGTGACTTTATATCTTATTTCAACTTTATGATTATCTTATTTATATGGTTCCATACTTCCTTTCTTTCTATTATTACTTCAGTATGCATCAATTTTGATATTCCTAATTAAAAGTTAATGTAAATAATTTGAAATTGGATACAAGATTCCATTTTAAAGAGTAGCAATATTTGAAAGTGTCATTTTTGGAGCTTAAAGAGTAATTCACAGTACTCTATTTATTCTTATCCTGTCACTAACATATTAGTCACTGTCTCGTCTCTTAATATCGCCCTTTTCTTCGCGTCCGTTTTTTTTTGTTATATTTAAATTTAAATTTAAACGGAAAGTAAAAATATTATTAATATTTTAATTGTTTTTCTTAATAATTTAAATCTTATATACATCCAGCTATTAGCAGCCAGCCTTGTTTTGTTGTTTAGTTAAAGTAGCAAGCTTTTCTCACCGTAGTTCTTCACAATGAACACTCCTTCAGGAACCCCCTCTACAACTCACTCTTTTAGCCCGGTAGTAGTGATAAAATTAGCCCCATTAACCCCGAAAGATTTAGCAAAATATTCAGGCTACAGAGGGAAGAAAATCCTAAAATCTGTTAATCAAAATATTAATGAACAGGACTCCAGTCCAAGCACTCCAAAACCCAACTTGGAACTTGCTTCAGAGCTAAAAAAAGTGATAAATGAAAGAAATATTTTGACGTCAAAAACTAGAAAGTGGGTCTTTGCCGGTCTTGATGAAATTAAGTATAAAACTGAGAAAGAGACTCTAAATCTCAGCCGAGAGAAAGCCCTATTAGAGATTGTTAACAGTGAAATTAAATACATACAGCAGCTAGAAATCATTATCAACTTTTTCATGAAGCCTACAATGGAACGAAAATTGTTAAAGCCTGATCATTACGAGATTTTATTTGGGAATATAAACACCATTTATGAGATAAATAAGGAGCTGCTTAATAAGTTGGATAAGGGGTTTGATAATGTGATAAATGCATTCTCCAAGATGGCTCCTTTTTTAAAGCTTTACTCTGTGTATGCCTATGAGTTTCGGAAAAGCATTACCATTTTACAGGTAGGTATTTATTTTAAAGGCTGCAAATAATATTAAGTTTTATTGTTATAGAATGCACGTAGTTGCAATCCAAATTTTGCAAAGTTTGTGGAGAATCAGGAAACCAGACCTGAAGTGCAGAGCAAGCTTTCAGCATTGTTAATTGCACCTATTCAAAGAGTTCCAAGGTATAAATTGTTGTTAAATCAATTGTTTCAGTTGAGCACACCTGAAGACAAAAATTTTGCACTAATAAGAGGTAAGAAAGAAAGAAAATGTTAACATGTTACAGATTTTTCTTTGGATTGGAAGATTATCTAATTAAAATGAAGAAATTTCCTTTAAAGAGCTTCATATTACCTTTTTTTCTTGTATCTGGGTAAAAAACTTTTCAATTTTTTAGACTGCATGGATAAAATAGATGAAGCAGCCAGTCACATTAATAATGTAGTTGAGGAACAAGAGAATGCCCAAAGACTTTTAGAGTTACAGCGCTATCTGCGTAGTGGCGACCCTAATATTATTATGCCAGGTTATTAGTCAATATTTAAAAATTTTTCGTCATTTGTTCATTAATTTCCACAGGCCGAAGACTAAAAAAAGAAGGAATCCTTCACAAAATGTCTATCAAACAAAATGGTCATAGTGAGAAATTATATGTTGTTTTAATGAATGATATAATAATGTTTAACAAGATGAAAAGTAAAGATTTAATTATTGGCTCTTTGAAAACCTATTGCATCTTGCCTTTAAACAAGTGTAAAGTCACTGAGGTGAGCAGCAACTGTCCCTCTTTGATTTGGAAATATTCAATTAGTTTCTGTTAGATTCTAGATAAAGGATGTTTAAAAATTAACTGTCAAGATGAAGAACTCATTCTGTATCATGATCAGTTAAGTGAAATGTTGGCTTGGATTGAAGACATAAAAAAGGCCATTGACAATTATTTAGAAGACAGGTGTGAATGTTTAAAAGTTGAAATTTGTTTTTAATTTCTATTAGGGAATTTTCAGGAAAACTTTAAGAAAAGAGAGCTCTAATAGACGACCAGTCAAACGAAAAGACTTGAATGAATATCACGAAGTAGGAATAAGCCCTGGGCAGCCTTTAAAAAAGAGGAAGATTGTTAGTATTTGAGTGTTGAGTATTTCATATTATTTGCTATAAGACAAATTACAGGTAGTTGAGGATGATCCAGCATCACCTAGGCTCAGAAGTAGAATTTCTTCAAGGCGGCCTATACGTTCGGCCTGTAATTCTACGCCTATAAAATTGGAAAGCAATCCTGAAACGCGGTATTTAAACGAGACTTTTCCTCGAATGGATACCACTAATTTTTCAAGTGGAGGATATTCGGGTATAAATTGTATGGAGACGCAGAAAATGGCAAATTCGGGACTAGGCAGGATGGCACTTTTGCCCAAAAATGACAATTTACATTTAGACGAAAGGACTGACGTGTTTGTTTTTGGTCATAAACAGGAGGATCAAAATGTTAGCAAAATGGGTAGTTTTTTTAAGAACTTAGGTTCTTCTATAAAAGGATTTTTGGGAATTAAAGGTAATTCTTTGTAGGTATGTCAGAGATAATTATGTCTCATCACAGTTACAATTTGTACCTACAATGTTTATGTTTAATATTTATAATTTTAATTTGTTCAGCAATTATTAGCAAAAATATTGCTGATTGGAACTTTTGAGGACCTTTTTGTTTTCTTATGGTGGGGAAATTTTTAAAAGGACTACTACTTTTAGCATCATAAAGCCCTAGCACAGGGTTCTTGGTATTGCCGTTTCGCATTACTTAAAGATTTCTTACACCTTTTGAATGATTGTATCTGTTCTATTAATTTCTTTTGTTTTGTTCCTTTGCAGTGAGCATCTCTTCTACATAAGTTCCCACCAATTTGAACTTTTTCTCGTTTTCAATCACTCCTTAATCATATTTGCTAGTGTCAATACCTATTCCATCAAGTCGTTTTCATTTGTTTTACCATTTTAAGCACAGATAAAGGGCATGCTTTGGGTCATCTGTGTCTTCCCTGCAGGATCAACCTGTTTCAGAATTTATTTTACAAATTCTCCTTGGAAACATTCATAATCTATTAGGAACTGTGTCAGGTGAGAGATCTCACCATGCCATTATAGGATATATTTATGATCACGTAAAATTTCTTTTAATACTCTCCATTGAACGTGTGACAACACATTGTGATTTTCAAAATCACATAAATTACTCATTTAAGATCTCCTTTTACCCAGAGTGGGATATTTCCTTTATTTGTTTATATTTTATTTCATAGTGTTTACGTAGTTTGGAATCTTAAGCATATATCACGAAGAGGTATTTTATTCCTCTCCATGACCTCTTGCAGAAAATAGTTAATGCCTATCACTATGAATTAACGGTTATGAACGGCACAATATTTAAGTTTTTCTACTAAGAAGGGGAAGCTGTCAATATTTGTCTTAGAGGATTTAGTCTCCTTAATTGTCAAGAATAATTTGCGAATTAAGACAGAAGCATTGTGGCTATTAATCTAAGACTACAAACATAATGATTTAATAGGCATTTTCGTTGTCGAATGTTATAGTATTGGATAACAAATATTGGAATAAAAGACTTCTAGTTGCTAGTTAAATAAACAAACATTGGTTCCTTCTGTTGCCGTTTTTTTTACATAAAATCAAACTATTTGGCTAATTAATCAGTACAACTAAGTACATCCCTTGCCTTTCCCATAAACTCCCTAACCCTTTCAGGGTCAACTCTATTGTTCCATAAACCCTTTTCTTTGAAATGAGATCCTATGATTAAAACGTCCGCAGTTTTATACTTAATCAAATTTTCTGCTGTTACGCCTGACCCGATTAATACTGGCAACTTTGAGCTTTTTTTTAGCTCAAGTAACTCATTAACTTTCGCTGGTATTCCCGTAGAGGTTCCAGTTAGAATTAAACCATCTGCCAGAAAGTACTCTGCCGCTTGTGCAGTTTCTACCAGGGATATGTCATTTGTTATTGTATGAGAGCTGAAAGACATTAGTCCCTTATGTTTAAAATTTAATCTTTACCACCAGTATTTACCTATGTTTCTTCTTAATATCAGCGAAAACCAAAATATCTTCACCCTCGATGAGTTTACGGTATCTGAGCAAATTTCCAGCGTTTGCGTCTGTAAACCCTTCGTCCCCAATGTGACTGAAAACGAAGCCCTCAGCTCTGATGAAGTTGAAAGAACAGGCTTTGGCTATTGCAAGTGCTTCGTTGTTTCCACAAGACAGCACCTTATTTTTTATCGCAGCGTAATGAATTCCAAGTTTATTTGTTCAGAAACAGGAACAGACCTGAATTCCACATGGAACTGTTTTTGGGACAAGTTTTCGAATTTCCACGCAAACCCTAGTTAAGGTAGCCGTTATTTCTGGTCCGAAATTGGAGGATTGGATATAGGGTACGTCGTGCATGTTTTCAACGATTATGCCATCCTGTTTTGAAATATTTTAATTTCGATTGAAATTGGTTATTTGATTAAAGAATTCAATTACCAAATTATGTTTTAAATAAATTTCGGTTTCAGTACATGCATCTTCTACTATACGGTCTATGTTGTTTTGAAATAGAGGAGTTCCTAAAAAAATGTTATAATAATATATGTATTTACACAAGCAGTAATTTTGTAAACAGATGCATCTTTACTTATCAGTTGATAAAACATGGAAAGATTAAAAAAAAGCAAATTAAGTTGAATTATCAGTATCAAGTTCTGTATACACACCAGGTAGCGGTTTGACGTGGATCATTCCAACTATAGAACATTTTTTGTGAAACAATTTGCGGAATTTTAACATTTCGGTGAGTACTCGAGCTTATGCGTGTTTTTGATGTGATCGTTCAGCAGAAAAATGTTTTTCCTCCTTTTATCGATATCAATGTTCATTTGTCTATAAATATTGTTTGTGTGACCGTTGATCTTTGAAGCCCCTATAACCTTGGTGAATGTAGTAGTAAATTGACAAAAAGCCACTTTTAACATAAGTACTTTTTATTTTTAAACTTTTTATAACATTTTCTCAGTATCATTCTAATCATTATTAGCTTTTAAAGTACACCACAAAAACTGTCATCTATTCAAATCAAAACCGCATACATCCCTAAATCAAGTAACAGTCGTGGATGCGTTCTAGACATAAAGATATTTATCCAACAAAAGAAAAATTAGTCGACAATTTAAATACACATTTCCCATTTTTTCTTAAACCACAGATACTTCTGATTTATACAAACTAACATCTATTCGTGCGCCATACATAGCTTTATTTAATTTACAAGCAACAAATGGTATGGGTTTTTATAGGTTTCTCTTGTATGTTACCCCTACAAGATTCATTTAAGTATCAAGTATTTGTGTCGACACGAGGGTAGAACCACGTAGAACTAAGTGTTCTTATTTTACAACAGTAAAATATTTGAGGGGTAATAGGGCGCGGGTGCAATCATTATTGTTCAAAAATTAACTAGGACACAAAGAGGTATGTATGCACTGTAAAGAATATTATTTTTCCTACTTCTTTGTAAAGCCCAATACGCAGTGTGTTAAAATTTAATAGTACTAGTGTCTTAAATTAGCATGTTTTTGTACTTTTTACTTTTATTTATTTATTATACCAAACTCGACACCTACGATTAGTACTAGAAGAATAGTTGGCTGAAAAGTTCTCTTCCGAACTATATTTTGCTAGCTATTGTCAAGCCCAGTATAGGCCTTTAGCGAACGGTGCAGTCACAGCAATTTTGAAGAAACACTCAAATGGCAAACGTCATGAGGTAATAACTACTGCTCTGATGATAGAAAATACCTTTTACCAAGTGGGGCTAGAAAAATACTTTTTATCACAGATTGCTCTGATGATTTTCACATTATCTAAGAAACGGTTACTGCTAATTTGGTTTTACAAACTATACAAGTGAATATTTTGTTAGTGTTACTTACGATTAAATATTTATAAGTTGCTAGTTTTCGTAAAAGGTATTTTCGATTATAATGCGTGAAATAATATTATAATAAAATATATCCTCTTGCTTTTGTAATTAAACGAATTAGGATACTCTAGCTGTTTCCTAAATATTTATTTACATAAAGGTCAATCACATTACTCGGGTAATATGTACAAGTTTAAATTAAACTGACCTAACTTTGCAATTCAATGCCCAGTTGCAATAAATAAAATAAAATTATAAATATTTTATAATCATAATAATAATAAGAGTAATGTGATTTTAAAATGTAATACATGCACTTAAGGTTAAAACATAAACTGGGCCAAAAAATCGGCAGTATTTTCCGGTTTTAGAATTTTTTTAAAGTTTTCTATTCCATGTTTCAAAACTACAATCTACCAATGAAAAGTGCTTAATTTTTTAACACAATTAATAATATTAAAATAAATAATAAAATCTTTAGAAACTACTTATGTCCGCAACATTCTAATATACACATATATCATTGAAAGCATGCTAATTTTAATCGTTTAATATGAACACACTACGGTGCCTCAAAAACCTCTTTATTCGAAATTGCGCTTTACATCTATTAGCTCCCTACAGACCTATTACCGAGATACAGATGATTTTGACGCAGGATTTTTTAATTTATATCCCCATACGCCAAATATGAGACATTTTGCTAAAATACATTTCAACAAGATAGTAGGTCCGGAGAGAACTTGTATAATATACTTAAATAGGCGATGGGATTTTTTTGGGAGAAATATAAGCCTACTGAACACACAGTTTTTTTATTAACAAGAATTTAGGGCAAGAAGTTGCACCGGCTAAGTTAAAGAGCGCTTCAGAGAGAATTGAACTTAGGTGTTGAGGCCTAATGAAATTTGTCACAGCGGGGTGTTGGTTCGGGTATAATATGAATGGATTTGCAAACGAAAATTTGTGAAAAGGTTATTGGAAGGCCAAGAAATTACAACAACAATCCAATGCATGTAACTTCGTCAAAGTTATGAAAATTCAGGTACAGCAATTTTTGTTCTTAAAACCTTAAATACCAAATTTACTAAATACAGGATAACCCGATTGATTAAGTTTGACCACGTTTCTGCCATTGATAGTTACCTTACTGAGCCTAAAGAATTCGGTGCTGATTTAATTTGTTTTCTAAGCAAAGTTAAGGATATTGAAGTATTTTTCAATTTTTATGTTTAGTAGAATTTTTTTAGATACAGAGGATGTTAAAAACTCATTTAAATGGTAAAACTGAACCACGAATTTAAGGTTTTCCCTATGAAAAATTTCTAATTACCCTTATCTCGAAACATTGCAAGCAGTTTAATAAGATATTCCTTTATTTTACACACACACACACACACTGAACTTAATTAACCAGGTACTTTTGTGGTTGACTTACGGCTACTCTTCGGCCGTGAAACCTTTCCCTTAACTTAGCCAGCTTTCCCATTTAAAGAGAACGTTGCGGAGCATTAGGTTGAGGTAGCAGTCGAGTTCGGAACAAGTTCCGACAATTTTGGTAAGGATTTGTCCCGAACTCCGTAGCTACCAGAAAGCACATTTTAGTCCTTTCCCTTGCCTGAAATTACGCTTAAAAGACGCCCCAGTGATGAGAACCTAATCTAAACTCGCCCTCTCCCTTCGTCATCAGATTCCAATGAGATCAATCGCAAACTTCGTTTAACATTTGCGGTTATTGCTGGCATGCGAACGGTTCGTACCTTGACTGCGCTCCTTGCGGCGCGGATTGTAGTTGCGACCGTTCACTTCACGAGCCTTGTTCGCACGCTTCAAGTGTCCGCGTGCAGTTTGTTGGGCCAACTTTTTGATTTGCACCTGCAGAAACAAGAATCCCCATAAATCCCTCTAGTAAAATCACCGTTACAACAAACCTTTTGTGCTTGGCGATGTCTCACCACCTGCATTTCCTTGAAATGCACTGTAGTACCGGTGCGCTGAGGGGTGGTACGCGATAACCGGTACACCACCATAGGTGGTTCCATGTCCACTTCCAAGACGCTGTCGTCCATTACCAACTCCTCAGCTTCCACGTCTTCACTGTGGTTTGAAGGAGCGGGAGAGATGAGACGCGGATGGCGGCTACCGGTACGTTGGTACACGCTCATCGATGGATGTTCGATTAACAGGTTCTCCAGGGGTGATGTTCGTATGTGGACTGGGCCTTTCAGTGGAAATTAAATGTCTCAACAAGAATTGCATTTAAAATCATATATAGGTGTACCGCGTAGGTGAAACGACTCTTGAAAAGCAACATTTTTTATTTAATTTGCGAGCTCTTTTTGTATTTGCTACTATACAGGGTATTTCGAAAGATGTGCCAGAAAATGACGGGCATAATTCTTTGGCTCGTTACAACAAAAACAGTTTTTATTAACGCACCATTTTCGAACCCATGCTAATAGGAGCTTTTTCTTTATAACCGGCCAAAGATCACGCCCTTCATTTTCCGACACATGTTTTGAAACACTCTGAACATAAAAGACACTTTGGTCACATACATACTTCATTTTTTATAATTAAAAATATGGTGGACATTACACACACATTTAGTCCTACATAAGGCTAAACTCCTCAAAAATCAATTTAAAGCGATAATGGGCTTACCTTGTGCAAGAGCCGTTTCACCGATCAGGACACACACTGTATGTTCTATGCATCTGTGATCCGACGAACCGACAAACAATATAATCGATCACAAGACCTTATGACGTCTTAAAAAGTTGATAACTTGAATTTTCGTTTGAAGAAAACAGGTTAGGAGTAGCATAGTTTTGTTCTCGATATGTAAACAGGTGAGGTCTGCTTCATATCAGTTTAATCAAATTTAAAACATTATCAAATAAAACTTATGGAAATTCCGGCAATTTCGGTTTTAGATGATACTTTCAGCGCATTACTAAAGATATTAAAATTACCTTAAAGTATAAGAAAATAAAATGAATATAATGCAGTACGTAAAAATACAGATTGTATTATGAATTGATTATCCATGTTTCAAGATATTCTTTCTTCATTACATACCCACCTTATGAAACGTCGTAGGTATCTCTACAGAGAGGATAACAATAATAGGTTCTGTACCTTCATTTAAATTTTTTCCTTATTTCTTTCGATCGGAAGAAGGCAGATGCACCTAGTGTCTAAAGAAAACATACAAACCTGTTTGCGAACTGAAGCAAGGAGGTGGAGTAACGAACCAGCTCTCCTCCATGTCGATGGTGTTCGCGTGACTGAGTGAATCGTTCGAGCTGGCTCGTTCCAGTCGTACTCGTTGCAGCCCGCTGTCGCTGACGTTGTCCTCTTCCTCGGATGAATAGGCATCGGAGTTCCCCTCCGAGTCGCGGTCCACCATTGTCCAGCCATCGTCGTGGTCAGTCGTACGAAGCGTCACCTAACCGGGGTTTCAGAACTAAACTGACAACAAAAGAAGGGCGGCTTACCCTATTGCTGTTGTCGCCCTCTATGACCCCTCCAGCGGTGCCACTGCTGGTGGTTGTAGTGCCGCCTAAAAGATAGCTTGCCAAATGTTGGAGCATGGTCTGAAACAGTTTAAGAAAAAATAGTTCCGAGCAATGAACGGTAAAAAGTATTATTTTTGCAAGGTTTATTGCAAATAATTAGTGTCGAATGCAAAAATCGCTGCTCTTGACACACATTCCTGGGCAGAGTATTGATAAATTATTATAATTTTATTGAAATGTATTTTTGCACCTGCGACTAGTTCACGAGTGGCGAAACAATACGTTTTAAGACTAGAGGTGAAAGCGCGATTGTGTACCTAATGTTGTTTAACGCTGATAAGCACAGTTGCCCAGTTAAAACCCAAAAGTTGCATGCGATTTTTTCTTTTCGGGTTTCTTCACATCCTACCACCCCGTAGTGAAATCAAACACGCTTATCGAAGGCATAAAAATTATTGTAATGTGGAACTGACTCACGATATGCCTACTAATGAGCCATAATGAGCCTTGAAACTTGCAAAAACAGTTCCGAACTGTCGACAATAAAATGATTTGCGCTATGAATATTGAGCGTGCACTATAAAAAAATCATGCTGGCTGTCCCAGATTGCGTTGCTTACACCTACTTAATGACTCAACAAATTTATATTTTGATTCTGAGGCGTTCAATGTGACTTCCTAGTTCGTCCTAGACATTTTGGGATTTCCTAGATTTACCGATATCATGAAGTGCAATTTAACACTTTCATCCGACCAATTTCCCAATAAGAGGGACGTTTCTCTTCACACGAGTAGGAAGGAAAGTGCAATTATTGCTATGAAAATTGCGCCAGTCATCAATTATTAGAAACGAACGTTAAAATTAAAGCTATTATCTGGTGGATGGCATAAATTGCAGTAATGGATCTTATAAATAAATTAAAAAACTACACTGCTGCCGGCGATTAATCAAAACCCGCAGTCGGCTAAATTGGTTAGTAGGTTAACGCCAGTTCTTTGTGTTTGTTTGCATGCATTGACCAGAAATTAGACTTCAAAGATTTTTCAATGAATGCTGTCTTGTCACAATAATCGGCATATCTGCAATTGCTTATATTTTTCAGTTTATTCAACCCATTTATTTTCGTTTTAACGTTGATAAGAAGGCGACATCACGAATTAATGGTGCCGTTTCGCATATTACAATCATCATTTTTGCAGCCAAGAAATATTTTCTATTTTTAATAATCGGTATTTTTAGAATTTGCACGTCACACGGTGTTTATTGATCGGGAATTTTTGGACTAACTCAAAGTTAACAAGTTCAATTTTGAGGCAAACCTGGCCGAAAGTTTCGTAATGCTCGAACACACCTTCGCGTAACGTTATGAAGTTGATCTTTTTTTTTACCTGCAGGTCTTTTTCTAAAGGTGAAATGCACTGCGACAAATTTTGCGATCAACAACGACGACTCACACTTTTGCCTAGTTCTCAGTTCGTGCTGCTCACAATGCGAAACATAAACATTCAACCACTGCTACGACATAAACATGTAGATAGGCATATCAAAATTCGTAAATTACGCAGTTAAGAAAATCGACAATAAATAAAAATTTCACTATTGCAATAATTTTTAGTGGGTACAGCACTCGTAATGTATTACCCACACCGGCAGTGTCGGCCTGCGGGGGGAATTGACATTGCCGATCGGCAGTTTTTCTTGGGGGATAAGCGGGCGGCGATTAAGAATTTCGCCCAGGGCGCATGAGCTGTTAAGGTCGATCCTGCACACTGATTTACATCACACGATGCCGAAATCCAGTGACATAATAAAATAATGTAACATTAATTCCTTCGTTTAATAGTTCCTGAAAGATTGTTATTATAATATTTTTCGAAAGCAGCAGCGGCTGGTCGGGTAGCCTTATATGGCAGATCGGTTAGTATTACACCTAATTATAAAATAAATTGAGCACGAATGTAATATATGACAAAGTTCAGGGACGAAAATAATCGTTGGCGTTGGCTGATGTTTAAATTGTATTTATTTTTCGTTTGTTATCGAAGATTGTTCTACCATTCATTACTAACAAAAAAATATTTCTTGGCCCCCCACAGAGGTATTTTTTGGGCAAAGGTGAGGTATGCGAGACATGTTGTTGGAGTTATATTTAGTTAAAAAACACATTATCAAATTTCCTATTAAGACATATGCAACACTGCAAAATTTCTCGTTATCACGGTTTTAAAGTACTATGCCTGTGTTATTTTGTACGTGCTTGACCTTTAAGTACCAAGTCCAGCAATGTGCAGCATAACTTTCTCGTTTTTTATTAGATTTAGATGTAAAAATGGCAATAGTGGCAAATATACAAGTGATAACGTAGTAAATACCATTATAGAATATATATGCTGCGTGACAGACAGAAAAGCCCCGTAAAAATGATTAGATTTAAATAATTTTTTGAACGCCTGTTTGTTTATATATGAATACTAAAAACGATCAGTTTTTCAATTATATTCTACAATGGATTTTGTCCAACAAAATTCAATAAATTTGTTACTTTGGCCACCCCAATCTCCAGACCTATTACCAATTGAAAATGTCTGGGATATTGCGGGTAGAAGGTTACAGAATTTACCACATCCCTCACAAACCCTTGCGGCGTCCTGTAATAACCTACAGATACCCTGAAATGGTATCCTTCAAAAGGACATCGATCATCTCACTAAATCAATGTCTAGACGTGTTTAGGGGTGCCTAAGACAACCCGGAAAGCTGACATTTATTAATTATTAAGTTTTTTCCGGGATTTAACGAAAAAATTTGTTAAATTTTTTAACGATGTACTTATATTAGCATAAGAAACATATTTACCAAAAACTATTTGAATTAAACCATTTGTACGGGATGTTCTTTTTTCTATATCACTCAGTATGTGTATGTACACTTGAAATTTTATTTACAAGGTTGGGAAAAGGGAAATCTTAATGGTCCATTCAAGCCACTCCAGACCGTTCCAAAAATATCGGATATATTTGTGATGAAGTGTGACGTGATGAAGGTCAGTAGTTTAAGCTTTCTCAAATTGAGGTCAATCCAAGTTAATTCTAAATTCCTGTTCAGGTCAGTAAGCTTTTTTAATATGCATTTAAAAATTCAATGAATATGTATTTGAACTGAAGTTAGGTTGAGCATTCTCTTAATTCCAGGGCTGTTAAAATAAATATTGATTTTAGAATATGCCTGTTTAGGTCAGTCGAATTTATTGAAAAATTCGCAGTTATTCGGTCATTTCAGGTTATGAAATCTACTCTATATTCGGCATTCTGAGTTATTATTTTAATCCAGATTTTGATTAAATATTAAATTCCAAATCAGGAGAGTCCGGGCTACTCGGAAGTTTCTTAAAGCTCTATTAGAACACTAATTTGGGATGTATTATAATTTTTTTAGATATGGTCATGAACAAGACTATTGAAGCCGAATGGGGCTAGGGAAATTTTGAAACTTTTCGCTACTTTCAGATAATACTTATTCAAGTTCTCTCTGACGTACCAAGAAGTCCGTTCTTAAACCTTTAAACTTCTGAAATAAAACTAAATTGGGATGCTTCTTTGCCAAATCGTAGGGTTAGTTCTTTGAACTAAATGAGCAAATCCATTGACCTTTGTAGAGACGCTTTTGGATCTCCAAACTGATTCAAATGAGAGTTTGAGAATTAATCAACGGTTTGAGGGTGACTATTGGATGCGGATGTTGATTTTTATGAATAGATTTTTAGAAGTCTTGATAGTTTTTAGATTAGATTCCACATTTTTTCCAACATATAAAGAAAACCAATAAAATTAACAAACTTGGAAGCTCTGTAAACGAGTTTAGAACAATAATAAGTACTTAAATCTAGCCATGCCTGGTATCTTACCAAAAAATGGTGATATGCACAGGCGCAATATGAGGCTCGGCAGACAGCTAAATTATAAGGTTTGGGAAATTTTGACAATATCAAGATAATCAGAGAAATTGAGATTTACCAACCTTGAAATCCCGAAACCCACAGGGCAAAGTAATTTTTGAGACTTTTCGTTGCTTTTTAGCTTACAATCAACAACAAAAAGTATGACGAAAAAATATGAAAAATTGCTGGATCAGGGAGAGTACTGTTTATCCGGTACCCTATATATTCTCAAAAATCACAACTCACGATACAAAGTGTCAATAACTGCTCAACACCTAATGAGATTTATTATGAGCAATAGGAAACCTGATCTAATCCACAGAAATTACACAAAACAACTGGCAAAACCATGTGTGGGTTTAAATCAGGTTTTAAAAATAATGCTTAATAATATGTATTATGTAGTTGGAGCAGATAATTATGTCGTCTGACGTGTTCAGGCATGTTTCCTAATATTGCATCAGCCAAATTATCAACTTTGTCTCCTCTTTAGCGCAATCATACACAATTCAAGTTCAGACTTTTTTGCTTTTATGCAGAAGTATAAATGAGTATACAGCAAATAATAGAATTACAAAATAGCGACTTCATTCACAAATAAATAATCACAAAAGAGACCAGATAATCGAATTAGTTGAGCAAAAGATTAGGTAAATACTACGAGGAAAATGTTGTCATTTTTATTTTCTTTATATTCCTTTCTGTTCAATCTCTAAATGAAGAATCAAAGTCAAAAATAATTTGAAATGTTATTACTCAATTTTTGATAAAGAAGGGGCACTGGTCGAAGCGGGCACACTTGCTTCCTGTCGAAAACGACATTCGGCCATTTCTCTCCGCAAGTAAGTTTTAGTTTAACTATTTTAACCTCACATTTTAGCTGCGTTACTTTAAATATCTCACTTTTAAGTTAACTTCTATGCTTTATTTTATTACCATGTAAACAGATTAGCTCGTAAATTTCCATATTGTAATTTTATTACTTACTGCACATTCTTTGCACCTCCCCACTAAAATAAATCTTCCATCCATTTACACCAGAAATAAGCACGGAGCGGAGGCTATACCTGATGAAAATGAAAGCTAATAAATTAAGAGTCTCCTTAGAAATATCAAGGTGGAGACTTAGAATTCTGTATTCTATCGGCGTCAAAATGCGCACTGTAAAGGGTTGGCATACTTAAAGGCAACATGGATTTTTCCGAGTTAAATTATTCCACTTAAACCCGACAAGAGAATAATCAATTCTCCATCCGTTAAGGAAAAAAAAGCATCACAACAGTTCCAGCCAAACTCGATAATGGCATTTTATGCCCCTCGAGGACGTCCATTTTTTAAGTGGGTAGCGGACTGATACACCTGCTCCTTTCTTAAATTTCAAGATTTATGTCCTTCTCTTTCGAAAGCCAAGAAACGTCATCACATTGATGATTCACATTCAAGTTGATACACGTAGGAAATTTTTGCCAATGAACTAGTCGCAACCTGTCGTCAACACACATAAAGACACCCACAACCACTTCATACTTACATTTATGTTTTTTTCGCGAATACAAAAATAAATAAACCAAATTAACTATTACAGCGACGTATTACGCGTTTTCTCGTGAACTTGTGCTATGAAAAGCGTTCGAGGTTCGAAAGCAGGTAACCACCTAGAACGCGGTCACTCTATGGTGTGCGGCGATAAAAAAAACAAAAACAAAGATAAATGACGAGTGCAGGAGGAGAGAATCGAGATCTCCTCGCTCAGCTGATCACGTAACCGCAATGTTTTGGTTGCTTCAAATACAGGCAAGTGTGCTCACGGCTGCGTTGCCGTTACTGCTCCTTGCACCCCTCCCCCGCGCCAATGTCAACACCTTCAGCGGCCCCAATCAACCCCGTAATAACCGTGTAACTTGTTTTATCATTGGTCAGACATCAACACAAAGAATCAAACATATATACACACAAAACTGAAGTATCGATCGCTCCGAGTTTGGCTTGGCAACGTTGCACGTATAGATTGGGAAGTGCAGGAGGGGAAGGGAGGATGGTAATCAGCTGTTTTGCTAAGCACCCAGCTGGCTAGCACTGCTGTGTTGGAGGCTACGGCGCAGGCGCTCCCATGCTCCTTTGTCCTTTGTTTGCTAACATACAAGCTCGCTAACGGGCTGTCCTGCTGTACTTGGAACAAAGGAGCAGTGGGTATTCATTTATGTATATGAGGATGTAATCCGTATTTAGACAATGATAGCCGAGTAATGTTTTTGGGTTTGGTTAGGAATGTTGGGTAACGCTGGTGATGACTGGGATCAAGTGTGTAAGTGAAATCTACTCGGTTTAGTAGATCGAGTATGCAGTATGGCAGCTTCTACGTATTCTCTTCACATGGATGCGAGACATACATATCTCCATATTTATGCGTTATTGGGCACTCCACGATCGCAATCATACGAACACTGCTCATAGTTAACAACTCATAATCTCCGTTACATCTTCTACAATCTATATTTGCATTTCAAGATCCCTCTGTATATTTGCAATTAAAAGAAAAACAATTTATAGACGGAGTGATCAAAGAAATAAGGAATATTTATGCCTCCTACTATCGAACGTATATTTACATATAGTAGAAAGTTCACTTGAATAAATGCGTGAGTACATCTTTGATAACTTGACTGTCCCTATCTCTTGCCTCGTGCACCAGCTGGAAGTAGTGGAACGACCTATTTTG
Organism: Euwallacea fornicatus; assembly: GCF_040115645.1. Classification (NCBI taxonomy): domain Eukaryota; kingdom Metazoa; phylum Arthropoda; class Insecta; order Coleoptera; family Curculionidae; genus Euwallacea; species Euwallacea fornicatus. The sequence continues at coordinate 1,409,522 of NC_089558.1, forward strand.
GAGTGCCAGCAGACAAAAATGAGTCATGAAACTTTGAATGCAGATCTCTGCGGGTTCTACTGATATTGCGCTACGATTTGACCGGTTTTCATCTTGTCTGACCTTTGCACGATAAATATACGTTTTTACCTCGAATTAATAATCAATTTACTGGAAAAGTTTTCAAAATATAAGTTGCAAAAATTTACGCGATTCTATTGAATCTTTTAGGGCAAAAGCTCCAAATTTCCCCGGTTTATTTTGTCCTCAAAAACAGGGAAAACGAATGAAAACTGTCATTGTCACATTTATTAAAATGTCATGTATGTTGTCACAATTTCGAGATTTTCCTTTTTAGAGTTCTTACAGTTTTTTGAGATATTTAAGTAAATTTTCAGCGTATGTAGCAATCAATATGCCACTTTACTATCCTCTCTTAATAATGTACTAGGCGTTCCCACTTCGTCGCCGATAAAGGCATCCATGTTAACTTTAGACCACCAGACCTAAATACATTTTGAATTACAATCGTCTGATAATTTAAGCGACGTTCCGATTTAACAATTAATTACAGTTTTATAAATAACAACTATCAGTTGCCCAACTGTCTATTCGCCACGTCTGTGACCTATGTCCTCGCGTGTATTGAGATAATCAATAACAAACACGTCTCTATATTTACTGATAATGACAACGATAACATTTTTGCGTATGAGAATGAATTTACGTAAACTGATAGGTGATATGGATTTCCTTTGTTATTAAACACGATTTTGACAATAACGATAAAAGTGGGTTCTGGAAAAATCTATTGATTTCCAAAAAAATTCTGAACTCAAGCATTGACTTAACGCCATGTATAAACAAAATGTTGTTATTTACTTAACCAAGGATTAAATTAGCATAAAACAATGATTTAATCATTATACAGTGGGCGACAAATCGCTGATAATGCCGTTAATCTGCGTACTTTCTCTTAATTATTAGCACGTTTGTTTAGGATATGCACTACTTACGATGACTTTTACAAATATTGCGATGCCCTTATTTGCATAATGTAAATAAATACCGTCGGACTTATGCGTTTACTGTAATCCCGTTACCGTGATATGGCGTTTTATAGTAGTGCGATTTGCAATTAATACCTATCTGTTCTAAAATAATTATTGCTATTATTAGCGGTGATCCATAAAGAGAAACTGCACAAAAACAAAGTACAAGAAAGAGCACAATAGTACTGGGTATTCTAGTCGGTACAGTGAGTTAGTCAGGTCATTGTCACGGTAAAAATGGAAGTTCTCCTTGATGCCCAGTTTTTCTGCTTTGGATTGGCCTTAACATAGCTAAGGACATACATATATGGCGAAGCTTAAGAATCGTTGTAATTGCCTTTCAATCATTAGTTGAGAACTTTTAAAAATAAATCTGAATTTTTATTGCGTCAGAATCGTACGTGCTTCCAGTCCAAAAATAACGGGAAAATATTTATAAAAAAAATTGGCAAAATATAGGAAGGCATGTGCATGAAAATTGCTCACAGCAACAGAACTCAAAAAAGTCGTTGAAGTGAACGTTATTGGTATTTTTTTGTGATTCATCATATGTATTGGTTTCTTATTTTAATTGTTTAAAACTGAGAGCAAAACATTTGAAAAAAAGTTAAATGGACGGGATCATAGGGAGCTACTTGGCAGAAGAAATCTTCAAAATTATCGTTCTGTTAAAAACAGCAACAAACCCGTCGTTCATATATGTCGAAAATTCATGTCGACAGATCATGATGCAGGAAATCAAAAGGCGAGCAGTGTCGGCGAACATCAAAAGGTGCCTTCAAATACTGTGGATTATCAGTTTTTGTACGTGAATTATAAATCGTTACTCTACTCAAAGGAATGAACTATGACGAATAACCGTCGAATTAGTGACTGTCATTAATGCGATGTTTTCTAGTTAAACTCTATCCATAAAATTAGTACTTACATTGAAGTATCTGCTTCACTGCTCACAAACCTCTTGTCCTAACTTTTAAGAGAATTCAACACTGAAGCCTTTTTTTCCGGTTCTTATTGCTCTGAAAGATCTTGCAGTGGGTTTGTGTTGGATATTTCTGGAAATATAAAAAAAAACTACAATAAACATTCAACTGACTGTTATATGAGAAAACGTGTGTATGCAATAAAACTACCGTATTTGTTTACTCATTTGGGCTCGGTGGGAATTAAATCAACTAAATTTTCCTCGGGCCCTCCATTACGCTTAGGATAAATATTTAGGCAATCTCTCATCAATAATTACCCTCCTATTACAGTCCGAATTTAAAATCCTATTAACGTCTTTTAGTATTAGGGCTATTTATAGGCCTTTTATTGTTTATCGGCCTTATATACGAAATTTTATTCTTATACTTACTAGCTATAAATTAGGATTAGCAACAAGCGAAAATTACCAAGCAAAAACCTCTTAACTCAGTTCCGATTATCTAAAGCTATTGCCAGATATTATCATTTTAAGTGAGCGAGAGATGCTGGCTGTACGTGCTAAGTTTACAGCTTCCATTGACGTCAACCAAATGAGGAGTAGCAATCACATGAGGTTTTATGTTCGAAATTAAATTTTGTATTTTCTTTGAGGGGGCCAGGCTTGACAATTGGATCACTCTGAACATGAGCCAGAACATCAGGGTCTACATGATTCAGGTTTTGATGGTACTTCAGCTCCCTCTTTTTCACGTTTAAATTACAAATTTGGTTTATATTTAGACTCATCGATATGTGGGCTATGACCCAACTGTAACGAGCAGCTTCGAATTCTTTGTTACGCACTAAAGCAGGTTTCAGTGGTTCTTATCATTCTTTAGTTAACTGCGTTATGTGTAGTTTAAAGACATTAATTGCAAATTAGAATAAACAATCAGTTCAAAATAAAAACGATTTAACTTTGTTTTAAAATAAAAAGAGGCGCTAAACACTATAAAAGAGAAGGTTCCAGTTACGTGTCGGTGTTAAAGTCATCTCCTACATATATGTCTAGACATCTCGAGGGATCTCATGCGCGTTTAGCATCTGAATAAAAACGAGGAACACGTGTTTGATCTGTGATTTTCAGAAAAAAAATTAAGTTTTAAACATGTGCGTTATATCAACAAACGTAATAGTATTCTCTGGAGCGTATGGGGAAATTAAGCGTATGTATGTCATATAAAAAACAATATTAAGCTGAACAAAGACTCTCCTTGTGTAACTTGATGGATATAATATAATGATACCTACTTAAAAGTTTGATTTATCACTTAAGACCCGTCTGCACAGAAGCGATATTCAACGTCGACTCTGCCCTACTACGTCTCTCCTAATTAAAATATGTATGTCGAAAAAGAGGGAACTTACGCATTCACAAAATCCCCATTTTTTGAGACGTTTTCTTGGGGAGACATGACGCGGTAACAAATGTTACTCCTCATTACTCCTGTGGGGGCGGGTATTAGTGTTTTTAGGACGCTGAATACTTCGATGCACACCACTGGGATTTACTAGTAGGGTACTAATTACAAGATCGGTTAAATTAGGAAAAAGCTGCGCGTGACTCAAATTCTTTTAAAACTTTATCGAATGAGTATAAATTATTTTCATGTGTACTCTAGAAAGGATTAGCATCATTTTAGAAGCTGCCACTTAAGACTTTAAAAATATACTTTGTAACTTTCAATAATGTATTTTTGGACGAATTTTTAATAAAGGCCAATGCGCGCTGAGAGTGTAGAAATTTACCTGGGGAATGACGCTTATTATATGCGAGTCCGATACTATGCTTTGTGCACTGCTAAACATTCATACTTTCCGCAACACGGGTAAAATTTCCATTTAAATAATTTTATTAAAAGAAACTTTTTAACACTAAGGGCTAAGGCAAAAATAGGCCAAATTCAATAAGTTTTCTTGTCTTTTCAAAGTGTTCCTGTCGCTTGGTTTCTTTCCAGTGTTTCCCTGAGCTAGGCATAATTATTTTCGAATAAAAATTCCAACTTACGTAGCTTTAGATGACTAAATAATTAACAACAAATTCCATAATATCGTCGTAACTTCAAATTGATGTTCTACGAAAACTTGTTAAACCTGGTACTTTAAGTTTACTAAATACTATGCCGGCTATTATGCATATAGAAACCTTATTAAACCTATTCGGGGAGAAGATATATTGGCGAGAGCCTAATAGAATACACGTACTTATTAGTAATGGAGTGTGTTCTGTTAAGCTTGATAGCATTTGTTGCAAATGAAGAGATTAATAGACCTTATCACGTTTATAAACAGATGTAATAGAATATTACTACAGGAGATTTTATGACAGCCATTATTTCCAAAGGGAGACGTTTATGTCCTGAACCGCAGGCTAGAGGTGTAATTTTCTCGTTCTACTAAAACATGTCGAACTTGATATTTAAGGCTTATTAAATATTCGGCCGGCCGTTGTACATGCCTTCATAAGGCCTATTCAGTAAAGAGACAAATATTTGCAGGAGTCAGGAATATTTTGTATATTTTCTTAATGGCATGTATTTTGTAAATAGCATTTGCTGCACCGTACGGGTTAATAGCCGATCTTGATCTGAAATCCAACATAAAGAAAAAACTGTTTCTCCTTCAAATCACCTCGATTCATAGATATTTTGCCCTGGCCCTAAATTGTTCAAGTGCAAATGGGAGAATTTAGTATTCATGACTCTGTATTCTACACTATCTGGTATTTTCTTCAATACGCATAATTTTGATCTTATTCAGAGAAGTTGTTTGAATTTGACATTTCAAGGGTAACCTTAAAGGCCCAGTTTTTCAAACTCCTGGTAGCTTCCAACAAAATTATTTCCATGGAAACAGTGAAATCAGGACAGATCTCTTAGTTTCCATAGAAATTATCTTGCTGACAACGTTAACAGGGGCTTACAAAACCGGGCCTAAGGGGTGTCAGATTCAGTAATTCCTATTTTTTAAGATTTTTAAGAGAAGGTGGTGCAATCATTTTTCAAAAGTTGGTTTGGCTGGTGCTTGAGCCACCTCCTGAGGATGACACCGTCTTCACAAACTGTTATATGTATGTTAAACTACTTCGACACCAATATTTTTCGTATGTGGTCCTTCAACGACCTGACGGATTCAGCTGAACCGACTTTTGACCGTAACTGTATAATTGGACCTTACCGTCTCTTTCCTTCCCTTAATATCACCCCTGCATGGTTAAAATACAAACGCAAAGCATATGCAAATATTATGTTACTGCAAACAATTTGAACGTGATTTCTGATATACAACATGCAGGTGTCAGGAATATTACTGAACGAGTGGTAACGATTATAATAATAAGGAAGCGGATGCGAGACGTTTATTTTTCTAACGCTATTCCTGTAACGTTAAGAGTCTAATGTAGCTAAGAATGTCGCATCATATAAAGAATAGTTCCACCTCCGCCAACCCCAAAAACAAAGAACATTGAGCACCCAGGAACAGGAAATAGCACCGTGATTCCAATGAGCCATACCGCGCAAGCTTCGCATGGCCTATGCATATTTTTTCTCTGTCTATGTCATGTAGTTGATAAATTCTCTACCTTACTTTAACTTGGCACGCATCTCCCTGTACAGTTACATCATCGATCGCAGCCCGAAAATGGTGTACAGTGAACAAAGAACTTGACCACTTTGAATCAAATATTTGAGGTGAATTTTATACGATAATTTGTATATCTAGGCATAATTTTAAGTCTAAGTTACGTCATGCTGTTGTTTTATTGCCTGCTCATTAAAAAACATCAGCTGATTATGCTATATGCGCGTCTCAACTCACAACCATTTTAATTAATTACGTCGAGAATTTGTGTTGTCATGCAGCAAAACTAGTTTCTGGGTGATTAAGGGTGCTTACCTTAAAGGTTAGTCCAGTCGGGGTAAGGGTGGCTTAATCTAGAGGGGTCGACAAACACTTAAATATAAGGCGACACAGACGGACAAGCACAGCTGCATTCAGGCCAGTCGCCGAATACGACTGAAGGCAAAGCGCAATGCTACAGCGCCAATTTGTTTAGATGATGGTCCCTACGTTTCGCCTCACAACCATGGTGGGGTGAGAGGGCGCTGCTTCATGGGTAGAGGGGAAAAGGGATCACCAATACATATCCACTTTATTTATGCACTCAAAAATGAGTTAAGATTTGGCATACGTTAGTGCGGGTTGGTCTCTGTGTAATATACAGTGTGTCCGAGGGGGGGATGTCCGGCGTGGAGATAGTGTAAACGGTAATAAATTTATGTAAATGGGGGAAAAATTGTGCATTGAAGGGAGTAATGTCACGATGAAAACAGATCTAGGATATTATTTTTGGCTTTTTTAAGCTGTTTGGAAAAAACAAAATTCTGATTATAGTAAGAGATGGGGGAAACTAAAACCAGTATTCTATATCAGTTTTTTTTACAAGTTTAAATATGACAGTCTTGGTTTCATTCTATGCTGTGTTTCGTCTGTAAAAAATAATGATTAACTTTTTGTCTAAGTACGGCCCTGGGAAATTTTTGTTGATTTTAAGGCAACTTTTCATTGTAGATTCATTGCTGTATCACACTTAATAATTTTTTACGAACGTTTTACGAAACGTTATAAAACGGTTCATAAATTAAAAAAAAAACATCTTCGCTGCCTGATCATAAAGTCAATTTCTGAGTAAAAATGGCGAACTGCCAGCGACCCAACTGAGACGAAACAAAATATTCATTACTATTTATGTCATTGAACCTCATTCAACGGTTTAAACCTTATTGGAATTGAGTATAAGTACGATTAAACCCACGAACAGACTGCCATACTTACCAAGAGACTCCTTTAATCACTTCTGAGTCATTAAATCACCACCCTTATACCGTAAAATATAAAAGAAAAACTGAAAATATTGAGTTGCTGTTGTGTTTTTAAATATGTATTAAACTCTAATCAATAACTACTTAAAAATATTCCGTAAATAACGTGCACTGACCAGTTATCAATCACCAATATTTTCTTGCCGCTTTATCACAGTTCGTATCACTTGTATCATACATAAAGGGTATAAAGAGAAGGTGGTATCCTTGATTATATTAAGATGAATTGAGTATTACTCTCATTTGTGTTTAGGATAATTAACTAGGCCACTTTTATTAACTATTTAAGAATATAGCCAGGATGACGTTAATGAGACGGTCAACTCCTTTGCTCCGAAAATATCTCTTTTCCGGAGTTACCGCTGGACTTGCGGCTGTCACTCTCGGCAATGCTTCCAGTGATGGTCAAGTTGTGTCGGAGACAAGAGGAATTCTCAGATTCATCAGGTATAAATTAAGTAATTTTAGGCACATTATAAATTCGGAAATTTATAATTTCTTAGGACCATGAGAATAGGCTTAACGATATCAGTAGACTACTACTTCTCGATGATAGGCCTCAGTGAAGACTCCCTGAACTACAACTTCATGATGAGCAGAATACATCAAAGAAGCGCGGAACGCATTAGAGATGGGTGTTTGCATAATGGAGGAACCTATATAAAATTAGGCCAAGGCCTGGTCTCTTTAAGTCACATATTGCCAAAGGAGTACATTGAGACTTTGAAAGTTTTGCAAGTAATTCCACAAGACAAATCTTTGTACACACCTCACAACTAATTTGATTCAGGACAAGTGTTTGTTAAGAGACAAAGAAGAGCTTTACAAAGTATTTCAGCAAGATTTCGGCAAGAAACCTGAAGAACTGTTTGAAACCTTTGACGTAACTCCTTTGGCTGCTGCCAGTATTGCTCAAGTAAGCTCTCAGATGCCTTTCAATAAGACAATGACAAAAATTGTTTTTAAGGTCTTTCTGGCTACAACCAAAGAGGGCCAAAAAGTGGCAGTTAAAGTTCAATATGAAGACCTGCAAAAACGCCTTGATAGTGATGTAAGGATGATAAATATCCATTTAACCATAGGAGCATGGCTGCACCCCAAAGTAGATTTTACCTGGATTTTGAACGATTTCGTTGAGGCACTTAAACAAGAGCTGGATTTTATCAATGAGGGCCATAACGCAGAGAGATGCGCTAGAGAGTTAGCTCACTTAAAATATGTGTATGTTCCCAAGGTCTTTTGGAAATATACTAACACGGTATGAAATGTTTAGTAAGTAATAAATAAAATTTAACGTAATGTGATTTGTGTTATAGACTTTACTCTGATAAGATTGTTTTGTCTGTAGAGAGTGCTAGTTACAGAGTTTGCAGAAGGAATCAAAATCAACGATATTCAAAAATTGAAAGAAAACGGGTTCTCGTTGGCTGATATAAACAATAAATTGTTCGAAGCGTTTGGTCATCAGATTTTTCAAACTGGATTCGTGCATGCAGATCCTCATCCTGGAAATGGTGAAAAGTAAAAAATATGAAAACTATCATCTTACTTTTTACATTCTATTTAGTGCTAGTAAGACGATGTAATGGGCACAATGAAATAGTAATCCTGGATCATGGATTGTACCAGACAGTTTCCAAAGAGCAAAGAACAGCTTTAAGTCATTTGTGGAAGGCTATAGTATTCGGAGATCACAACAACATGAAAATTTATTCTAAGGTTTTAGGAGTTAATGGTGAGGTATTATAAGAAAATAGGAAATTTAATATTCAATATATTTCTTTTTTCGAGTAGATTATATAATGTTTGCTGAAATTTTAACACAAGCACCTCTACGAAGCACCGGTTTCAAACTAAAGGCAGCAATGACTAAACAAGAAGAAACGGTGATGAGGAAACTGGCGGGTGACAGATTTGATCAAATTGTCGAGTGTTTGCAACAAATGCCCAGGTCTCTTTTATTGGTCGTCAGGTACAATAATAAGTTATAAAACTGAGGAAAGGTTTATTAAATAGAGCTTGTAGAAATTTAAATACCATTAGAGCTATCTCATACGACCATGGTTGCCCCATTGATCGATACTCCGTGTTAGCTAGAATGGCCGCAAAAACTGCTTTTGAAGATGCAGATAAAAAAGCATTAAAGAGGAAAATCATAGTTTTTCTAAAGAAATTATGGTTTGAAGTCAATCTTTTGTAAGTTTCAGCTAATTTGATCTTTTGTTAACTCTACTATCATATTTTTTGTTTTAGAATTGCAAAAATGTTAATTTATTGGAGGACATTGTTGTTACGGATACTTTGCATTACAGGTTTAGCTCCAGATATAAATGCTTTTATGGAAAATACTGCAAGGAAACTTTAGTAATTTAAATGAATTTATTTCAGAATAAATTATTTTTGCTGTTGTATCGGCTGTTTCCTCACTAGCGCACCATACAATAATCTTCTATATATATAGTAAACGGTACCAGCAGGCAATAAAGTTACTACAGGACTTTTATACTGAAATCCCAAGTTCTCAACCAAATAGTTATTTTAGACAAGGAAAAGTTGTTAAAATGGTACATTATTTATTCTATGAATTAAATTCTTTTGTTGACTAAAATTTCAGTCACCAAATTATTAAGAAATTTGAAAACCGAAATACTTTCAACAATTCAAGAAATTTTAATTAACAAAACATACAATCGAATAGTAACAGAAAAGTGTGACCATTTCTTGCTTTTGCGACCTTACCCATAACTTGAGTCTCATTGCTTTCGCGCATTCAAAGATCTAGAGAGGAAAGACCTCGATACCATCGATACGTCTGGTGATGCAACGGGGTACATAACGGTTAAATAAAAATTACCACAAATGCAACACAAACATATAATTATAAAAGTGCAGCTCCTATTAGTACTGGTTACATTATTACTTAATATTGCAGCCTATTCACACTGTTTTCGCTCTGATTGCTGCTCTCTTCGAGGTTACAGCCTGTGAAAAAAAAAATCAGAAAAGGAAATAACATTGAAAATACGACAATCCATACCTGGAAACCTGATTTAATACTAGCTACAGAACACCTTGACCCGCAAGTCTCGCATTGCAAGAAGAACAACCTGGTATCCTTTTGCAGGATCGTGTCTGGCGATCTACACGTATGGCAGGTTACATATTCTTTTATATACCTAAGCAAAAATACAATAATTAAAATTTCTCTTTTAGAACTAAAAAAATCTTTACCTTCTCAATACATTTTCTATTTGTTTCTGCTGAAACCGGCCTTTAATTATCAACTGACTATTGCCGTCAACAGAGCCGCTAGTACCCAATTCAGCCAATAAGAAATCTAGTAAATGTTTCGGCTGTCTATGTAGCATTTTACAAATTTCGGTAAAGTTCGCAAATGAGGTTTTCTTAGCGCCTATTTTCACCACCTACATAATGGAATTGTTGAAGCTTGAATGGAAAATAGTCGAGTTTAATTATCTTACCTGCGGCGGTCTCATCACAAACTTCTGTTTCTTGCCAGCTGCCATATCTGGATTTTTGTCTCTCATTATTTCAAAAGCCCTATTGAGGAGTTCCTCATAAGTATAATCCCGGTCTGACCCCACCCAAGTTACTGAGTTATCATCCACTATATGACAATAAAAATATATCTTATAATTATTCCAATAATCATTGAAACAAATAAACGAAAGCCTCGCAATTAAGTTATGTTATTACCTGGATCTATTATTCTCTCCACCAAAGTGCAGCATGTTTATCACACATTTCATAAGCATCTTAACATTAAAAAAACTCCTATACTTACCATTTTCCTTATCTTCAGTTTTATCTTCTGCTTCAGCCATGATCTCATCCAAATCTTTTTTTTTACTTTTCTTCTTTTTCTTTAGTTTATTAAAATCAAGATCGAAATTGTCATCTATCATTTCTTCATCAGGGTTTGCTCCCTCCCCAAAGGTTTCATCTTTTACTTCATTTAGAGCTGCATCTAAGTCATCAGTACTAAAATGATAACTGAGTAGTGAGGTTGGTTTTAATTTTATTGCAGAAATGTTACCTAAAAGGTTTCTTCTTTTTCTTCTTTTTTTGTTTCATAAAATCAAGATCAATATCAGCATTATCATCTGCATCTTCAGCAGCAGCAGGCGCCTCATTTTCTTCCGGACCATTAGTGTTTCCATCAGGAGCATCAGTGCCTAAATTTCAATATTGTATATTGCTTAATGATCCCTTAAAAATGTTATAAGTGCTGGTTTGGTTTAACCCCAGAATTGAATCAACCCAAAAATTAAGCCAGTTATAAAATTGCTAGTGATTCACGTTTTTATTGCTGCAACTGACTATGCATCATGTGTTATTTATGTGGATTGTTGTGTCAAGAAATTTTAAGGCGTTTTTGTATTTTTTATTGCGACTTTTAATTCTCGATCATGCTATTATTGGACTAAATGAGTCAGAAATAGAATTGCTCTATAGATGTTACAATAAAGATGCAAAATTTTAGTAAATTTTAAACTAAATTTATCTTTTTGTCGATTCAATTCCTGTGTTATGTTAAATCAAACTGAAACTCTTAATATTACAATTTGAATTTAAAGGGAAATTTTAAATAATCAGATGAGAGGGTTTTGAAGATACCTTCAGCTAATGCAGCATCAATGTCAAATGTGGTCTTCTTCTTCTTCTTTTTCTTCTTAAGAGTAGGGTCAAAAATCTGCAATTAAATAAAGAGAATAAAGAATTACCACAGCACTTAAATACTAAAACAAATTGTAAGAAATGTGGATGTTTTAATAGAATTTAATACTATAAATGAACTATATAAAATAATATAATATAAATTGCAGTACAGTTATCTAGAGTCTAGTTTTGCTAGACTAAACAAACAAAACCTGCTTGTTATAATATTAATTTGGAGGAAGTCCATTGCATTTAAAGAAATTCTGTTTTTACTAGAAAAACTTGCAATCCTCTAAAACATGTATACTGCTTGACATAGAAAAGAGAACAGAATCTGAATTCATTATTAAACATAATATCATTCCATTCCAGATGTCAATATATTCGTTCTCTGCACCACTGCAGTAAATTTTGACAATGATTTAAGGTGAGAGTTAAAACAAGATGGGGAAGGTAGGAAATAAGCCCAAAACTTCTCATCCGGCAATATATAGGTTGAATCCCAATGAGGGTTCCATACTCGGTAAATTACTGATCCCCCAGCATTCTTTACAAGACAAATCTACCCCATAAGGTCATAATTCGAAGGCGGCGATCTTGATGTTCTGTAGATCTTTGGGATTGTGCAGTACCTCTCCTTCTGCCTGTTTGTTCAACTTGGAACCATGCTTGACAATATCTCACTATAGTGTTTATAGTACAGTTCAATTTAGTGGCGATTTCCCTAAATGATCAACCAGCCTGTCATAGACCCACTATTCAACCTCTCTCAAATTCACTCAATTAATGAAAATTTTGTTGCATTATGCATTTAGACATATTTGATGTACAAACATGTATACCAAAAATTGTTTAAATAAAACCATTTTTACAGTGTTCTCTTTTCTATATCACACAATGTATTTATTTTATACTAAATTTCCAAAACATTATTTATAGCCTGAATTTATGTGTCTTGCTTATCTAATGATTCTATTCCATATATTGGAAGGCAGTTGTTAGAATGAGGATATCATGCTGTAAATATTTGCTCTACCCCAACATAATAATAATAATAAAAGCTTATAATAGGGGAGTTCTTTGTTGGAAATGTTTTTGACCCTCTGGAAAGATTTGACAGAAGGCCAATTAGGTACTTTTTTATGTAAGATAATACCTTATATATTTGATTGCACTTAATAAAAAGCAAGCTATTACCATAGGCTGAACCTGTATTATCATAAATGAAATATTAATAATAATTGCTAATATTGCATCAGATAATGCTAGTAGCCCTGCGTCTCGTGTACACCCTTACAGCTGTGCAAATAGTTGTTGCTGCAATAGTTATGATTAGAAGTTGTGGAGAAACTAAAGATATAATATAAACTTATGGTCAATGGTCTGGAACCTAAGTCAACATATTGACTATAAGTTACTAATCTAAATGGGTTATTTCTAGACAGTTTGAAGGGTTTTTTTTTAAATGTACCATGCTTCCACCCTTTCTCTTTTTAACCTAAACCCACTGAAAGTAGGATATAGAGTTTTATATGGGAATTTTAGGAATTTCATGATGCAGAATGTACTTACAGCTTCGTCTTCAGCCATTCTAGATATTGTTTATAATAAAATTTAAGTAAAACCGGAGAATTTCACTATATTAAAAGAACTATTAACGAAATTCTTATTGCATCAGATTTTTACAAGAATCTGTCGAAAATATTACTATCAATGTCACTGTCAATCAAGATTAAAGAAATAACAGTGGTGTTTTCAAATATCGAGTAAAATCGTCGACATTATAAAAAACGAACTTCGAAAGTTTTCTATTAAATTTAAATGTTTTATATTTTACTTTAGACCGAAGTAAAATAATGTGAAAACATGATTAAGAAGGTAAAAATAATTCCACTCTTGAAAATCCTTTAATACTCGCAAACCCTCTTTGAAACTCCGGAACTATAACGAATTCCATTATCTTGAATGTATTCCTGGTATCCACGCCGTAGCGAGTCAATAGACCATAAACGATTCATTTATACAACTATGATACCAAATATAATTTTTTATTTGATAATTGGTTATTATTATTTACTTATTATTTGAAATTAATTATTACAATAAGAAACAGCTTTTGAATGGTGTATACATTCCAGCAGATCCCAAAATAATTAATTAAAATAACATAAGTTATACACAAAAATGGCTTATAAAGCTCGGTAATTATGGGGAACAGTTTTTATTTGCTCTTGAATGTTTATATTTAATTATGGCTTAAATTTAATCTTTTTCGATATTTCAGCCTTAAGGAATTCGATGCTATTTTGGAGCAGGACGTGGTTAAACTGCAACAACTAAAAAAGCTTTCATTCCATGGTAAGCTTTGTTCCATTAGGCAATATTTATACAGAAGTTGAATTTATTTTTGCTCATACATGTTTCTTAATATAACAGTTAATGGTTTTATAAGCAGGAGTTTGCCATTCAGCTTAGCTGAGGAAATTTCCCAAATTGTTTGCTTTTAAGTTAATCATAGTTTTGTGAAAAGCACCATATAAATGATTCATCTAATTACAAAAATTTCATAAATTGTACCAATTCAATGAACCTTTACTTCCAACCCTAAAAATCAATCTAAATAATCTATGTATTTTTTATAAAGTTGTGGCCTTCATAATATGTATTGGTTACTCTAGGTATTCCTGATGATCAAGGCAAAAGAGCCCTTTGTTGGAGACTTCTTTTGGGATACTTACCAGAGAATAGGTCAAAATGGGATTCCCTTCTTAAAGAAAAGCGGAAATTGTATAACCAATTTATAGGTAAATAATTATATTACTAATAGAAATGCTTCAAACTCAATTGCTTGTAGATGAAATGATAGTAATGCCAGGTGAGAATGGTAGTGATGGTGATGTCACTTTTGGTGATCATCCCTTAAGTATTAATCCAGAGGGCCAGTGGTCAATGTTCTTTCGTGATAATGAAGTGCTGCTTCAAATAGACAAAGATGTGAGAAGGTAAAATTTGTGAATATGGAAACATTCAGCAAATAATGGCAAATATGATTATTCAGGTTATGTCCGGACATATCATTTTTTCAACAACCAACAGAATTCCCTTGTGGAAAAATTGTAAACAGCAATGATGTAAAAAGATTACATACACGGGTGCAAAGAAGAGTTTTAGATTGTGCTAATGTAGAACGTAGAGGATTAGGGATTACCAAGGTGACAATTTGCAACATTTACCACTTTTCTCTGTCTTATTTCATAACAATAATTATGACCCTGTATTTTTTTTATTTTGGCCAATAAATTAATTTAGGCTTTTTTGAGGGTAGATAGCTTTATCTGTGAAAAAAGCATCAGAAGATTATGCCCCTATGGAAGAAGGGCAAGAGGCACATTGGGAAGTAGTTGAAAGGATATTATTTCTGTATGCAAAATTAAATCCTGGCCAAGGTTATGTTCAAGGAATGAATGAAATTATTGGCCCAATTTATCATGCCTTTGCGTCAGACCCTGATGTTAAATTTAGAGGTACATATTCAGTACTGAAATTTCATTTCATGATAAAACTGGCAATTTTTCTAGAATTTGCTGAAGCTGATAGCTTCTTTTGCTTTACAAACCTTATGTCTGAAATTAGGGATTTCTTCATAAAGACTTTAGATGAGACTGATCATGGGATTAACACAATCATGAGCACATTATTGTTGAGACTTAAAAATTTTGATTTAGATGTTTGGCTTAAGTTCCAGCAGCAAGATTTGAAGCCTCAATATTACAGCTTTAGGTGGATAACTCTGTTGTTATCACAAGAATTTCCACTGCCTGATGTGCTTCGAATATGGGATACATTGTTATCAGATGAGAAACGTTTTGATTTTCTCATTTATGTATGCTGTGCTATGATCATGTGAGTATGTCATTTTTTAAAGGTGTGAATTAAGAAATTACAAAGAATTGCATTGCAGTATTTTACGTAATCAATTGTTGGATAGTGATTTTTCTTCCAATATTAAATTGCTGCAAAACTTTCCTCCCATGGATGTGCAAGTAATTCTTTCCAAGGCTCTGGAATTATCGCAGAGGAAGATCTTTTGATGATAGTTAATGTACTATTGCAGAAGTTCCTAAAATATTTTCTGGACAGAAATATTTTGCCCCAGCCTAATGTCAATTATATTTAGTATCTAGAACGATGAAAAATTGCTCATATTTTAGTTAGCAGTGTTGTGTAATTGTTTATTTTTCAGTTCTATTTAAACAAAGCATTTATTGTTTGTTATTTATTCCGTTAAGTGACCACCTATAATACTCATAAGGTAAGCTCATATTCAATTTAATTACAGTTTTAATATTGGTAAATTTATTAGCAGCGGTCTACATATTCTTTTTAAAATCTTATTTTGTAAGATACTTAGTTAATTAAACATTTCATATTTTTATATAGGTACTGATAATTCATCTCTATTCATTATATGCATTTTGTTAAATTTCTATTGTTGAGTGATTTATATAAATATTATATTTTTAATAAGTCAAACAGGAAGTTTCTTTTTTTACATAAAGTTTATTAAATACATCAGTTTATTTACAATACACAGTGTACAGTGACATTAATTTGCCTATTTTGGAGCAGTTTCAGTATTATATTTAACTACTGCTTGTTGTACTTGGGATAAATTAAAACTTTTCTTCCCAGCCCTTGCTCGCATTTCTTCCTCAACAGCCTTATTGACAGTTTTTGTTATGATTTGTTTCAACTTGTGGGCTTCCTGAAATTTTTGTTTTTTTGGCTTAATAGGGGCATCTGAAATTAGAATGTTGGATAACATAAGACGGGTTTAAACGTGTGTGGAAAGGTAACACGAATTTGATTAATTTTTAATTTATTAATTAGAAATTGTTTAAATAGTTATAAATATTATGTGTAGAGTACTTACTATTCCGTTTGGTCGCAGCAGTTCCCTTCTTTGTTTTTGCTTTGTTATTTGGGGGTAACTTTGCTTTTACTTTTAATTTCCCTTGGGCCATTATGTATTTAACTTTATAAATTACTTTTCACGGTATCAATTATTTTGAGTATAAAACCACAATTCATAGAAATCGCTGTAAATCCTTTGCACCAAAGGTTGAGGTTATATTTTTACGTTAGTTTTGAATGCCACTGTCGTTGATGTCAGTGGATTCATTAAATTAAGGGTTTTTCATTCTGAATTCAAATGACTAGTAATCTGAGCAACAAGTGTAGCTCAGGTTTACTTTGTCGATATCGATAATGATATCGATATATATATATTTGGATATTAAGAGGTCTGAAATTACAGTTTAGGGCTTCAATAATTTTTATTTATTCTCACTTTTTACTTCTTCAAGCTATAAACTATATCTACACTACGGAGTTGTAAAAAACAAACCTATAACATTTAGCAGTTCTCTTGACTTAAGTACGGAACACCAAAGCACCCTGAAATGTCTCCTGAACCACTGGTAAGGTGTTTTTGGCCGGAATCATAAAACTATAGGTAGCATATAAAGGCATTAAATAAAGCAAAAATGTCCGAATAACTTTTCACGGGTAACTGCATTGGGCAGTTCCACTCAATACGATAAACCAACCACCTCACTTTTTTTCCAATTATCGCTAGCTTTCGCTACAGTACAAAGGGCAATTACAGTATTCCCTACATAGTACATCGAACATAGAGGGTTGATTCCTTATATCTGCAACCTCTCTTTATTTTATTGATTGTATCTCGTTTGCGTTTTCTGAATAAATTGTTGTCATGCGTTGATACAGGGTGAACAAAGTTCAAGTTTGCAATATTTAGTCATTAAATTCAGTCATAAACCTTCAGGGGTCCATAACCATAGAAGGTTAGATACAGTTTTACGTTCTCCTTGTTGGGTTGTAAATAATCTTTAAGCACTTGAGCTTCAGGTTCCGAGAATGCATCAGCTCCTACGTAATTGTCTCTGTGAGAATTATTTGAAGCTCTAGTATGTATCTACATGTAGCGAAAGTTCCTTTTGCGGTTCGTACTGTAGCAACTAGCTCCGGGTGTTAAGAGATGGTTTCTAAACCCATGGGAATGAATGAGATGTATGTTGGTATAAGAAGAGTGTTTCTTATAGTGTTTAAAATGTATTCATATGCGTTAGAATTGAAATTGAGAATAACGACCCAATTGACGTTATTATACAGGGTTGCACTAGTGTTGTTTTCTACCAATTGGTGGATAACGTAGAGAGAAACTTAAAAAGTTATCTACTCTGTAATAGATTCCACCGTCGATAAAAATAACTTGTTTTGACACTGTCGGAGTGGGGCTGACTTCACTTGAAATCCTGTACTTAAAAAGCTCATGTTAATAGACTTTTTTAAAGGTGACCATAGTAGCAAAATTTCTCGTGCTTAATTGGATTTTCCAATGGATTCCAGAGTGGTTCGATTTAGATAGTCCTCAGCTATTCTCCGCATATAATCCATTTGCTATGAATAATTGTTTATTTGATGTAAATTCGAATGCTATTTAAGAGACCTTACTTTAGAATAATACATGAAGCCTGAAGCCCAGAGCTTAAAGTGGATCGGAGTGAACTCCTGTTCAAGTGCTTTTGATCTACGAGCTTGCCACCAAACCTTTTAAATCGATATTTATGGCGGAACTTGCAAACACTTCAATGGCAAATTTGAAACCATATTCGTTTAATTTTATCTCAAGCGTGGCTTGCTCATTTGGAGCCACCATTATGTGGTTGGGGGTTCCCAGCCGTTCCCTTCTTTTTGATAAATCATATTTAGGTTTCTCGAAGAACATCTCCTACATGGTGGAGTACACGATTTTTTTAGATCACTTGATATACCTTTTAATACTATACAATATACGAGGAAGTGATCATTTTTTATTGTTTTAATTGTGCACTTATCAGGACTAGGAAGAGATGTAATAATAAGCTTTCTTTAATATACAGAGTTCTACAGGGTGACTCATAAAAGCGTGGCCAAGAAATAAGTGCTAAATAGGTTAAAGACACGTTAGATCCCCAAACACAATTAGCCTTTCTTCCCTCGCTACGACTGCCTAAACATGTTCTGCATTTATTTCCTTCTCAGGGATTGGTCGTGCCCTTTTGCCCACGTTTTTTCTCGACATCCTATATCACGAAAACCACAATTTATAACATTGGAAATATTTTAATTATATTAAATCCTTATCAGTATCTTGTATAATCATTGCACCACATTATATAGCTGAGAAATATATGTTTATCAATTCTGTGGATAAAAGGAGGATGATACGCTTTCATAGCGATAAGTTCTCTTATAAAACACCAATTATTTTGATTCCGAACCAAATAAATCAATAAATTGTAATTTATAGCGAAGATCATTTTAGTGAAAATATGGCTGATACAGTGTAAATTAGGAATTACTAGTACTCCCTCATTTAATCAACTTCGGTGGCATTGGTCCAAAACTTTTCCTCAATATACTGATGGAAGATCCTGATTCCCTCAAACGTTTCTTGTACTACTGGCAATATCTGCCTTGCAGGGATCATAAAGGAGTGAGGCGCATCTGAAACCCAATCAAACTTCCTATCATACTGTCTTCATTTCATAACACTATACCTCCAGCAGGGAGTTCCACAGTATAAGAAAGCTCAATTCCCGCTTCCCCCATGGCCCAATCATCAGCAGCTCCAGCTGCAGCGTACAAGAAAATCGCTGAGTTTTCAACCTCGTAAGCAGAACCTATGGTACTGCTTGCTGCTATGGCGTTGGCTGCAAGTGTTCCAAGGTGTTTCAGCTCCTCTGCATTGTCTGTGTAGATGGGAGCGTATCTACAATGGCAGATGAATACTCAGTTGATGCTGAATAGAATGGAGGTTACCCCCAAGGAAACAGTATCATTTTTCCATAACTATGGAAGGCTAAGTATAGGCGAGCATTCTCGTTGTGGGCCAATATCCAGTTTCTAAGGGCGCTGGTTTCTGGTTCAGAAAAAGCAGCGGTGCCTGCATGGGTGTCAGAGCAGGGATCGTCAGAAGCTCCATCAAACATCCACATGTAACCAAAGTTTCTGTTCAGATCTGTTCCGATGCAAGAGCTGCCAGTTGCTGTCTGGCGGTTTTTCCTCCAGAGACGATTCTAGTTTATGAAGCAAATGCAATGACAAATTCGCAAAAATTTAATATGTTGTGAACTCACATTCCTTTGAGTGTACTCATATCCATCAGGATTCAAGTTAGGCACAATTGCCCAGTCCACGTTTTGGAGAAGAGCTGCATTAGTAGAGTTCTCAACTAGCTGGTTTATAATATACAGGGTTACTGTAGGGGCAATCCATTCCCTGCAGTGAATTCCTGCATCCAGAATTATCAAGGGTTTCGGTACTGAGGTTTCATTAGGTCCACTGGAAATACTGAGGAAAATCCATTCTATTACACAAATATATCTAGAGCATTGATAGGAGTTTACTATAAGAGCGGAATGTCTCTGCCCTCATGAGACTGTCCAATGGTCTCCATGGTGGTGATTTCTGGGTAATCTTGAGCGATTCTTCGGACGTATGCTACGTGCTAAAACCCCAAAAGCTACCTTTCAATACAAAAAAAAGAAGACACCTACCTCTTCATAAGTCATAAAGCTGTTAAATGTAACTTGCCCCGTATTCAAAGATCTAGCCATACTGCGTTCCAGCTTCTCTTGAAGAATTACGCTAATGGAGACTAATTTTTTACGCAAATTGCACGAAACTTGCAAGACTTATTACCTTTCAACATTGGGCACAGAAATCTTGAAGCTAACAAATCCATTATGCGTTAACAGCAACTCGAAATAGCCTTGTTCTTCTGGCGGTACCATCACATGACTCACCGTCCCAACATTTCTACTACTCTTCCAGAAATCGTATTTCGGATTCTCAGAAAACTCATGGAGGAATCTTAGTTGTTCCAGATTTTCTGGAACCACTTCATATACCTTATACCTGAAATGCGGTTTATCTAAAAGAGTCTCTTCCTCTAGCTATCGTCGCTCACCCTTCATAACTGATGGCTGCAATAGCCCTCGAAGTCAGTAAGTTCAAGAGAAAAATTGCTCCAAGCTGTAACACTGCCATGATCCCAGTTATCTCGTTAAAAAATGTGCGAAAAGATATTCGTGACTGTATTATCAAGTTCATAATTGATTACAGTTGGCTGTAAATCATAAGCAATATTGTCCTGAAGAATTTCTTTAAGCCGAGGAGGTATTAGGGAGATAAAATTGTTTTGATCTCTTTACTCATCATGGATAATTTGTGGCCTCATAACACTAAATCTAGGAAGGAAAAATAGGACCAATCTATTAACCACAGATTCTTTGAGCGTTAAGAAATCTAAACGTAACAAATTGGATTCTCATTTTTCAAAACTTTAATATCTACAGGGTGTTATAATCCATGAACTTTCAATAGTCGTTTCATCGTTATGGGTTTTATTGTTTTTCAGATATTAAGTTAGGCAATTTGAGGAATAGGGAACTCATTAGAGTCTACGTAGATTGACTTGACTGCCCAATTACAATTATAACAGGTAGTGCGGGACACCCTGTATATTCACACATCGCTTATTTAAATTAGCACATGATACTAATTTATTAAAGTACATAAATGGTTTTGGGCATTCAATGTAAACATACTCAATTTTCATTTGTACACACTTATGGCTGGTGCGAGATAAAGAAAGAGCGATGAATTTTGAAGCACGCTAGCACAGGACCGAATATCCTGATGTAGGTGACCACATATGTCTCAACTATTGGAAGCGTTTACATCGCGCGGATTCTATTAATATAACGTCTTTCTGGGATGTTTTGGACTGTAATATTAATTGGGAAAGCTCAGATTTCCTGGTCGTGTCTTGTATCATTGTTTTTAAATATTTTTTGCCCTATAACCCTACAATCCCTCGTCTAATGAGCCATAATTACATTACATCCTCGTCTTAACATGTATAGAGCCGCGTTAGATACGTATTTTATTACATCTAAAACTTAAATTTATGTTTATCGTTTGATCCAAATAATTTATGATCAATAATTAAACCATCACAGTTAAAAGATTAATTTGTAATGAAAAAAATCAGCCATGTTAAAACAATTACTCCTCCAGTAGATCTCGCATGTTACCAAGGTACTCACCTAAACTGACAATGAACTGGTACTTTGTATTCCTAGACGCCTTATTACTCACAATCACAATTAATGGAGAAACTTTCGGAGGGTCCGTTATAGAAATTCGACCTTAATTCGTCCTAAAATAACAAGCTTCAGGTATAAAGTGTACCATATAGTACCCCAGACCAACGACCAAGTGAGTTTCATCAGTCAACTGCAGTCGAAGCCCAAGTTTGACTTCTGGAAAGAGGGGACGACCCTTGGAGATGCGAGCGATGTTATGGTTGCACCAGAGTTGCAAGAAAAATTTGAATCGGACCTCAGTAGGAATGGGATTGATTTTGAAATAGTTATTGAAGATGTTGAGGGGTGAATGGTGCTGAATTTGTGCATAGGTCAGATGGAATACAGGTTTCTTTAGGTTAATTCAGCAAGATCGAAGGGACATGCTTTTATCTCGGGCTAAGAGAACCGCATTGCTGGGAGAGGTGACGTTTCGGAGCTTTATGACTTACAATGAGGTAATTTATTTTAGGAAAACTTAGGTCCCCATCCCCAAAAGAGATGGATGTTCAACTATCAATGGGAAAAGGATGTTCGGCAACAAGTCTCCACCTCTAGGCTTTATCAGGCATATGTGTACGTTCAAAGTAGTTACACATACATCGCATGCTCAAAGACATAGAGACATGCGAGGGTAGACGAAAAAATGGGTGTCCACAAGCAAGCATTAGCTCAGTCTTTTGTGGGAACACCAAAATGTCTCTGATTTCGGGAACGAATTTAAAATATCCCCGAAAGCTTTGCCGTGGATACCTGCTGCGATTTACCTAGCCGGGAACGTTCAAGAATGGAAACAAACCACTTTCTTCTACCGAAGACACCCGTATACGCTCTGCGAGTGTTGACATGCGCAACTCACAGCTCTGATGAAGCCAACAGGAAGAAAAACGTGTTTCCGACATTTTTTTTCCTTTTGTACTTGAACGCCTCTTTCTCTTGCGATCTTATCACTAATTTTTGCTACTTGTGATTGAAAAATTTTTGCGTAGCAAGTGGCTTATGTGCGCAGAGTGGCCGAAGATTATCCCAACATTGCCACCCTTGAAAGACTGGGAGAATCTTATGAGGGCAGGGATATCTTGATCCTACAGTAAGTGTCTCAAGTGTGCCTGAAAAGCCTTGAAATACGTAGCATTTTAGTGTTTCGAGCGGGAAAAGCGCTACTGCCATCCCTAAACCTGTAATCTTCATTGACGCAGGAATCCACTGCCGAGAGTGGATTGCCCCCCCAGTAGCTCTATACATCATTCAACAATTAGTAGAAAACCCCCTCAATGCCTATCTCTATGAGAACGTGGATTGGTATATTGTTCCGAATTTGAATCCTGATGGATATGAGTATACTCAGTCTCACGTAAGGGGATAACTGATTTTAAGTTAAAGAATTATAATTTGAAGTGCCTTATCTATCTCTAGAATCGTCTCTGGAGGAAGAACCGTCGCCTTACAGAAGGAGCTGCGTGCTATGGCACCGACTTGAACAGGAACTTCGGCTACATGTGGATGTTTGCTGGAGCTACCAATAATTCCTGCACCGAAACTTTCGCCGGTCCTGAAGAGTTCTCCGAACCTGAAACGCGAGCTCTTAGAGACTGGTTTCTCGCACACCCTGAAGAAAACGTAAAACTTTACCTAACATTCCATAGTTATGGAGAAATGGTGCTTTATCCTTGGGGGTAGTTTTTTTCCACCCTAATTCGACTATTACATAAGGATTTTTTTAAATTTTAGCTATGATTCAATATTGCCAGACAACTTCCAAGATCTCCATTATGCAGGGCAACTGGCAGCAACTGCCATTGACCAATCGTCAGCAATGAATTCGCGGTACCGAGTTAACAGTTCAGCTATTCTTCTCAGCCCAGCAGCGGGGGGTAGCGATGACTGGGTAAAGGCGATTGGGGGGGTGGACTTGGCATATTGTATCGAGTTGCCCGACGGGGGTCAGTATTTAGTCGTCTAATTGGTCAAGGATAAAAAGGAAATTATTTTAGATGCCCCGTTTTATTTCATGATCCCCGCAAGGCAGATTTTACCTGTCGTACAAGAGACTTTCGAGGGAGTTAAGGCGTTTCATGGATATATTAAAGATACATATTGGGATGGTATAGAAAATGAATCCAAGATTTCGTGGAGGAATGATTAGGGTTAGTTCAGGTTAGTTCCTATCCTAATTGGATTTGCGTTGACTGTTTTTATGGATTCAGTTCGAGCTCATTGATAATATATATGTTAATAATATTTTGAGTTAAAAATAAAATTTTGATTAACTTATATACCAAATATTATAATTATACCAAATATATAATTATACCAAATTCGTTTCATTTATTGGCACCTGTAAACCGCGGTAGGAGTCCTAAAGTCGCCGTTCGATTAGGCAAAGGGTCTTATCCAAATATTTTTAGTAATAATTATTTTAGTTAATTTAAGGTAATTCTCACAACAAACGCATAGGCGTGCGACAGTTTTTTGTTGTCAAATATTTTATTCCGAAACAAGATATTATAGTTTTTGAATGAACTCTGATTTGTCGCTTAATCATATGAGAGTTACTCCTGAGATTTCAAGGGCGTGCCCACGAGTTGGTTTACCATAATTGTGCACAAAAATGGTAATGTGCATTGGATTTAAGCAATTTTCATAATTATTTCGCATAGAAAAACTCAACTTTTTTTAATTCCTACATTGATCTTATCTCATATTTTTCGTCTTCATATATGTATGCTAAAACGAGAGATGCCTCAGTAACTCGAAGCCTTTACTTTGTCCTTAGTACAATTGCCACTGTACGGTTTTTTGATATTTTTCCTGTAATATCACTTTTTATCATGTCTTGAACGTCTCTTTTTATATTTAAATTAAACTTCAATAAATTTACAAAACTTCACTCACATTAAATTAAAAATTTTCATTTGATTGATTTCCTTGAAAAATGTTGTTTGATTCATATTGATAGTGGTAATATTGTTTTTATTTATTCACTATTAATCGACTTAAGTTTCAACTTTGGAAGAAAATCTATTGACACCATTGAGGACCTACAAATTGTCGAAGAGAAATTTTAATTATTCATCTAATTTCGAGATATTAATTTTTCATTATCATTGTTTACCAGTAATAATCCTTCCAATGCTCTCCGCTTAACAAGTTGTTTCATTGGAATTTTACTACTGATCCATTATTGCTTGATAACCCGAATTAACTTGATGCTGGGGATTAAATTGCCGATCTGCTACTTATTGCACCAGTCCAATTTGAGGGTAACGATGTAAAATAATAATATTACATATATCTAATTAATTTTCATTTAATTAATTTCTAACCATACAAATGATCAATTATCTCGCCCGAGACCGCGAATCCTTCCCACGTTTCCTCGACGATTGGTCTGATCATTACAATTGGAGGATTGAAGCCGAGTAATCCTAGAAAAAACATAAACTTATCACAACGAAGAAAAAGCCTCAACGGCTCCGTACCTCCAGCGGGTAATTCCCAACAATACGACAGAGCAACCCTGAAAACCTCTTTAGTCCAATCATCACTACCTCTAGAAGCAGCGTAAAGGACGTTAGTGGAAGACCCAATGGTATAGCGTGAACCTAAGGTGGAAACGGCTTCAACTGATCGGGCGGCATCTTCGCCAACAGATTACAACAGAAGAGCATCTGAAGGAAGGGCGCTGGTGTACCTAAAAGCTCCTTTATTAAAGCTTCAAATTTTCTCCACGAAACTCTTTAGCACACTGTTTAGCTTACCCCTAAGGTACCCTTGTAGAGAATATAATTCCCATAACTATGAATAGAAACATATAGCCTGATGTCGGCGTAGTGCTCCTGAAAATATTTTCTGATAGCGTTAGTCTCAGATTCAGCAGAGGGCTCAGGGCCAGCATAGACATCGTCGCAAGGGTTGCTGCTAGCACCCCTCGTGTTCCACATGTACCCAAAGTTTCTATTAGGGTCGGTGCTGTTGCAGCTGCTTCCAAGATTGGGTCTTCTAGTTTTTCTCCATAAACGATTCTAAAGGTAACATTTTCATGCTCAAACAACCGACGAGATACTCATAAGGGATGATGAGCGGGAGTACTCGTTGCCATCAGGGTTCAAGGCTGGAACTATGGCCCAGTTTATGTTTGCATGCAACTTTGCATTATCAGGGTTCTCTACTAGCTGATGGACGATGTATAGCGCTGAAGGGGTGGTACTGGCATGGATACCTGCGTCAATGAAGATGGTGGGGCTGTTGAGACCTTCTCGACTAATACTGTAATATACTTGTGATAGCTGCTATTTATAGCTTTAGGAAACATTCCTATTTAATCAGCAACAAGTCCCTTCCTTCATAGGACTTTCCAATTGACTCTAGTTTCACGATACCAGGGTATTGTCTTTCTAGTTGATACAAATACTACAAGACCTTTAATTAGTCAATAATCAAATCCTATAATTATTAAAACTTCCATATTTCTCACGCGATCATGTGGATGATAATCATCCCGCAGAGCTCTGGTACCTGCATTGAGGCTCAAAGACCGGTTCACAAAGCTGGAATACTCGTCATCAAGCAATCTGGAAGCGAATCCATGAGAAATCTATCCAAAACTTAAATTATGATTTCTCATACTTCTGGACATTCTCAATAAGGAGTTGATACTGCAAACCCTCTTCAGTGAATTTCTCCAAGGCTTCCTCAAACCTTCCCTGCACCTCTGGAGATGCCATAACCCTCACCTGAGACCCTAAAACTTTGGACTCTTGTAGAATGTCGAAGTTGGGAACTGAGTGGAGTTGGTGCAAAATCTCTGCTTGGTCTACGGTTTTTGGAGTAATCAGGTAAAGCTTGTAGCTAAAGAAATTTCCCGTTCGTCATAATAAAATTTCAGTGCCCAAACTTACCCGTCATAGTCCTCCCTTTTAGCCTCTAACAGTACAACTGCAGCTACTACAAGTAGCTGTATCGTCGCCATGATTTCTTAGATCAGTTTCGTTGGATTTGGTAAGTGAATTTATAGTTTTCGTGAGGGCGATTAAGCACGTCACCAGCAGGATTCGGATTAATGCAAAATTTGTTGTCCTCCTGTTATTTATCAAAGGTGCTCCAACGCGCAAAGTACATTCAAGTATCGATCATTGCAGTGGTATTATTTGGATTGAATATGGTATTAGGGCCAGGTAAGGCAGGAAAGGTGTACTTACGGTGAACAATGCAACGCTGAGTGAGTTTTTGTAACATGTTTCTCTTAATAATTTAAAGGCTAAATTACTTATGTTCTGTTAACTTTGACAGCAAACTAGTTGCCGTAAAGGCATAATTTTGATACCAAAAGAAGAATCTAGACTACCGAGGCTCAATTTCGTTTCAACGTTTCCATGGAAACTAGTTTGCAGTTAAAGTTAACAACATGTTCATAATCTGGCTCTAACTCAGAGAATATGAGGGAGCTGTAATTTAATCATTTTTCTTGGGTAATTTCTTTAAAAAGTAAGTTTATATGCACAAACCCGGTGGTAATGTCTCTTTTAGTTTCTACAATACGGGGCGATTTTAATTTATGCCTTCGCGAAAGTACCTCCCAATGAAAGTTCCTTAACTGCATTATGGAGGTTGCAGGATATCAGCTGAGGTATCCAGATATGATAAGGAATCCATGCCAGTCAAATGGACTGAAAAGATGCACCTCGCAGATTTACGTCCAGTTTTTGGGAAACCCGCTTTGTGCCATTTTTAAGATTTTGCGCGCCAATATCTCGGGAACCATTGGAGCGCCTCATAAAATATTCGAAATTGATTTGTTTCCGTGACCTCTATAAGCTCGCGCAAGCTCCTTGTTTTTGCTACTAACTGTTAGCTATGAAATATTTGCTCAAGAGAAAGGAGGATCCAGAAATAACATAAACATGCAATTTGCGGCATGGCTGGGGTGAAAAATATTCGTTCATCGCACTACTGAATGTACTCTTAACCGAATTTGAGCACCTGCAGAAGATCTCTAATGTTTTATTGTCCCATTTCAAATGAAGTATCCATAGAAGTTAGCAAAACTCAATACTCGCATCTTACGACTTTAGAATACACTTCCAAATTTTACGATCCCTACATAAAATATATAGAAACGTCACCTTACATTACCCAAATACCTATTTTAGGTTTTAGTGCTTTACATATGTCGCCTCTCCCGAGGGTCGTTCTGTTCCAGATGTAGCTATTTTATTGATTAAAACGAGATCTATGGATACATCTTATATCTTATAAATTCAGATCTAGACTCCCCTATAAATACGAACTTTATTGTATCTGACTCTCTTGGAAGAGCTTAATGGGATAATAATGAGGCTGCACGAGAAGATGGAATGTTAGAGGGTACAAAAGAATGACATTTACGTTGTCGATAAAGTTCATTCTGGACCTCATAAATAAAAATTAGAACTGAGAGGCATTGCGGAACGAAGAACAACTGTTGAAGTTACAGATCACGTACTTCCATCGCGAAAGTCGGATTAACCTTTGACGGGCTGCAAATGTCAACTTAAGGGCGAGGGAAAAGGGTTTTTGTTTGGACGCGGCGCGGGGGGAAAACGTATTTTGTTGCGATATTTATTAGCATATTAATAGGAAAAGTATTAAAGCGACTTTGTTCCAGTTTTCGGAATACTCGGCCGTAGGAGGGACGCAGGACCAGACATTGGAATGCTGAGAGTGAAACTTGAGAAAACGAGGTCTGAATTTTACCCGGAAATCGGTCGCCTTTATGAGGAGTAGGGACCCACTAGGAATAGCTGTGGTTTTCGAACTGGATTTAATTATCGGGCCCATCGAACAAATAATCTTATATTCAATTCCAGCCATTGAAAATCTCTATTTTAATCTAATCAAACTCCCGCTGATCCCCATCGTCCGGATGAACACAATATGACTCAGGCCTAACGTTAAATGTCGCGCAGATGTAACTGTGATTTTTTTCGTACACTCTGATAAACAGAGACAAAAGATGCGAGGTACGTCCAACTGTATTCACAGCTTGCTTCACGAGCGAAGGTAGCAGGACTAATGATGTTGAATTTGTCTTCGTTCAACCTCATGTGATAAACGGAGATGGTCAAACGAGCGGGGTAGGTGGCGTCGAATGTAATTCGATAGTAACGATACAGTGGGACAAACGGTTACAGCTTCATTTTTCCAAAATACAGGGTCCCACAAATCCGCGCGCAAGCGCGAGAACCTTAAAAATGGTTAAAGAATTTCGCAAATTTCCGTCGGTTTAAACTTATCGAGCTTTTTTTTATAATAGTCAAAGCTAAGAATTGAATCGTTTTTAATTTCTTGATATAGGGTGACGGCACATGAAAGCTCCATAATTACAAATACAAAGCGAAATTTCCACAGCCCTTCAAAGAATTTTTCCATGCTCGTATGTACACAGAATTTCCGAAATACGCCACTGAACAAAGTAAAGCTTAATCGAGTATTGCACGGTCCGGAAAATAGAGCGAATTGGATAGTTTTCAACTCGATGAAGTTCACTTTTTGTCTATGGCTTATTTGTCATAAACAGGTTATTTATTGTCGACGGCCGGATTTTTCTGATTTATGTTCCAACGATGATGTAGGTATACGGGGATTTTATTGTGCCCTCGTCATACATTTTTCAGCAGTTTTACTTGAGGAGAATTATAAGCTCAGCAGAGTCTCCCTTGAGGTGCGACTGAGGTGCGAGTTAATTAGTTAGCTTCAAGCAACGAAACTACCGTCCAGCTTAACCAAAAATGAAGACAAATACCCCTGCTAAGCAACTCGGCGGTGTTAGCAAGGAGCTAATTGCATTTCCTGGGTAATAAAATTCGCAGACGAATCTAAAACTTTCCACCAAAGAAGCAGTGAAACAACAATCTCATTACTGTACAATTTAAACACAAATTGTCTGTCTACATCATTTTTGGTACCTACTCTCCTGCAGCTACAAATCAAGCAAATATTCGCTTTATGGCATATCCGGCAAGTTCCCTAGGGATAATCGTCATATAAGGGCTTATAATTGCCAAGTAGGTACTATTGTTCCAATCGTAGATTGGAATTTCCCTAATTTATGGCCAAGGCCAAACAGTCGGACGTTTTGCGACATGTAGCTTAGGGGAAGAAGCCGACAGTGTTCCGGAATGTGGATTCCAGGCATTGCTCAGATGTACTAATTAATCTCACAATTGCATTAGATCTTTAGAGCATGTGAGCATATATTTCAATGATGAATATACCGGAAAATAATTGCTTAAACTGTGCCACCCCCAAATGACTAATGCACAGAAGCCAATGATGAGCGCCATAGATCAGAGGACAACGGCTAATTGAAGGACTCGCGAACGGAGGCGGAGTGGGCCACCTTGAAGGGATAAATAAGTGTGGATGAACGAAATGTGAGCAAAGCGAGGTAGAAAATGAGAAGGACCGAGGTAAAAGCGAAAAGGAAAAGGAGAAACGTTCAGCGGCACGTTAAAGAGGAAGAAAAGACTTCAAATGAAAGAACTAAAAATCATCAGAAGAGAAATCAGTGAGCAAAATTAATTCAAGCGAAAACTACGAGAGATAATGAAGAAAATGAAAACATCTAAAAGTAAGACGAAAGAAACAAAAGAACGAAAGGCGGAAGAAACTGAATTAAAGTTGTAAATGTAAAATTTGTCCAAATTACAGCCTTTTGGGCCAATTACCAACATGGTTAATTGAAGACGTTTTTAACCTGATGAAATTTTGAAATTCTTAATGAGATTTGTTATAAAATTTCTTACTTTAATGGTGTAGAGAGAAATCCGGTTCCACGTCCCTGGATTTGGCTGGCCCAAAATGACCTGCGGCTTAATGTGGACTATACAAGTAATTTAAATTGTGTGCGGGTCTTTTGGGAAATCTCGTTAAGGGTCCAGCAGATGAATATTTTAACAGCTCCGACTCCTACGCAGTTTTAATTTATTTTAAATAAAACGAGCGATTTTTTGACAAAGTCCTTTCGGGGCGAAACTCAATGCAAACCGAGAAGAATTCCGCATATTAAAATTGAAAACACGTAATTACTGTTAACAGAAAGTTGCTTTTAAATTTGCATAAATTATATGTTAGTTAACGGTTAATATGGGGGAATCCTTTGAGCTGGGTATCCCCTTTCAGCCCCGGAAAGCGCTACCAAATGAATAATTAACCGAGGCAAAAAACTGCTAACAGAAATACCCATTTTACCTGCGAAATTGGGAAAAAATGTGAACGGGTACACGGTTTCAGAACCAGCGGGAATTCGAATGTTTGTTAATTATTTATGTCGCTAATTAGAGGGGCACCTCACTGAGTATTTCACATACGCTCTATGAAATTTTAATTACGGCTTGGAAAATAATTCAACCAACTCCGCATTTACTTTATTAAACCGGCAATATTAATCGGACTTCTTAAGGAAGGAAGCAATCGAACAGGGCCCATTTTGACTTGGCACCAATCCCCTTTATTTACCGATTAATCGCGTGCTCGACACTTATTAAACTGGAAATTTCATGTTTAGCAAATATATTTAAGGGAAATTAATTGCCATAGATTCGCATCGTGCCATCGCAAAGGATTAAAAAAGCCCTCTTTCTCGGATTTGGTGGTAGCTGGAAATGCGAAGGAACTGGAACGTTAATATGCAAGTCCGGAAGAGGGGACTTTAGGGTATTTTTCGGATCAATATTCGGGAACCTGCGGGAAAATCGACATTGTGAATTCAATTTACACGTGGCAGGTGGATTTTCGAAAATGGTCCGGGGGGACGGTTCCCGAAATTCTCTGATGTTCCCACGGCACAAGGCTGCAGCGTGACGTCGTAATTAAAATTTCGTCGATCACAATTAGAGAGGGGGGCGACAATCGGCACATTTATTCGAATTATTTTTCAAAAGTTAAAAAACATACGCAGTTATAGCTGATTTTGGCGAACGAAATGTGGCAACAGGTCTGGATTGCTCGGGGCGACCTTTGCGATAAGTGACCTTCGGCATCGCCGGTTAATTTGCCAGATTTGTCTCTACGCGATAATGCATGCGCCGAAAGCTTTTTTAGGCTCGCAAGCCTTTTGACTCGGCGTCCTACGGAGGCTTTCCCACGGTTCTTCTATGTTGAAGCCGTGCGTCGCTGCCCAATTTCGCCCTTCCGACGTCCCGATATGTACGAGACAAGAAATTACTGCAAAACTAATTATTTCGTAAATTTTGGAATTCAAGTAGGTATGCGTGTCCGAGCCCATTGCAGTGATGACGGTAATATAGGGACGAACACAGCGGAAATTGCTTTGCCAGTGGAGTTGGCAGGATAAACTGGAATTAACCTTTTTTCCCAAATATGTGGATCATGCCCTGTTGCGAAATAAAGGCTTCGAGGCAGGAGAATGTCTAATTTAGAAAGTAAAATATGCAAAGTTGTTCATACAGCGTCGACGACGTGGAACGTATTAAATGAAATCTATACAGATGAAAGAAAAGAATCGCTCGGATAATTTAAAATGGACAAACTTCGACATAAAAATATTCCCCGTGACGTCCTCCATGTCGTGGATGCGGCCTCGTACCGTGCTTTCTCAAAGTGCAATCCCAATTTTTGATAAATTTGCATTTGAAAGATGCGGCAATTTTGCCTACGAGACGATTAAATTTTGAATGGGTTACATAACAATTTTCTTCAAGGAAAAATAAATTCCATTATCCACCTCAACAAAGGAATTCAAACGACACGTAAGAAACGTAAAGAGAAATAAAAAAAAATTAAGTAAATGTTCAAACTGGCCACTATTCACTTGCTGACGATAAGCAAGACGGTTTGCAAATTATTTTGTAACGTTGGCTAACACTTGAAGAATGACCAGGCTAATTTCCTCCATTGTTTAGATATTATTTGATCGGTTGACGTCAATTTTACATTTTAGATTGTTCCACAAAAAGAAATCGAGCGAGGTTAGGTCGGGTCATCGGGCGGGCCGTTCAATCAGTCCTCTCCTACCAGTTCATTTGTTTGGGAAGATGTTATTTAAATAATTTCGAGCAGGTTGCGAATGACGTGGCGGTGCACCCCCTTCCTGAAACCACAGATCATTATACGGTGTGAGGGGATGCTTCGCATTTGGACAGAGCTCAGGTATTGCCGGTATCACGTTTTGTTGCAGTTATTTTGAGCATTTTTCGCCATTTAGTACGTCTTCAATGAAAAACGGGCTCATGATTAAAGTGCCGACATTCCCCACCCATACGTTGACCTTTTGTGTATACACCGTATATGTGTTTTCATCATCCAGCGTGGATTTTCAGGTGTTCAATATTTGTGGTTTTGCTTATTGACAAAACCATTCAAATAGAATGTTGCTTCATGCGAGAAAATCATGCGAATTGAAAATTTGCAAATAGGGCGTCGCCCCATCGTTGCTTCACCAAGTTCAACTCTTTGTTTTTCAAATTGTTTTACTATACTTTGGTGGTACTTTGAAGGAGCCTTCTACTCCCAATTTAACGATACATCACAAGACTATGTTCCGACGTTTCATTTGAAAAAAAGTCACCATCAAACTTTTTTGTGAAAAGTTTCAGGCCGAACCTGGAATTGACTTTACAAGTAAAGGGACCGAGATTCGGAAGCCTCTAGGGCAAATTGGTCCTGCGTGAACTTATTCCTTCTCTAGGCATAAATTTTTCATATGAAGGTACCAAAATGTGACAAAGAAAATCAGAAAATCCCATTTGAGAAGACGAAGCCGCAACAGGTTAGCTCAGGTTAAAATAAACTGACTAGTCCAGGTTAGGTGGGAGATATTAGGCGAGAAACTGAAGGAATCGAATCGCAATCAATCGGAAGAGAGTTGTTTAAAGGGGACGCCATTAGGAACAATAAGTTCATGTTCGGAACATATTTTTCCTAATGACGAACCTTAAGACGAATCAGGCGCTTTTAAACCATCATGGTCCTTCAACACTTTGTAATCAGATTTGTCGCGATCGACTATGTAGGGACCAAAACATATACAAATTACAGGAGAGGCCCTTTGAGCTACTTGACCCTCTTTCATCTAATCCTGGCTGGCTCTCGGCGTCGCGAACATGCCTTCCGATTTGCGAATCTTGCGATTCCGAACACAATGGAGCTGTTAATTAGATTTTGCTAATTTATCTCTCCCGGGTTGGAGTTTCCCGTCATCTGTCAGTATCTATTATCTACCGGATGACGGAATGACCTTGTTAGTGCGTTGCGATGAAATTTAGCGAGGCGAAGGATGTAACGGTTGCACACCTGGATACCCAATTAGGAGCCTCTGCAAGTCAAACACACACCTGAAACTATAAATGTTTGCTGCTAAGTCTGCGAAATTTAATAGAACCCGGGAGGCCGAGCCCGGTGGTCCCGAGATCCCGGACAGTCGAAAATTTCGGGATTATAATGTGGGGATCGCGGGATTTTCCAGATTAAAATGGAACACTTTTTCAAATTCCGATGACTTTCGGAGGTATTCGAAGTGGAACGGAAATTATGGAAAAACGTTTTTGTCGCAACTTTTCACCTTCTACAACATGGTAATTTCACATTCGAAATTCGACGTTTGAATTTTTTGATGACCATCATCAGCATTGTTCTCCTTATGCCCCATTGCACCATCAGAAATCAGTCCTCCGTGGCATGTAGGACGGAAAAAGCCATAGAGGATTAAAATGAGAAAACGCATATATACTGAACAACTTCCATTCCCGAAGAAAAAAGCAAGAACTTCTGTGGGATTCATACGTCAGGATTGGCAACAATACACTAAGGGAGCAGTAGGGCGCAGATAAAGTGATTGGAAGGAGAAAGGGTGGCTCGTAACTTGCATGGGCACAAATCGAGCATTGGAAGGCGCGAAGCCATGATGAAGGCCTTCCCGACTGCACGAAGGGCGAAAAGAAGTACAACAGGACCGAAATGACCCGGAGAGACTATAGATTTCCGTTAGTTGAGGAGAGCGTGGAACAACTAACAGAAGATGAGTTGATTGGAGAGGAATAGCTCGTAATCCTCTCTGACCCTAACGTTATATCCTTCAGGGACGGTTACGGAGCCTCAGATTTTTTTTTCCATCTGGAACTAGTCTCTTCGGGGAATTCAACACTAGATGGCAGCGAGAGTAGGGCTGGGAGGGCCTCTTGAAATTTTTCCTCCTGACAGAAAAAAAATCAGGCTGGTTCAGGCGCGGCTGAGTGATATTAGGGCCAGCATTTATGTAAGATCGATAAAGGAGAACCGCCAGAATGGTGCCACTATGGGACCGGTATGCTGTTTTGGATAAACGCTAAAAATGCGAAATCTACAGGGAGATACTGGAGGAGGAAATAGACATGAAGTTCGGAGAGGTGAACATAGGGAACGAAATGCTGAAAAGTGATAAAGTGCGGGACACGGTCAGAAATTCAGTGAGGGAGATGATGAGCGAAAAGGAGAGGGGTGAAACGATTATAAGGGCAGAAAATTGAGGGCGAAGAAGAGAAGAAGAGAGAAACACTCCCCCCGTTGCAGAGGTGGATTGATTTCAAGACACTTCATAGACAGATAAGGGGCGGGAGTTTTCGAATGACTAGTGGGACAAAGAATGGGAACTTTTAGGGTGAAGAGAGGAAAGAAGTTTAGTCGGTTTGTATGCTGAGGGATATCAACCCAATACTACGTGTGTGAAAAAGACCACCGTCGTGCTAAGCCCCCATGCCTGGAAGCAGATTCCCTAATCATCCACGTAAAAAAAGGTTAATTCAGGTTAATTGTCAGACTTTTTAGTTTACTTTATCTTTATTAACTTAATAAAGTATAATTTTGGGATCAGCCTGGGAATAGCGGGTTTAGATCTCTTTTAGGAGGTAGGAGGAGATCATCCTGAAATATGTCGGGATTGTTTTCCCTAGTAACTAATAATCACCCTAAAACCTGATTTAAAAACGGTCTCTTTTCGGACACTTTTATCTATAGAATTCGCGTTTGAAAAACCCAATTAAGCGAGAACAAAACTCGCGATAAATTCGTTTAAATAGCAACAAGCGAAGTGGGATCGGGTTAATAAATCTTTGTTAGCCAGCGAGTGCTACAAAACACAACACTGGGCGGTTTTATCAAACAACAACAAGCATCAATCATTGAGATTGGGCCGTCATTACCATGTATTCGAGCCTCGTCCCCATACAGGCAAACTCCGGATAATTATTTAAATAACAGACCGCTAAGTTCATCACTGGATACCCTTTGATCTCTCATGGAGCACGTCTCTCAGCGTCTCTTAGTGGTCAACTCAGTCAGTACTCAATTCGGGGGAGAAGATGTAAAAAGGGATTGTGCCTAATGTGCTGTCGTTATCAATTGTGACATAAATCCGGCCAAAGAAGCCCCCAGGGGCATCCCCAAATCCTCTTAATGTGTTAGATGGGAAAAAAGGTGGTTTCCAGTCCCAAAGAGGGCTAGTTTGTTTTCGAGGTAAAAGCAGAAAAAACGAATATTCAGCGCATAATTAATACAGGGCAAAGGCTAATAAATCAACCAGGGGATTGAGAAATCCTTCACAAAGCACCCAGATGTTTAAGGATAATCAGCGGGTTTCCAGTTTTGCTTGGAGCAGCTTCTTTGTCTTTGCATCCATATTCAATTAAGGCCCATATTTTCCAATAACAGCCACAAATAATCCATTTCCGCTTGCCTCTAATTGATATCTATACACTGAGGGCCTATTCAGAGGCTTTGTCGTTAATTTGTATGACGAATTTCAGTCAATATTACGCAACAAAATTCCTAATTTAAGTTCTCTAATAATTCAGTTTTAACGAGCTGCTGTTAATAGCCTGATTGCACACGTATCCCATTCCAAAAGCACCTAAGAAAGTTTTCAACTTTAATGCAAGAAAGTCTCATTCCTTATTTTATATTAACTTAATAAATTTCAGAGAAGCTCGATTTTTCGTCATTTTAAGGGGATCGATGAGTTGTTAAAAGTGTCATAACGATGTAAGTTATTAAAAGTTGCTGCCGGGAAACTGGCCAAGTCCAATTAAGTACTAGATTGTGAAACAGACGTGGAGTCTCATCAATCATGGAAGTGAAGGATATCTAGACGTCGTTTCATTAAGATGATTCAAGTATACAGACCATATTCGATTTCCAGAAAAATATAGCAACAAATTCTGCAGGATTAGTGATTTAATCCACCTATAGGCGATCTAATAATAATTGTCCGAATCGGACATTTATTAGTGCAAACACTCGTTTGATATTCAAATATGTACCAATATTGCAGGATGCGTGGCCATTTCTCATTCGATGTGAATTTCAAATTTGCCCTATTATAAAGAGAATTTCATTAGTGCTGTTTGCAACTAAGATCGATTACGTAATTCGTGAGAAGGCCTGGCAACACCTGCGCCGCGTTTTTTTGGAAATAATGACCATTATGGTACATAGGGTGTAACATGTCATCGTGGGTACGTTTTAGCACTATTAGTAGTTAGGGCCCTGCAAAATGAAAATAAGTTTCGTATGGGAATGCGTACACCGCATTCCAAAAGAAGGTGCAAAGCATAAAATAATACATGACCCGAAAAACATAACACCCTGAATACAGCTGTTTCGACGATTTTGACATTTTGTTGTAGAGGGCGTGAAATAAGGTATGCATGAAATTTAAAAAAAATGCTTAAGGCATAGACAAGAAAAATATAAAACACGAGAAAAATGTGAAAATTTGTCACCCTGTATATCGAAAATGGGGTGTGTCTGGCTATTGGTTTATTAGCATTTTTTATTATTTTCCAGAGTACTGTCGCTCTCTGATGGTGATATGTTATATCCTGTATACTGGACATTTTTGCAAGTGTATAGGAATGTTTGAAACTATAGGAGTTAAAGGAATGCCCAGTCGGGATAAGGTGTGGGAAAATATTATATTAGTCTTACCTGAAACTCTTTAGATTTACGGTAATTTACTTAAAACTGGCAACAGTGTCTTGGAATCATATCAAATTCAGAAAAGCCGGACTTACGTCAATAAACTGGAGACTTCCGAACTTATCAGCGTGCGATTTGGGTTAGTTAAAAATGATGAGAATTTGAAGGAATAACTAGGATGTGTGGTATCCAGGACCTGGACGTGTGGAACAGCTGCGGTCGGGAACACGATTCTCTAGGTAAAACATCCCCTATAGTACTGCGTTCGCGGGTTGAACTACATATTCTTAAGAAACGATTTATCAATATGCAATTTTGCATCGCCAGCGGCAGTTGCCCATTTTTCATACTGTTGAACCACAGGTAGAAGCCGCCTAAAGCTCGCTTTTGGGACCACCTAACTATACCGGAAGAAACTCACTCCATAGTCTTATATGAGTAGCTTCTTCCTGTGGTTTTCGAGATATTGCAGGTTTTATTTAGAGGTGCGGAAAACGTGTTTCTGCATATTTAGGGCTTTGCCGCTTCGTTTCATATTAAATGAGATACTCTGTATTTCGTTGCGTCTATGGACGTGAATTGGCTTAAAGAAGGATTTTTCAATACTTAGCCCCATATCGACTTCCAGCTATTTTCAAGATATCGCAGGTTTGCTTAGGGATACCTTAAAACATATTTATGCATATTTACGGGCATGTAAGTTGATTTTACTTAATTTAGTTCTCTGTATGTTATTGTGTAGTGGATCGAACAAGACTTAAGAAAGAATTTATTTTTTATTATTTTTTTTTAATTGTAGCTTTACGCAGATTCCGATGTTGTTCCAGCTTTTGCAGCTTTCTTGACTGTTCACAAGGTGTCCGGTGTTTCCTTGCGGCAGAACTTGAATCGCGTAACCTACGCCCAAATTAGTACACCAACAGGATGTCATAGTTTTAGACTTTTGAAATATTTTTTGCATTATGGATGCTCCAGTTTCTGAGATATTAAGTCAAAATTTTGATATATATATGCTACTCGTTGAAATCTCAACGATTGCAAATCAAAAAATATAGACGACATTTACAGAGTGCTACCTTTTCGGGGGTCGAAGTCTGTGTTACCATTTCGAACTTTTCTGTCGAACGCCACTGACCGCGTACTTCCAAAGATCGAAATGTCTGTTCAATTCAAAGGGTTCTCGCCCTTTGTAGGATCTCCGTATCTGTCACCAATTTTCATGTTGCACATGATTTTCCCGTGTAAACTGCGTCTGCAGCGTTTCAGTCTTCATCTGAATTTTCAGACACAATAAATTATGCAAAAATTTTGGTATTTTTGTCGTAATTTATTATGTATCTGGAAGTGCCATGGGAAGATACGTGAACAATCGACTGAGCGTATTTTTAAAATCTTGTCACTCTCCGAATTTCTCAACGCGTAAACGAAAGGTGAAAATGCTGAGACAGGTCGATTTTCGAAAGGAGGGGGAAAATCGCGGGGGTGGCAACCCCTTTGTTTTTTTTTTTAACATGGGTCAAGTGCCATATCATTTTAACCGTTATCAATTTGTTCAAACAACCGTGCCGAAATTTTGGTATTTTCATTTGAACTTTTTCATAATTTCCAGTTTTCCAATAGATGTTCGACATGCATTGTATCCATGCAATAATGCAAACAGTCTTCAAAGTCTCGTCGCAATTCTTCAAACATATGTTGTGGATGTTACTCCTGCAATTATGCGACGCAATACTTGAAGATCCTATACAGGACCCGCGGAAACCGCCCTTTTAAGGTATTTCCAAAGGACGAAGTCGAGAGGAATGAGATCGGGAGATTTAGGTGGTCGCCCGACGGTACCTGTTCTGCCAACTCATGTACCAAAAATATTATTATCAAAAAACTGTCGAACCGGCAAAATATATAAAGTGGAGAGTCATCGCACTGTTGTTGCTCCCCCCCCCCCCTCCCTTTCCCCCCGCAAAATTGTCGGTACGGGAATGAGAAATTTTTAATTATTCTTCCCCTCTCTATTTTAAAGTTGACATATCTCACCATTTTAGCTCTATTTTGTGCTTCCATAAACGGAGTAAGAGGGCGAGGGGAGTTCGGGTTTTTAAAAATACACCCGAATGCCCTTCACAAGGAGAAATTATGTGCATTCCTGGGTACTCTTGCGAATAACTGGAAATCGGTGCCAGATGCGGAAGCATTGCAAAAGGCAAAAAACTATCTAAATCGAATAAGGAATCGAATTTTCGCAGGATGGCGGGTCAGTGGCGTGGGAGAAAAAGTTCGGGGTGGTTAAAAAAACTGTGACCCCGGAGAAGGTGCTGCCGCGCAAATTTTGCCGGCAAGTCGCGAAGGGCGAACGTGAAAATTGCGAGGAGATGCAAATTTTCATGTTGAGATCTGAAAAACTGAAGTAGTTGGGAAATAAAACAAATATGAAATTCTGACGCTCGGCATTCGCCATAGAAAGCTCGTGCGGGCTCGCAGCGCTTTCGGGGCGTAGATTGCACGAATGAAGCTCTGCTGCGGAAGACTCGGACGTCCAGTATAAGAAACTCTTGCGGGGTTTTTTCTAAAATGAGGGAGGGTGAAATAAAATCCAACAAAAGCTACAATGGAGGACATTTATTTAATATCATAATATCCCATCTACATAAGAAGATATTTTATTAATAACATTTACATTAGAATTAAGTCAACATCATGGTCGGTAGCGGAAATTAAAAAAGCAATATTATTGATAAACAAGGAAGCATTTTTTTTATACAATCGTTATTTCTATATTATTATTAAACTCTTTCAAGCACACTGGCAATAAATCTTATACTGGCATGATTGTTTCATTTTCAGGAGATGATGATTGGTCAGATTCATTCAGATCACAATAATAATGACTTCTGTGGTAAATATGTACATGTTTCTTCCACGAATTCGAAAATAAACTTCATATTTTTTAAAACTTTGGTTGTTCTGATATGTCTTCTTTCACCGCTCACACTCAATTTTCCGCAAAAACTGGCTTTATGTGGCATGACAAACAATTGATTTCATAACCATGGAGAACCTAAAGTTACATTAAAATTGTTTTTCTTGCTATTTTATATATTTCCTTGTCCACTTTTCTTTAATTAGTATTATGATATGTCAATTTGTTATTCACAGATTATTTACAGTAAGTAAGCAGCTTGTTTGGTAGTTAGTGCCACGTTTTTTACTCGATTAAAACCTTTAAAAAACATTACCACTACATTCTGTATTATAAAATACATTTGTATGTATACTAATT
This sequence comes from Euwallacea fornicatus, assembly GCF_040115645.1. NCBI lineage: Eukaryota > Metazoa > Arthropoda > Insecta > Coleoptera > Curculionidae > Euwallacea > Euwallacea fornicatus. Next base: position 1,450,527 of record NC_089558.1, read on the forward strand.
TAGCTATTGTTGGGCATTACGAGAGGAAAAATCATAGAATTATGACTTTTTGTAAAAAAACCATACACGACCTGGTGGAACAACCCTCCTACGAGAACATACCCGCGCACCTCAAAAAAGCTTTTCTACAACGTTTCATTCCACCAAAATTAACTACATTAAATAACGAAAAAAAAAAAATCAACGCCAAAGACTATTCAAAAAGACTCGGAAGATCTTCTCATTTGAAGATTGTCATGCCCCTTGATCTTCTGCCCTAATTCCGCTGATCCCTAGCCTTCCGCACGCATAGTCTTTGACCATTGACCTGGAACATAGATTTCCTAATAAATTTCCCCTTTTAAACTGGTGCTAAGACTCGATTGGGGCTTCCATGGGTCGCCATTCTCCGAATGGGGGGCAATGGCCGCAATTGCCGGAGGGGAGGAACCTGGCTGGGCTGTTGGTTCGCTTGCGATGCTCAGCGCGTGCATGATAGTCTTGGCTGCTGCGGCCTGAAAATCAACACCCAGAAGGTGTGTAAAAAGTTCGTTCTAAGGTTGATCGGGAGTACCTGATGGTGTTCCACACCCATGAGTTCCTCCAATTCTTTGGCGTTTGCGGTTGAGTCTGGAGTGCCTGTCATGCCATCTCTTTCGTTTTCCAGAGAGCCGTTCTCGGTGTGTTCGTCATTGTCCTCGTCTTTGGTATTTACAAGTTTGTTGTCCTGAAAAAAGCCGAAAGACTCGTTGAAAACGGTCGCATTTTCGCTGCATCGGCATTTCCTCACAATTCTATATTCGTTGGTGCGTGTTTTTGTTTGCAAATCATTGCAAGGTTTCCAGATAATAAGTGAATACTATAAAATTTCAAAAGACCTGCGAGATAAACCAAATCAAATTCATGGTAAGTCGGTTGCCTACAAAAAGGAGTGGTTCTTCCCAGTATGTCGACTTCGTTTATTTCGTTCATGATTTACTTTGCTCCAGCTCCATATGGAAGAAAATGTCTGTAGATACCACCATACTGACTAAAATTTGTTTTTATTTCAATACTCCCATGGAAAGTATACTATTGGTGAATTTACCAATTGGCCTTTTTTCCGCCTTAAGCCTGCTTTCAATCATAAATATTTAAAAGTATGTTCAGAATGTATTATCTTATGAATACGTTCCTGCAACTTCGGTAGTAATTCTATATGGGCGTCAGTTTTGGGCGCGAAATTTCCAGTTTCTAGTTCGCCAAAAATGTATCTTCGGAAATTTGTGACAAATTTAAAATCAATTGAAAAAACGATTACAAATGTTATAACACCTGCGAGATAAATGTGATCACAACCAATGCTGCAAGGCTGCTAGTATCTACGTAATCACGTAAGGCTGGTTCCGTAATCCGGTGTGTTTGCTATGTCGTTGACCACGTTTGTTCCATGCGTTTATGCTCAACCTCAGAGACTGAGAGAAGGGGTATTGGCATTTTGGCCTGAGGGCAAGCATATCAAAGCATCCTAAAGTTCGCATGGAGCCTTATTTAAAAAATTGTGTATTTGGATGGTAATTATTCCAGGAGAGCTGATCTGAAATTTTAAGCCTGCCGAGCTTTCTTTGAGACTAGGGATTTGTGAAAATCTCATAGGTGGATGTAATTGTATGAAAAATAATGCCTTTTTGACTTATAATACGTAATTTAACTTAAAATTTTGCTAATACATGTATACAGGTTGTGGGGTTAAAAATCAAACGTTTGGATCGAAAATGTCGAGAAAAGCAAACTGAAGGTTTTGTTCCAATTTTCTTCACGCAGTCTTCCTTTGGGCTCTATCTTCAAAACTGTAAGACTTGATAGGTATGAAGACGTAAATAAAAAAATCACCCTCGGTATTGCCCTATAAATGTACTGAAATATACAGTGTGTGCGATTAAAAATTCTGCGTTTGGATTACGGAGAGGTGGGGAGAGAAACTTTGAAAAGTTTCGATAACATTTCTCGATATGGTCCTCTTTCGGACGAAGTATCTTCGAAATTGACCGAGGTCACTCTTTCTGGTCGGTTTGAAAAATACCGTAACTTTCCAACCTAAACTGAGCTAGTGTTTAGGTTGCACCCGCGCCGGTTTTATGAGGTGCTAGATGTGCGTATTTAATCCTTTATGTGTCTTTTACAGCTCGGTCTACAAGGCTGTGTAAAACTAAAGGGTAACCCACCATAAACCGTTTAAGGTGCCTTTCTTCTAATTACAGAAAATTGTTCTGTAAAATCGTCATAAACTCGGCAAAAATAAATTATAAAACGACCCATAACCGTGTTTTATGTGAGGTTCTCCTCGTCCCAAGGCATAGACTTATCGTTCTTTTACGTTCCAATTAAGGTGCATCTCTGCGTGTTTTTCTAATAATGGGAGTAATGGGCCGATATTAAACTTAGAGCTATTGGAAAAAGTTTCTCGACATTTCAATATAATTCGGCTTGATATCTCGACTTCCTGGGCGTAATAAACCGTAACAAATTTGTTTCGCCGTTGTCGGCCTCTCCAGTGCTTCTCAACCTCATTGTTCTTAAAGGTCGGAGGAACTTAATTAGGCCCTCCTTTGCGAAATTAAATGAACTAGGCAAAAGTTCTGAAAGGTTAATGTGTGCCTGAGAACTTTGTTGAATACCGAATTAAAACGCTAAATTATTAAAAGACCTCGCTAATAGTGTTTCACAGCAACATCTTGCATTTTTGCAAACTTCCACGCTGCTCTAATGCAGCCGAGGGCGTTTACCCTTTTGAGGTAAACCAACCCTTGACAATGCCGCCCTCAAGGCGGTTTTCACACTGACAATTAGCAAACGCGTTTCAGGGCTTGTTATGTCGTCCCAAATTTCAATATTCAAAATTAGAGACACTGTTAAGCAACTGCAGAGATAAATTAAGGAAATTACGTCGTGTTAGTGCTCCTAATATCCAGAAAAATACCGTTTTGGACCTTAAATCCGGAGAAAGTATAAGCCGCTGTCGTGGATTCCAGAACTTTGCACTTTTACTTTTAGAAAAGAATATTAAGACAAATGACCCCAGGTAACTTCTTATGAGAATTTATTACTCTAATACGCGGTAGACTTGGAAGTAAATTTCGTAGTGGAAACACATCCTTCTTTGTTGTAAGCCCATTTGTTGGATTAAGCATGGTTAACCTCTCGTATTCCAGCTTCTTGCTCAGAATTGCGTATTCGAATATTGGTGTTCAAGACGACTCCGTGCATTTCAATTCCCTTCTAGCGGTACTTGAAATTGTCCTTATGTGGCCAGAGAAAGCTCGACAATTAAGGTTTCGGAGACAGTTTGCCTTGGAGTTCTCTAATGGTACTTGTTCGCTTTATAACGAGAGTCCCAAAATAATCCCCCATATTGAAAATTTCCTATGCACTTTTAGGTCCCTGCATCTCGGAAAGTTTAAGCGGACCTTTGAAATAATCCCCATTACATTTGATTTATAAGTTTTTGGGTGGTAGAAGATTGCTGTGAGCGAATTGGAAATGTCTTGAAAAGGCTCCCTACAAGATTCTTGTTGGACGACTGCTTTGACCTCCTTCAAAACTGTAAGAGATCGATGAATTATAGTTACTCGTGCCAAAAAATGTTTTAAAGATCACCTGTTACACGCGTCTTAAAAGATATAGGGTGTCTCATTTAAATCATTGTAAATATGAGTGGCCGAAAGCTAAGAAGAGGAAATTGGACATTTTTGATTCTAGAGTTTTACTTCAGTCATTCAAAACTTTGAATTATTCTTAAAGCATGCCGGATGTCTCGCTTTAAAAAATCATGTTCGTAGTAGAAAGCCGAGCAAATTTTCACAAACATCCCTATAAATCAGAATAGTAACACATAGGTGTATCAAATACAATTCGCGTTACCTTGATTTTAGATAATACTCAAATTCACACTGCCTCCTTAAATACAGCTATTTTTGTTTCTTGACATTTTGGTGAAGAATTACTGTTCCTCCAACAAAGTGTCAAGAAAGGGCACTGTATTAGTTATTTAATTTTTTAATATGATTGCCGAAAAAAAAAACAGATTTTGTGTTCAAAAGTGAGTGTCCAGAGGACTTATCCGATGGGGAATTTTAATATTTTCGAAATCTTGGTGTAGAGCGGGCGCTGTGACGACACTTTTCCTATCTCTAAAAGCTTTCAATTTTTTGGTGCCAAATTGTACAGTCATACGGACAAAATTGATCCTGTCGGCTTTTCTGCCCAAAAAAGTGTGTCTGATTGATGCCACCTCAACTACCATTTTCCGAGATATTCACATTTTAATTACTCAGTTGTCCCACTTGTGATCGGGGACAAGTGCTTCAAAGTAAATTGATTTTAAAATTGGACACCCGATACCTCGGTTATTATCAACTTTTTGATGCAGGTAAGTTGGGTTATTTCTTATGACTTTCACATAGGGAATTTATGGTTTAATTGTGCACAGTTATTCTGTCAAAAATTTTGATTACATTTTTGTATACACTTTACTTATCTCTACCTGTTTTAGAGTTGTAGAGCTCGTATTAAAGCTGCGTATAGTGAATGTAGAATTATTTTAAACATCTAATGTTCGCATTGGTGCACGCCAAAATAAGGTTTTGATGAGACAGCTCGTAGACGTTAGCTCCTTTTCGGTAATAAACCCTATAAGGCTTTAATATCACTCCTTCTGTGAACTCATCAACAAGATTTTTTCAGCATTTGCATTAGAAAATTGCAGCGATGTTATACTCGTAGATACACACGAAGTATCTGCTTTAACATGTGGCCAAACTGCAAGCTCACGGTAAATTTAAAAGCAACGTGAGCCGGTTAAAAGGGGCTTTTATACAGCTTTCAATGGGCTGGCAAGCTTTCGTTTTGCTCATGAATGCCTATGTAGGAAATCTCAATCGTAAAGGTTGTTTAATTTGAAAGGGATTTAGTTGATTAAGTGGTGAAGAATGTATCTCAAGTTAACGAACAGATAAAAATAGACGAGAAATATGAAATATCAGACAGACGAAGCAAATCCGCCTTCTTATACCCAATTTGGATAATTTCCGGTTGCGTGTCTTGTAATTTTCTCTTCTTAATAATAAAGACGTTACTGTCAATCCATCGAATGGCACTCCCCGCTGCTTTCTTTATCGAAAAATTCTGGGTAGGTCAATCGACAGGGGCGGCCCATTATTGCTCCATCACGTTAACTGGGAAGACGCAGTAATTCGTAAAAGATAATGGGAAAAAGAGACGACAAAGAGGCCCCAAAAACTAGCTAACTAAGAATGATCAGGAAACTATTTAACGAGTAAGGGACTGGCAGTGCATTTCTTGTTTAAAGTTTATATCCGAAGTTACTTAAAGCGAACAGATTGGGTGACCACATAAGATTGATAGTCTCGGTACTGGAAAGTTTTTAACTTGATTTTTGTCGAATGGCCCTGCACGTCAGCCCCGGACCCTCAAATTGACTTCTACAGGGATCTAGCTAAATAGCAAAGCTTATAAGTTTTCTAGGGGTTCAGTTAATGAATACCAAGTAGCCTAACAAAGTTTGATCCGCAGTCAAACAATAAAGCGCAGAGATTCGTCTTTTGTAAACCCGAAAGTAGTCACAATGGCGGCATCAAGAGCACTCGGAAAACATAAACAACTTCAGTGTTGGCTGCTAAGACGTCGAGGAATTATATAAAGACGATCCCTGTTTGTTATTGTTCAAAACTCGAAAAGCTGTTAAATCTCCATGGGGATTTTTGGGCGAATTTAAATTAGAAGTGCGCCGGCTTTTCAATTGAAACACAAAGAGATAACGAATCCGGAGTTAATGGCCATTTACATAGCAAAGAAATTTCGGAGGAAATTTGTCATTTGCCGTCTTTGGGTCGCGTTGTTCAGCGGGAAATGGACTGAGAGAAAAGTGAAGGGAGCAGTGTTTTATTTCTGTACACGAGAAGGTAAATTCAGGGTCTTTTTGACAGCTCACGAAGGTTTAAAATGACTCATAATTGGGAAAAGTTTCGCTAACTATCTAAATTAGAAAATTCTCAGCCCGAGTCGCTCTGAAGTCGCGAGTTTACGGATTCTATTTAAGGAGTATGCAGGACCAGCTCTGAATTTATGTCCATTTCTCGGTCTCTGCCCGTTTTTTGGACGCGGAGTCCGAGAAAAGATTGTTGTAACAATGAAAAACAGTTTGTTCTATTATTTGCCGTCGCATTCCTAAATGCATGATTTTGAAGAAATCGCACTTTTAGATAACAAAAGGGAAATAAGTCATATGCGAAAATTTCTCCCTTATAATGTCCTCTTGAGGACTATGGATTTAACGATAAGAAACACGTAAAGGGACGTTAACACTCAAGCTGTTGTAACAAAAACTCATACTTTTGGCTGGACGTACAGAACACCAAACTAGTCATTTTTAGTACACTTCCTCTTCAAAATCTTGTTTGGAAGTTAGTATCTTAAAAACGGTGAGGGTTAGTTATAGGGAAGCGCATGTTGGAAATTGTTTTTGTTTTTTAACTAAACCAGTTCCCACGATATTTAAAAACAAAACATAAGTTCTGAAGACAGCAAACCAGATTGAATAGAAAATTTTGAGCAAAATTTAGGCCTCTTTAGACTTCAAAAGGGTCCTAGTCCGGTTAAAACAATCGTGTTTACGATTGGCTTTTAATAATCATAAAACATGCAAGTTGTTCTAACTGAAAAACTATCATTCCGGATGGCAGAATTCACACGAGAAAAATGTCTAAAATTTTTATATTTTTTCTCCCAGCAATAGTCATCGGGTTTTGTATCTTCATAACTACCGAAAACAGATATACGAGTAGATTATACAATAAATTCAGCGTATATGTCCATTACAATGTGCAGGACGTCCTATTGAAAAATCAGATTTTTGGATCGCAGCATTAAGAGGGCCTTGCAATGCCACCTCAAAACACTTAGAGAGGTATGAAAACGTCTCCTCACCTGAAAACAATCTTCCCCGTCAGATCACCTCATGAACATTCGCCATCTGTCATGTTATTCATAAATTGTCAGAGCCAATAAACCAAAATTCGAAGTAAAATGGCTATCTCAAATTCTCAGAGCGACTCAGATCTAAGTTCAGACTCATCCTGGTGTCTCTTGAATGCCTCAAGCCCGCCCTCCAAGCAAAATTCATTTGAGAATCTTGAGGACCTCGAAAAAGAAACCAAAGAACAGTTAGAGCGGCAAAGTGAGTTTTCGAAGAGCCATAAGGAATTTCAAGTTTTAGGGGGAATATTTCCCACGGGAAATCACCAGAAATCCTCTCGCGAATGCATTAATTTCTTAGCAATTATGGGCTGTTTGCTGATCATTACTGGTATGACCTTGCTGAATACATATCTGCCGTCTAACTACGTGGAATCTGCTGATACAAAGGAGTTTCATAACCATGTAAAGGAAGTTTATGAGCACGGCCAGAGTCCTAGTTTTGAAAAGGTAGCCAGTGGCATTCAGTCTGCGAAAGATGTTATTGATACTACAAAGTCTATGAACATATTCGACTCTTTGATGCGGAACCTCACCGAAGAGACTTGCGAACCATTAAGTTCGGAAATTTTCAACAAAACTTTGTCCTCCGAGGACCTTCGAGAGCTAAAAACTCAGGTGATTGTTCCTTACTATGATAAGTTGCTCAGGGTTAGGACGCAGCTGAAGTCTCTAAGCATTGACAAACAATTAAAAATGTTTACGAAATCTCTCTCAGAGCGTGCAAAAGAGCTGATGAAGAGCACCAGTTTCCAGATATTTGTGGCTACTTTGATGCAGGACATTTGTCTTGTTAAATTGATCAGTGAGCTTTCGAAGAGAGCGAAGATGTCTGGCAAAGACAAAGAAGAAAGGAACCGTGGAGCATCAACTGAGGCTAAAAAGGCTACGAAACCTCACAGGAAAAAGAGAATCAAGAGGAGTGCCTTAAAGAGAATCAAGAACAAGGACGTCTTAGCAATGCCTGCGAAACTATCTGCGCATGATCGACTCAATTTGGCAACTGAAAATGGCAAAAGTGAATGTGAAAAGGGGTTTGAAGAGTTGGAGAGTAGATGGTCAGCGCTGGAACAAAGCCATCGCGAAACTGTGCAGCAGATCAAGGATACATTCCAAAAGAAAATGAACGAAATCAAGGAAAGGGAGATTGAAAGTTTTAACAGGCAGCAGCGAATTCAGGTCACAAGAGATGAGTTCATTCAAAGGCTTAAAGCTCATAGAGAGGCATTTCTGCACGGCCTCAGGAAGTTGCGAAATGAGAGGAAGAAACTTTTGCACGAAATCTGCTACAATTTCAAGAAATACCGAGATTGGAGTAATGAAGATATTTCTGCAGGTAACTGCACCATTGTCTTGCCTGATGGGTATGATTTTGTTAAGAAACTTGAGGCAATAAAAAACAAGGAAAGATATAACCTACAAACGTCCAACGATGAGGCTTTCAGTTACATTCCTGCGAAAGAACTAGAATCAACCCCTCACGATGAAATCCCTGAAGAACCACTACTGAAAAGCAAGAATAAATTATTCGGAATGAGTGTTAGACCGTTAGAGCAAATACAAGCCAAAAAAGGCATTAAAGAATTTACGAAAGTTGCCCACAATGTTGCTACCGCTCCCTTAGAAGCTGCTTCAAAACCTTTGGTTTCGAAACTAGAAGAGGCAGGAGCAAGTACACCGCAACCTGCTCCAGAAGAAGCATGGCCGCATGATGAAGCATATGAAGCGGTCAGAAAAAGGAAAAAAAGCAAGAGGGATCTCAGTAAGTTATATGAAGTAACTTTCGAAAAACAAAGCGAGAAGATTAAGAAGCAGGATGTGATGAAGTGGGGCAAGAAGCTTAAGCCGGTTCCACTTAACGCATTGAGTAAACAGGATCCTTCAAAGGCTCAAAGGCAGAAGATTATGCGTAAGGGACTGCTCTAAGTTGATTTTTAACATAATTAATGAGACAAGTTGAAATAAATTTAAATAAAGTATTACGAAATCGAGCGTTTTTGTTGTGGATTATGGATAGCAGAATTAGCAGAGTTTTCTCTCCATACTTTTCTAGGGACCGCTGTATCTTTGAAACGACCAGAGAGAGATACAAGGACGTGCATATTCCAAATTGTCTTGTTTGAATTTGAATTGCAAACATCTTAAGATATACAGGGTAAATAAAATAAAAATAAAAAATAATATTTTTTGCCTGCAAAGTGCACCGCAGCTATTGTGAAATATACCGAGTGGACTTGAATAAACCGAAACTTTTGAACTGGGAATGAAACCGTCCTTAATGTTATAGGGTAAGTCATAAATAACACGTTTTTCACGGCAAATATTAGAGGAAGCCAAACTGCCTTTTACTGTTGACGGTCGATGCTTACCTTATCTGGTGTTACACTGTCTCTGGGCGATATCGGAGGCGACGAACAATTGCCCATTGAGGGCACTCCCAATTCGTAAATATTTACCATATGGGCTGCCTGTGCGTGTACCATAAGGTCCCAGGCATTTTGAAAGGCATCTTTACACTGAACACATAGTAATGCTGCTGATGAATGCTCATCCAACGGCGTTCCTAAGGAGAAAATGGAGTCTCCTGCATTTTACAACGTACTAAAGAGGTCTCATTTCTTAGGTGAAAAATATCCTCATTAGAAGAAATTTACATACTCACTTGTTTTGCTAATCTCACATTTACAGGTAAACCGAAGCTTGCAGTAAGTTTTCTTGTGTTCCAGGAGATCGTGCAGGTCTGAGAACATCTCTCGACAGTTGCCGCATATCAATATGTCTTGATTGCCTTTTGAAGAAGAAAACGGGCAGATTAGTCTTAGGTCTTGGAAGGTTTGCAAATTGAAACTGAAACGTTAATCACGTCCATAAATCAGAACGCAATTTACGATTCGATCTGAGAAAATTAAATAGTTTGTTCGGGCGAGATGCCTTCGGATCGGTCAAATAAATCAGCCGGGATTAGCCCCGATAAGTGTCTTGCGAAGAAAGGAAAAATTCGTTTTTCTGTTAAATGGAAATGAATTTGTTTTTGAAGGAAAAGAATAGAATTTTAAATTCCCATATCCATTGGATTTTTCCCGTTGTGTGTGTGTGTAAATAAAACTTTTTAGTCCATAACTCGCAAGGAAACTTAAACCGTTCAGGGGAGGCCATAAATCCGAGTCACATGTGCGCTTTAAACAATATAACTAAATTATGAAGTCATTTTCGCGGCAACAAAAACTGCATAATAAATTAGGGCAATAAAAGCTAGAAACACAATAATTAAACCAACAAAATAAACTCGGGAATACAAGGCGAGTTAGCCAAGATTTATGCGGAAAAGAAATTGTAAAAATGGTGCTTTTCACACGGACCACGTTAATGAAACCGGCTAAGCTTTGTAACGTTTATTTATATGTTTTTGTCGGGCTTGAAAAATATGCCGGGATGAGGTTTTTTTGAGGGGTTATTATGGTAGGTTTGTGGCTTTTTGTGCGAAAATTTCATTTGGAAAAGTGTCTGAAAGTGCTTAGAATAATTACAAAAACAAAAAATAATTGAAACTTAAACAATAATTCACATAGAAGAAGAAGAAGAAGAAGAAAGGGCCTTCACACACGACAAGGCTAAGAAACGATACCATTAGACAGAAATTTTGAACTCAGCAATACCGCACGGTTCTTCTCATTTCCGTTTCCCCGGCTATGTCCCTCTTACCACCAATAATTTCTTCTTAACTTGTAACACGATCTATTCACCAAAGCTTCCGCCTGATGCATTCATCATCACGTGATCCGATTTCGGATCGGTACCTCGTCGGATGATAGATGCATGGAATAGAGGTATAAGTAAAATCGGTTTATCTTGCAAGAACACACAGTTTTAATTAACCGACGTTCAGCTGGACAGAAATTCGATTTAAGTCGACTCTCAACAATTTCTAATTGTCCCTCCGAAAATGAAGATGCGCGAAAAAATGGCCGTTTCCCCCTCCTCATTTTTGGATTCAAAAATTAAAGGCAAACGATGATTTCACTGTAGTACTTGCCGAAATATAAAAAGCATTAAAAATAATTCCATATCAGTCCTGTAACGCTGAAGCAAAATTCCTAATTTTGCTTATTTAAACTCTCGTTTGCCCCCACTGTTCGTTCGACTCACGAGTCAGATCTAAAGTTATTGCGCAGCATGTAACCATCTTCCTTCTAATGCATGCTCTTAAATAAAGACGGAAGATATAGCGTACGTGTTAAATGCATCTAGAGCCTGCTTTGCTATTTAAAGCGGCAGGATCAATGTTATAGCTTTGTCTCCGTCTAAGCTCACATAATAAAAAAGATAGTTAGCTATCTAATGCGGGATAGACGGTTATGAATAAGTTTTGGTGAGGCTCTGGCACAGTGGCGGTAAATAAGCATTCTACCGGTAAAAACACGTCAATCAAAGATTTGGCTTATTATGCACAATTATACCTACTATAAACTTTCAGCTGGTCTAGAGATGGTATCGAAGTGCATTTCTGGATCTGCCCAATTTTACCATTTCTGGTCGTAGCCGACATTAGCCGTTGTCTTTTGAGGGGTGGCACGATTCGGGCAGGACCCACTGGAAATGCCGTTGATGCATAGTAACTGAAAAGTAAACACAAAAAATATCAATAACACGAACGGTCCTTCAGTCTTTGATATACAATTTCCGACAAAAAGTCCTTCTCATCAGTTTCCCAAACATTTAAGTGCAGTAATCTGTCAGAGGATTGTAAAAGTGCATCAAAAGATCCCCTGGGAGTTGAGAAGTAATTGGATTCCGCGTTGAAAGTCTCTAGTAAACAGAATAAACGGTTCCTGGATTTCTTTAAACTCAGCTCGAAAGGAATAGCAAACCTATGCACTGGCTTAAGTTTTTTAATTTGGCTACCTTTCGCTGACTTGCATTAAAGGGTTTAATTCCCTTTTGCTTCAAGGAGAATCGCGGTCGATATTCTCAAAGCAATTCATCGGATGTTCTCCATTGTGCCTCAGAGCCGTGGGAATTCAAATTTTCGTCATTCAAATTTTCAGCATTCAGATTGATGAACACGTTTTTGCCGATCTAATCTAATCTCCCATTTGTGATGTTACACAGATGACCAGAACTAATTAAATTCCCTCAAAGGAAAAAAAAAAACGTCTAAGTTAATTACGCTAATGAAGACAGTACTTCCAGGTTTGGAGCCATTATTTTCCGGCAAATTCCCACCCCAAAGCGACCGCTCCTATAATTTCAATATTACTTCCCAGCATCTGTCCTCCCTTCAACACAATACAAATTCAGAATCGATAGTTGTAGCAGTGCAGCGGACAAGTTGTACGTCCGGGGACCGCCATTAATGATGTGGCACAAATCTTATACGAGCCCTGTTTTATCATGGTGTCAACAACAGTTGCTGACGACGACGACAATGCCGCCCCCCGATATTGGGGGCGACTTTGTTTCGATTTCTTTAGTCTCGAGGTGGTTTAATAAATTATTCCCTTCAAATCAAGATATATGAAAACTTCCTAAAAGTACTCCCTCTGGTGTTTAGTTTGCATTCGAAAGTTCGATTTAATGGTAACGAGACGGGTTACTCACGGGCCTTCTCTGAGGCCAGTAAAGTTCCATTAGTGCGTCACAATTTTTCCATAATTTTCCTTCAGGAGACTCGAAATGATTAATCTGTCTCCTTATTGGAGAGCCTCCGCGTGCCGGCATGAGGAGCCAGACATAGGAATTCCATTTTCGCAGCTTTCGACGGTCGCCCCATTGTTGAATCGGCGAGTTATTTCCCCCCCTCCAAAGGTTATTGGAGATATTCGGGATGTCCGCATATAGCCGAAACTTCTATTATTGAAAGCTGCAAATTCGTACCATATCAGCCGGGTCCAATAAGAATAATTAAGGGCCGAGAAATTAAGGTAATGTGTAGTCGTATCAGAGAGTTTAGAGGTTTTTAGAGGTAATTAAGCTCGTAGTACGCGGTTGAATATCTTGATAAAAAAAAAACAATATTTGCGATTCCTGAGTGTAGGTCGAGTCTTGTCCAACCTCCGATGTTAGAAAAATCAGATTTCCGCCCGCTGTAGTGGAAAAAAATCATGCAAAACACGATATTTCCTAATTTTATCAATTGCTCGTTCATTTTGCTTTGGTCCACTTGTAGGCATTGTCCGCCGCGTTTCAGATAAACTTGAAATATTGACACTGAAAATATTAAATGGGCCGGACCTGCGAAGTCTATCGGGCCGAAAACTGTTCGGCGCCCGACAAATACGAGCACCGTCATTACATTTTAGTTAAAGAACTATTTTCCCGCCGTATAGTTCGGTCCTGCGACGGAATTGCGACTGGACCGATGCGTCTGAATTGACCTTTAGGTATCTAATATCAGGGGCGGCTCTAAAATTATTGATAATACTTTCAAGTTCGGGTTCTTTAGCCTCGTTACGAAGTTTCATAATTTTCACTAAAATCCTTGATCCCTCGACATGTAACTGGAAATCTCGAATACTGTTGAAGAAACACCGAACACTCGTCCGACGTGTCTCCGACGTGGTGTCTACCGACGACTGTTTTGCTGAATTGAGACCAACACCTTGTTCAAGTACGTCTTTTCATATGAGGGCAATAAATGTTTAAAAACTTTATTATGATATGCCCCTGATGAACGCCACTTTAAAATGGATCGCTCTTGAAAATGTAGTTAAACAATTTTTTTTGCAATAAAGCAGGACTCTCCTGATAAATTAAACTGCTGCATATCGTGCAGGTCTAAATTCACCAACCTCTCCTCCCCACGTCAACTTTTTAACAAATTACTAATTTTTAAAAATTAAAACTTGGGTCAAGTAACATCTTAAATTAAAGGTCCTTCAAAGCTACGTTCAATAGTTTATGGCGATCCAAAATCTATAAAAAATGCAATGCCGTAACGTCCGTAAACGATGGAAAAACTTGTTGGTTGGTAGGGAATTAGTTTGTTTTTGTTTTGTGTTCACAAACAGTCTTTGGTTTTTTTATTTACATTTTCGTTTTTTTTTTAACTAAGCACCGTTTGTGTGTGAGAACAAAATCGCAAATAAACCAAAATTGATTTAACTGAGTTTGTATTGAATTTTTAACCAAATTTATACTTGCTTTTTTTAAAACTAATTGACAGATCTCGAATCGGAATACACAATTGAATGCAGTTTTGAAAGATCTCTAATTTGAGATATCACTTGACCCATATTTCAGTTTAAAAATTCGGCCGTTTTGGGTTGACTGTGACGTAAGCAACATTCAAAAAAAGAAACAAACGTCGAAGTATAGTTTTTTTTTTCAATTTAATGCCGCTTTTGAGCCTTAAAAAGATGATAATTCGTCAAAAAGCTAACAGAGAAGGGGGGCAAATTAGAGCCGCACGGTATATCCTTGGTACCCTCACATGAAGTTGAAAAAGAGAGGTAAGATGCCGAAGTTGACGTTTTGATACACCACTGATGAACGTCATTTTAAGATGAAACGTGAAAATTCTTCAAAATGGTACGAAATAAATTGCTGCAAAGCCACAAAGCAGGGGCGTCTCTGAAGTCGTTGATAAATTAAAACAACCCTTAACTAGGAAATTTCGAAGCAAATTCTGGTCTTCGGGGAATGCTATACCGGAAAACCCAATTTTAAAGTGAAAGAAATTTCAAAATAATATTCTTTAGCAGAGAGATTTCGATTGAAGTTACAATTTTTACGAAATCTTCGAGCTTTGCGTCATTGGAACCCTCAACTTTAACCTGGCAAATTGCTAAACGTTTAAAAACAAAACTTGATGTAATTATTCCAAGTCAGAGGCGTCTCTTAAGGGGTTAAGAATTTAAAAAAAATGCGTACGCTGACTAAGACCAAAGGGTTGAACTGTAATAGTACGTACGCTTTCTTGTGTGATGGAAATTATTTTTAAAAATGTGGACCTCTTGACACGCCACTGATGGATAGGATCTTAATTAGATTTAATACCTTTGGGAACGGAGCTAATATTGCTATGCAATGAATTAATAAAAGTTTCAAATTACGCTTCACAGTCTTGTTCTTCTGCTCTTCTTTACAGTTCTGGACCTGGATGTTTTGGAAGTGCGTATTTCAGTTGAACATCTGAGTGGATTTACCCCATGGTAAAATTGCTTTTGCGATGCAATGCCAATGGAAATAAATTCTTATTTACTTGTTTTCTCCCAATAAAGATCAGTAAAGTGGTTCTGGCCCCAATTTAAATTTATAGGAGCTGTAGATAAAGTCGAATTATAGGAGAGAGCGGAAAAACGACAGGTCTGTATTAGATTTCAGGAAAGAATTGCCGGCTGACACCTTATTTGCACTTCATCTCGATGAATCCGAAAGCTACCATTTGAATTTCCAATACTGTGTGGGACAATAGAGAAATTTCAATGAATGGCTTCGAAAATATCGACCGCGATTCTAGCTTAAGCAAGAGGGAATTAAGCCCTTTAAAGCAGCAGTGCCCGAGTTAAAAACCGTGCCCTTCGAGATTAAGTTAAAACACGAACTAGCCTGAACATTTCACTAACTTCATTTAGGCCCTAAAATCTAGAAGAAACCGGCACCGTCGTTATTAGTAAATTGAAACTTGTCCAGAAGTTCAAGTCCCGTTAAAGGAGCTTTTTCAAAATTATCGAAAAATTGTCAAAATTACTGCTTTTTTTTAATGGTATAATGTACCTTATGATATACTGATGAAATAAAGTTATTTCGCGTTCAAGATTTCAATAAAGTTTGCAAATTTTTAGTAGTTAGTATAGTATCGGACAAGCACATGATGAAGGTTATCATCTACGGTGGAGGGGGTTGCCACAAGCGCAAGGCGAGCGGCGCGATTGCCCCGCGGGGACGATGTGCATAATGCGCAAGTATAATGTCCCGCATTATCTACAGAGTCCACGGCTAAATATCATTAGTTCCCGCAAATTTACTTAAAGTCCCCATTAGTTAATTTCGTTATAAGACGCTATTGTTATTTACTTTTTAGTGCTCGGTCTTGTAAGGAATTCGCACGAGTCAATTTGAGGGGACTCCGAAATATTTTTATTAATGGAGTTTATTACTAATAGGGTTCATCGCTAATGGAGTGAATTCTCAGAAACAATTGATATCGAGCGTGAAAGATTAACTCGCCATTCACGCTCGACAACATTTATTGCGCTGTAACGGTTAATAGGCCTTATCATGTGTTCACAAGCAGATTTCAAATTACCACGTATCCAGGGTGTCCGCTCCTGGAGTTCAACCACGAGGATCTCAGTAACCATAAAGGCCACGAGATTGGGTAAATTTGGGGAAAATTACGCAATTGGGGTTCAAAAATATTTAGCTCAGGTTAGTTTTTCCGGTCATTCACTGCGTGTTTGGGTTGCACCTGGCACAGTTCAGAGGTTATTTTTTTTTAAGTGTTCTTTCATTTAAACGTAATCGTAATGTAAATTTTGCTATTTTCATGTTATTACAACGAAAGCTGATAGCTCGTCATAAACTACACCCTGAATAGGTAAATTACTCATTAAACTTTTATTACCCAAGAAATATTCTGATGAATATTTTAAAAGTTCTGTCAGCGAGGCGGTGCCAGGGTTACTAAGGCGTTAATGAGAATTGCCAAAGAAAAGTTCGTAAATGCACACTTTTGCAATTTTAGTTTCGGTGCCCCGACAAGTGAAAGTCGTTAAAAGTTACATAAATAAATAGGCCATTTAATGTTCGTTTTTGGACGGAAATTTGTTTTGTTAGTTTTGAGACATTACTCGAGCCATATTGTCCGATTTAACCCGGAACGACTTCTTAGAGAGATGATAAACAAAGATAGCGCATAACTGCTCAGTATATTTTCATCTTCAAAGTTTCAGTGGAAATTCGAGATTTCGGAAAGCAAATAAGCCTCCCGAAAGGAAAATATTTACTCCATTTGGCAGAATAAGACTAATGATACCATTAAACTTAAAAAGTGGCTACGTAAGGCCCTTTTTTCGACCGAAATCGCCGAGATGGAAGTCTAGGTTCTTTTTAGTGTTTTGTTAATTATCCGGGCCCGAAGGCGCGATCGTTTTACTGGTTAAATTTCGCGGAAAGTGAAGCTGGCACTTGAGTCAATTTAACTCATATTTCCAGTTCTTTCGGTTTATCTTGGGTTCTCCCTTTTTCGGGCCTCGGGCCGAATCGACGATAAAACATAAAAATCAATTCCTAAATCCTTTAAAATTCAGTGTGACGTCAAATTCTATTCAAGACCCAAGTGTCACTTTGCGAGAGTATAACTTGGTCACCGGGGAATCCCCGTATGCCAGACGAAAGGCATTTTGTGCGAATTTGCTTGCAATAGATTCGACACAATCCCCAGTTTGATAACTGCGACTCAAGCCGCCCTTATTCCCCGCCCTTATTTTGTTTGTCAGTCCTGATTCTGTTTTTCGGAGAGTTTGAACATCTTCGCAACCAAAGCGTGTTCCAGTGCGATAATAACAGCCCTTGGGGGAATTTAACGTTCTCAATTTGCGTTCATTTAGAGAAACACAGAAATATAGACGCATTACTTTTAACGTGCAGTGGTATTTCACTCGAATAATTACAAAAGCAATCTCTCATAGTGCTGAAATAAAGCGAAATTGAGCGAAAAAAGAATTATCTTCCACAACGTGCCATGTCCTTTTTCCGCGTGGATGCTTTTAGTGTAAATGGACTTTTAGAGGGCAAATTTGGAATAAATAGGTTGCTTACAGCTTAAAATTTATGCAGGAATTCGGACAGAGATTAAATGAAAATTTCATTAACCTCTAGATTGCAACTCAAATCAACAAAACAAACAAAGAGTGGTAAAAACTCGAGCTAATTCATGCTTTAAAAAAGATCTGTGCTTTTTAAGCTACACAAAAAACCAGCAAATTCTAAAGCTAGAAGAGGCCGAATTAACTCGAACTAGCAAGAGTCAGGTTAGTTGAGGTTGTGTTGGGAGCCAAAGATTCAACCGCACCTCCACTTGGTGACCCTCGGATAAATCCTCCTCCGAGTCCCGTTAACCAAAGAGAGGCGTAACACACGCGAAAGGCAAAAGGACGGATGGAAAACTGGGCAGTGCTTCGGCGCGGACTTGCCGAAGGAACGATCTATTGCATCATCAGAAGCCACCCGTAGGGGAAAACGTGACAGGGAAGGCTGCGGGAGGTCAAGGCGAATTGACGAGAGGGTCGAACACCCAAGAAGGGCTACATGCGTATGAATGGCACTACGCTAAGAGAGGTGTCTCAGAAGAAAACGCAAACATGCAGGAACAATTTCCATCGTTGAAGATAAATCAACATTTTTATGGGATGTATACATACAGGATTGGTAACAACACGAAACCCGGGAACCAGCAGGGTATAGACGAAATTATTGGAACGAAGAGGAGATGTGATGTCCCGCAACTTGAAAGGACGCCAATCTAACATACGGGCGTGCGAAGCCCTCACGAGGGGCGTTATTATATTAAGGTCGAAAAAAAGTACAAGAGGACCCTAATATAGCAGACAATATCTTCGAGAAACACCACAGATGAAGAGAGCGCATATTCAACTAGCAGAAGATGAGTAGCCCAGGAATAAACTCCCCACCTACCCTGTGAGCCGGGTGAGGGGCGGGGGAGTGCACAGAGTGGACACCAGGACGTTTCAAAGCGTGAAAATCTCGTAGCTACTTCAGTTCTTTCAATTTAGACCCATTCTAGATGTAAAACATCCAGACTGCAGGCATTTGCAAATTCTTCAGCGATCTAGTTTCTGGACATGTGCTGGAATTCTTTGTCCTGGAAGTATGAATATCATTTCCAGGCAGCTTCTGCATTTTAATATCATGAGAAACAAATATCTGCGTGCCATTGCGGCTTTCCAGGAATAACTTGGGTTCCATTTCAGAAAGAATCAGGGATTGTCAATTTGGCGAATGTGAGGATCCAGTAGTTATAAATTCTTATGCGTATGAAGTTTTGCTCGTGTGAACTGTGAATCTGCTTCCAGGCTCCTTCCGGATTTTCACCCGAATGCTGAAAATCAATATGCGTTTTTGGGCTGCTCATAATTACGATGCCATGACTTATTGGGGAAAATTCTTCTAAAATTGAAGTGATATGAGTCGCAGTCAACTAATATTTTACTACGCGAATTCGTTCGTTATGTCCGACAGCTGAATGGACAGGCCTGGATGGACCCCCGAAGAGCTTTCATTTTTCGATGAAACTTCAGCAGTTTTGGCGATGTCGTTACTCGCATACCCATAAAGCATTAGTTGTTTTTAAGTTATCCATTCGGCTGATACTGAGTAATATATTATGGGCCAAAGGTCAGCAATTACAACAATTACAGCAATCTTTGTTGTATGAGTCTGTGTAGTAACACTCATAGAAATTAATTTTTATAATGATGAAATAGTTCTTATCAGTAAACATGGTTTAAGCCTGCATTGCAGTCTATAAAAGATCCGATTAATGTCAGGAAGGCAATCCCACAGAAAAATCTGGCAAAAAGTTCATTATTTTGGATTCGGCAGCTTTGCTTCAGCCCTTATGAAAATGACTTCGACCAGGAGAATTGTTAATAATAACAACGCCCCCAGACCCATAGCCCCTTACAAGTAAGTCTAAGTAATTTCTTCACCTCGATAGCTTACACGTCGAAATTTCTAGTCAAGCAGTAATACTCGATTCCACCGTATATGTCTCAGGCTGCTTAGGGCTGGATAAGGACACAATGAAGCTGGTAGGGGGGGATGTGCGTGCAGAAGCAAGACAAGCCTTTAAGAACTTGGGGCAGATTCTGCAGGCCGCAAAATCCTCCTATGATAAAGTGATTAAGAGCACGATTTTTATGAGCGATATCAACGACTTTGCAGCCATAAACGAGGTTTACAAGGAATGTGAGTACGTTTCAATTTTTTTAGATAGTTAAGCTTTCTCGTGACCCTTCAATATCCCGGCTAGGAGCGCTCGTCGAAAGGCATTGAAATTTTAACTTAAAAATAAAAATTAGGCCTCAAGTTGAATTTAGAAACGGGTTGAGAGTACGTTTAGCATCCTGCCTGGCCCTGTTAAAATTGTTTTTGTTTTAGAATTATCTGTGTTGCTATTTACGAAAGATTTCCCTGCCAGATTTGCGGTGCAAGTCGGCAAACTGGCTCTAAACGCGAAAGTTGAGATGGAAGTTATCACAGCTGTGGGAACAGTTAAAACAATATGCTGTAAACATTAATTATACCTGCACTTTCTGCTGTTAATATTTATAATCCTAATGTTAACGATTATACAGGTTTCCTATGATTCGCCATAATTATTATAAAAAATAAAAAATTGCAGTTTTTCGCAATGTGTACCCAGCAAGGACTGCGGTCCAAGTGGCGAGGCTGCCCATGGACGCCAGAGTGGAAATTGAGGTTGTGGCAGCTGTGGGGGAGCTTAAGACCGTCGAAGCCAAGTTGTGATAATTAGGGATGATTGTTACTGTGCGAGCTTTGTTGTGCGATTGAATGAAAAGTCATAGTTGTAAGTATTTTTTTTATCTGGCTCCTTACGACTGTCGATAGGTTCATAATGTTCAGTGACATACACAGGCTCCAATGGAAATAATGCAATTTCTTGCATTTTAAAAGAAGCACGTCAAAACCTCAATTTCAGTTTAAAAACATTGAAGAAAACCGATGAAGGTAGTAATAGGAAAAATGGAGTTTCCCGGGCTTGAAGAGAATAATTTAAAAAACGCCCTAAAAAAGCTTTAAAGACGCGCTTTTATTAATCTTAGTATTACTCGAAAACTGAGACGGATGGGTCTAGGGAGTTTTGTGGGTAAATTAATCTCAATTATTAAGAAATTTCAGATATAGGATAGTATGCAGGGGAATCTATATGGAAAAGTAAAGCTTTAGCATTGGAAATAAGCAGAAATTGATGTTTCCAAATTTGGTTTTGGACGAACTCGAGTTTCTCGATAACCTATAAGTTAGCTATGAGGGGTGCGTTAAGAATTTTTTCTTTTCGATCGATAGGCCAATGATACTCAATAAAATGCTCGGGAAAATATTAAGTCGACAAGGTCTGAAGATGATCACACCAAAATTCCTCATTGAAAAGCGTTGAAAACTTGCTTTTACTAATTTTAATATTACACGAAAATTAAAAATGGTCAGGACATCTATAGGTAAATTTTCAAAAAATTCTTTAAATAAATGCTTTTTTTGTTAAAAATGATGTAATGCACCTCAAAACGTACGAAAAGAATAAGTTATTTCGGTTTCCAGATTTCAATTTATTTTACAAATTTTCGATAGTTTGGGTAGTATTGGACAAGCATATAATGGACGGTATCTTTCACTGTGGAAGGGGTTGCTACAAGAGCAAAGCGAGTGGCGTGATTGCTCTGAGGGGACGATGTGCATTATCGTATATACAATGCTCCATTCTATCCACAGGGTCCACGACTAAATATCGGGATTTTCGCAAATTTACTAAAGATCTCCATTATATAATTCTGTTATAAGCGGCTATTATTTACTTTTTAATGCTAAGTCTTTACCCAGGGGTTTGTTGTTTCTCGGTTAATTTCTAGAGCTTGACGGGGTTTCGCAGTAGTCAATTTGAGGAGAATATCTAATATTTTTCTATAGAGTTTATTATAAAAAACAAATGATATGAATGACGAAAATGGTGAATTCATTATTCACGCTAGACAACATTTATCGCACTGTAGGGGTCGACATAATTTTTATAATTTCATTATTATGTTATATTTAATTTTGTCCTATATTATATATTTAATTGCATTAATATTAATAAAAGTACGTTAATATAATTATTATATATCCACAAACCCATTTCAAATTACTTTTCGTGTGAGGTGTCCGCTTGCGATTAGCCACGAGGATCTCCGTAACCATAAAAGATACGAGGTCGGTTGAATTGCGAAACATAATGGCCTATGGAAAAAGTTGAGTTTACGAGGCTTAAAGATGATCGTGGTACAAACTCCCGTTAAAAAGCTTTGAAAATGTGCTTTTATTAATTTTAATATTACAAAAAAACTTAAAACGGTCATTATAGGGATGTTTATAAACAAAATGACTTTAGTGAGGAAAAAATTGAAGAAGTGTTTAATACACAAGATTTTCTATATGAAAAGTAGAGTTTTAACGTCCCAATCATAGCGAACGTGATTGACGAAAGTTCAGAAAACTTGTGTCTATGAAAGCTAAAACGACCCAGGATGCCCTACAGAGTGCACCATGGAAAACATCTACACTTCGTAGTTTGTATCTTTGCGCATGTACGTGGTATATATAAATCGCATGCATAAAATAAATTTAAAGTCAACATAAAATATGACCAGTGGCGTCTCAGAAATTTTATGTTTTTAGATTCCAATAAAAAAAGTTGGTATAACTAGGCCAAGTAAAGAATAAGGAGATGTAGAACTATGAATTATGCACTAAACACCATAAAAATAAAATTAAAATCACGAAAACGGTTAATAGTTATACGGAACAGAGTGAAATAATTAACATATACTGTCACGCCTCTGATCGTGCTAGAATTGCAACAAATAACAAACTCAAGCACATACGTTCATACCACCATCTATATTCAACTTGTGTACACCCTCAATATCAATTTTGACCCGTTAGTCTAGTCCGTAGTAGAAGATGTGCACATTGTATCCCTGTCTTTGTCACTTGGATATTAGCTCACCCCCACACATCCTAGACACGTAGATGCTATCTCATTCTATACACTCGCGAAGATCCAAACTAGAAACTGTAGCTACCTAGACTTTGAAAAATTGGAATTTTTCTTGAAAAGACATTGAAGCATGTCCAGCACTTGACCATGAAGAAGTTTGAGTTGATATTTTCGACGCGAACCTTACTTGATTTTAAGTCAAGTCGAGAAAGGAAGTAGCTGTCTATAGCATTTCCCCTTACATTCATTCAGCTAACTTCCCCATTTCCTCCAAACATTCAACCACCATTCAAAGTAAATTTGACAGTAAGTTTAATTGACGAAAAGGCATTTTCCGGTTCTGCTTACTTTGAAAACAAAGCCTTTAATGATGGCTTTCATCAAAGCCAAAGGAATGTTAATAGTGCCATTTAAACCATGTTTGAGGCATTGAAAAAAACTATCTCACAGGCTTACGGTTGTAAAAATACATAAATAATTGACCTAATGGATTTTGTAATTAAAAACAAATACCGATTCCGTTGTTGTTTCGAGAAATGAGCTTTTTCACTTAACTTTAAAAAATGAGGGGAGACAAAGTGGTTCAACACGTGAATGAACCGGTTAAATTTTTCTGTTTTATTGAATATTCGCAGCCAGATAAAAGCAACAAAGCAGAGGGAAGCTATAAAGCTATTGAATCCGATACTGTTAAATTATGTAGAGCCAAATAATCGATCACCGTTTTAAAGTTTGTTTGCATTGCATCTACGTGGCATCATAAATCCACCTCAAAAAGCTAATTTACTGAGCTCGTCAGCATCTTCTTGTGTAATAAAACAGAGCAAAACAAACACTAAAATTAGTAAGATCTAATCGGACATGCAAATAAAGGTGAACTTAATTACGAAGTAAAAGTAGAGTAAATATCGTTTTATCGTCCCAGCAGCAGGGCCCTGCTTGTCCGACAGATAACGGCGATGAATATGGAACAGGCCCTGCAGGAAACGCTTAGACCGTTCCAGGAAACAGGGACGTACTTGTAGCCATATATTTTCTGGATGGGGCGAATGTGTCCGGGGCAGATGTTTCTTATCGTTATCGTTGGAGTGAGAATTGCTTGTGCAATTTTCCGGAATTGTGCAACAGATTATTGAGAAAGATGCATGTTAAAATGAGGTTTACAGCAGCTTAAAGTCAGAGTTATTCACGAGTGTGTCCCGGCATCATGACGCGATATGAAATTTCACAGATCTCAAGGTCTCCGGAAAGTTCCGTAGACCTTAAGGCAATGGCGGACGATGCAGTAGCCAGCAAACAAGACTCGATAAAAGATCCTTTCCCTCGACATTTAGTGGTAGAAATATTTCCCCAATTTATGAATCACGCCGTATATGGGGAAGTTCGGCGCGATCTCTCACCCCTAGATCTGCCACAGACTCTAAGATACTGGGTAATTTAAAACACATGGCTTTGAAGCCATTAAAGACAGGGCCGTGTGTATTACCATTTTCTTCAAGTAAGAAGTGGCCGACGAAACAAATGGAAGAAGTAATTTTTGAAAATTGCTGGGTTTTAATTGGTTTTGAGGCTCAAACGATTTTTAAAATATGTTTGTTGAGCGATGCAGGAGTGATGGAAATATTAATTTAAACGTGGTAAAAACCGGAAATGTGCTGGACATATTTTTAAGTCAAGGACAGACAAAGTAGGAGAAAAACTTTTTTTAATGGTATGCTGCAGAACTTTTTGCTACACAAACAATGCGGTAAAGTAACTTTTCCGCAGACTCGAAGGAGAACATTGTTACGCAAGCTACGCACCGATTTTACAGAAGGCGACAATGAAATACTGTTTCTAACCGAGTTTGGCTTCGTTTCTTTACTGTACTGGTGCCCGGAAGGGAATGCAAGTTAACGAAATTAACTGAGGTTTATCATACTAAAATTGGAAAATTTGTGAAACTTCTGGGAAATAGAGTATGCGCCATTAGCGCCGACAACCGAGGTTATCAGTACCGTGTCTGCACGGAAACCAGGAGGAAAATAATGTTAATAATTTCCGAAAATTGTTGGGTCCTAAAAGATTGTGATAAACCAATAAGGCACTGTATATCGAGAACTGCGAGCGTGAACATGCTTACTCAATCACCTCAATCTCGATCACTGAGGCCCATTTAAGCTTAGATCCTCCACTACCCTAGGAGCCAATAAATCAAACTGAAGAGATTTCTTTGGGAAAGTCCTTTGGAGAAAGGCAATAGCTAAAAATAAAAATCCTTGAGGCGATCAAAAATGTAGTGTCACCTGGATTTCGCAAGATTCGTCCAGAATTTAGAACTATACGGGGTCGAAATTTGGATTCGGCTGGAAAACGATGAAGATGAAATTCCTTTGATAGCTTACATCCCTTAAGAGCCATCGGGTCTTAGGAAGCGCATGTAAAAGATTGGACTGAGTTTGACTTTTCCAAATTTCAAGATGAAAGGTAGAGTGTAATAACGGCGGGGTGGGGGAGGGGGGTACAGGTGGAAATGTGAAGTTTCCAGGACGTAGCCGGTCCGAATGCAGCGTAAATGGGCTTCAGAACCGAATACCAAACTAAACGTTTCAATGTAAATATATACAACTCATCATTTTAACAGTTCGCAGTAGGACCCAGGGAAAACTTCCTAAAAGCGCGTTTCCTGTTTTCAATTTATATCTACGGCTCCGAAGGTAGATATTCGAATTTCAATGCAGCGAATATGAAATTTTGGGGATGAATATTTTTATCGCGCATTAATAGATTTCCCCACTGCCGAATTTAAAAGTCGATAATGATTCTCAGGGCTCTTAGAATTGTGGCAGCCATCCACATTAAGGCTCCAATCAAAATTTGCGTAATTTTCCCGGACGAAAAGGGGATGGAGATTAGAAAATAAACGGGCCAACCAAATTCGAAACTTTGTAATGGATTCCGGTGCCCTTTCGCCTGTCATCATCAAAGTGAGAAAACTCGGTCCCATTTAATCTGCATAAAAATGTGTAGGTAATCTGTTGCGAAAAGTCGACTTAATTTTATGACGTAAAGTAACGGGCTCGACCGCAAAAGATTAAACAACAAACAAAACAGGTTGAAACTTTGATCCTTTCGTCCGGGAGCAAGGCAGGAAACGGCCGCGCGACCCGGAATAATCCGGAGGACTTAACGACTAGAAAAGGATGTTTCGGCGGCCGTTATTCGCAACCCGAAAAGAGATACTTGAGGAATTTCACAACGGTGCTTGATTAAGGGCTATTATAGCGATTAATCAGCTCATGCTGCACATACCGCCATCGTGCACCCTCAGGATAGATAGTACTCCTTTGCCATTCTGATGTCTCAGGCAACTCGCATTCCTCGCGCCACCATCTGGCTGCAAACTAAATTGAAATTTTTCAAAATGTAGAGGACTTTTATTGCACAGGCGGATTAGAGCGATTTAAAACGAAGGAAGTTTCCCAATTTATCGTTTGTGTATTCCATTTGGGTTTTTGCCGCTGTCCGATCTTACTTGAAATTGTTTTCAGTACACCCCTGTTTTGCGGGCTTTAAATCCATTGTTTTTCGACCTCCACTGATCCCTTACAGCGCTCCACATGGAGTATGAAATTTTCATAAATATCGGTATCAATAAAATAAATCCGTAATAATCAGTGGCGCGCGGTGTTTTTCTTGTTTTCTATGAAATTTGGTTGGTAAAGGACGAATTCGCCTCGGAGCTTTTACCCTTTAACCACTTTTAGCACTAACACGGTTTTTTCTATGTAAAAAAAAATAATTGTGACCGATCAATTTCCGGGGGGTCAGGGGCGCACCTCGCTTCTCAGAGCCTCCACGATTTTTGCACTTACGACGACCTTTTCCTGGACAATTTGCTTTTCTCCATTTTTTTCCCGGTACGACACTGGCTTTTCCTGTCGCTGTACCTTGCTCGAAATTAGTGTTCTGCACGCCCCGGTTTCTATTGGCTGCAAACCATGTTTTTCAAAATACAAAGAACCCTTGTAGCGTTCAATAATGTATACAATAAGTCATTAGCGCATCGTATTGTGGCGAAACCTAGCAATTTTGTAAAATTATTTCTTCACAGCCTAAAGGAAGAGGGTTTTATATAGAGAATTATAGAATATTATGGTGAAGGCAATTTAGGTTCGTTTAGCTTCCTATGAGTTATGAAAATAATTAATGCAATGTTTCTTGAAACGTTTGGGAATATAATTCAATTCAAATAATTTTAAAACAAGAATTTGTGGATTACTAAAACAATGATGTCTAATTTTCAGGTAAATGGGGTCAGGTCGCTGCACGTTACCTGAAGATTTGAAAATAATTGATGTTAGGTTACTTAAAGTTACAAAAATAAACCAACATCGGTAGTGGTCGGTGAACAATAAAATTTCAAATATATTATTCAATTATCTCTATTTAATTTCTACTCGTAACCGTGAAGTGGCCCATTAGTGACCTGATGGCCCACTTCTCTCGGCTAGAACTCACGATCCAAAACTATTATTATTGATAAGTCGTGAAACGAGAGGTAAGTTCGTTAATATGCATTATTACAGTCACGTGCACGTGGCAGCGTAGTCTTCACTGATTTTAGTGTGAAAATAATTTCACTATAATCAATCACCATAACGTTATTAAAACGCAACATTGCACTCACTCCAAAGGTTAGAAAGAGGAGGCCCGCACCCTATAGGATTTTATTTAAGCACGTAGACCAACCTCAAGGGTTATTCTAAGACGAGAAGTGTATATAAACATAGATCCGGCAGTGTTTCGTTGCCAAGATACAGGGTGTCAAACTGTTTTTGAAAAAAAAAAATTTTTGTAAAAATTTTAATAAACCTTTAGCAGATTTCATTGCAATTTGGTGGTATTATTTATGGTCATTATTGTTACTTATGCGCTCCTGACTTTTTTTAATTTATGCATTTTTTTGCATTAAGCACAGTCATGGCCACCGAGCTGACCGGATTTAAATCCGTTCGATTCGTCCCTTTGGGGGCATGTAAATTTCTTGGTTTATAGAACTACAGTCAACATTGAAGAATAATTAATCAGATAAGATATACGTTGAGGGTATTTCAACGCGTTCGGCAATCGATGTTAAGACGAGGTAATGCCTGCGTTGAAGTTGAAGGAAGACGCTTTCAGCAATTATTATAAGTTCCATGTTGAGTATTGTTAATTTTTTTTTCTAAAAAGAACTACATAATATTTGTTTAAAGGTAGTTTTAATGGTGTTTTTCTTGTTTGATTTTCCTTAAATTTCCGGCGTAACAACTTCTAGCTTAAAACATTAAAAACTGGCACCAAGTTTTAGCGTCATTTTAGTTCGCATCTTCTTGTTATTTAAGAGTTTTTTTTCTAATATAAAACGATAAAAAAAAGTTTGACGTCCTGTATCTTGAAAACGGAATATTATCGGACCTATGTTTATATAAACTATTCATTTTAGAATCGCTCAGCAAATCACCTCTTGAAGTTTGGCCACGTACTTAAATAACACCCTGTAGATCGCTTGTGCTATACGTTAAAGCACCCATTAGGGCTATACTCGACCGAGTCCCTTGAGCCACACAACTGCCCAACACTTGAGTGTTTATTGTATTTAACATTAGTTAAGGTGATTTTTCAAGTCGAGCTTTTGAAAAATTGCGAAAATAATTTGGGTCGGGTCAGGTTATTTACTCCGCTGTTTTTACACTCTGACTCATTTATATTTCAAAACGGTCGCTTCGATTTCAGAAATCAACGTTACGTTTCACAATCGTCACAGGTATTTCAAAAATAAAAAAAATTGGATTTCAGAATTCCTCATTTGAATTTCAGAATATTAATTATCGACGTACGCCTTGGATTGGAACTTTTTTCTAGAGCCTCAACTACGACGTGATCTGAATGTTAAACGTAGTGTTGGAAAGATGCAAATTTCTCAAATTCTCATTAATATACAGGGTATACCAATTAAAATGTAACACTTTATCAATAACCCTGAAAATATCGCTTTCGATACCACATTGTTATGTCCCCTCGCTGAAGTCTATGTAAAAGAGTGCCGTGAAGACGTTTTAATTGAAAATGATGATGCTGCTAAATTTACGGGCACTTTCACATAGATTTAGACACGAAAAAATTCGTATTTCCGAAAGACGTCCTGGAGACGTCTGAAACGGCAATTCGCATCCAGGTGGAAAGTGTGTCGACGAAATCGCTTAATGAATATAAATGAAGGCGTACGTAAACTGCAAGTGATCTATTTTCGAATTAAAACAACTATAATATTATAAACAACGAAGAAAGTGTTACAAATTCACTTCAGTTCAGGTTAGGTTACTTTGGAATATGCTACGAGTTTAGTTCAATTCAGTTCAGTTCGGTTTAGCTTAGTTCAGAACGTGCTGTAAATTTAGTTCCATCCGGTTCAGTTCAGAATACGTTAAAAATTTCATTAAGTTCGGATCAGTCTAGAATGTGTTATGAATAACAGATTGTGGAGGTCATATGACTATTTCCAAATTTGACTAACGATTATACGAATGACATACTGAAACCCAACTTAAAATAGGGCAGTGACGGAACTAATTCATGTAAGTCTTCTTAGACCTTGAGAGACACGACAGGTCAGTCCAGATTGCTTAAAATCTGGAAAGTTTTAACTCGTATATTTCTCGATCAAATAACAATCTCTATTAATGACTTCACGACTGGTTGCACATATTTATTGGCAAACCTGCCTCATGGAGGTCCGTATTCTCTTAACTGTCTTTCCAGGTAAAGGTAAGTGATTTCTGACTTCTCAAACACTTTCTTCTCGCGGTCATTTCCAAGTCAATTCAATTCTGGAAGCAAAGCGACGGAAATTCAATTAAGTTTAATGTTTGATCCGGAGCCGCGATGTAAAAAAAGGGGGCCCCGACAGTCTTGAATAATATCGCCCCTTAATGGATTTCGAATTAAGTGATGCGTCTCGTAGGACCGATTCCTTGCGTTTTATTTGCATTTTTATGGGCGGCAGAGCGGGCAAATAGACGAAAATATGCTCCAATTTGACTTCGAGGTGCCAGGGAAAAGGCGTAATAAGGTTATATTTGCGAAACTGGTAAAATGAAAAAATTACTTAAAAATAACCCCCGAATAGAAAAAAGGTGGGAACTGAACAGACCAAGCAATAGGAAGTAATTGTCTAGTCACCCTCTAAATTTAGCCCGCACTAGCAACGTTGTGTCCAAATATTTCAACTCAACAAGCATAGGAATCCAGAATGGTCGGGATAATGGGGATATGTGTTCCAGAGTGGGGGTTTCGGCCGGGACCGCAGAGAACGTGTTTTAGTTTCTGACCTTATATCCGCATCCAAATTCGCAGAATAATCCGAAGCTACAAATGGAATTGTTTGCTGGCAGTATCAAAATATGTCACTTCTCAAGGAGGAAAAATCCCACCCAAATGAGAATTTCGATTCTCAGTTTCAGTGCACACGAAACGCATCCATCAACGTGGCCTTTGCGTCCAAAGCAGGTCTGTAATTTCCTCTTTCCAATGGGATTGTATGGACAACACACCATTACTGACCGGGATTTCCAGAAGTCGATAAAAGCTGCATTTCAGTTAGAATGATTTTCTTTTTGGAAAAAATTGCTATAGAGATTTATGGCAGCGTTGACAATCCACCTGTTGCCAGTGATGGGCATCTTTCTGTAATCTGATTCTCCGGCCAGTTTACGCTTCTTTGTCGAGGTTGCCCCTGTTTTTTTCCTCGATTTATATTTCTTCGATGACTTGGAAAAAGGCGAATTCCAAGTAAGAAAAAGCGCTTTTATGATTCTTTTGTTTGAGGGAAATATATCAAAGAGAGACATAGTTTATGAGTCCATTAACTATGATAATGACGCGCCATTAAAGACCGGGACAGAAATATGGCTTTTTTTATCTGTCTGAAACCTTAATATCCAGTTTCTTCTCCGCGACCACGCAAGTTTCAATTCAAAATTCACGATGAAAGATTCAGATACAGATAACAATATCCCCATATAATGTAGAATTTTCCGCTTTATCCCTATCGCGAAATTTGCGAATAATACCGGCGTAGGAAACACGAGTAACTCATTTCGTTCAAATTTCCCTAACAAGCCCGGATACAAAAATGGCATGTTTTATAGAATTAGTGGAATTCCTTCAGACATTGTCGCGTAACTGACGCTTTATTAGAAGATATTTTGCTTACAAACGAAACTTATCGGATATGACATGACGTTCCCTTTAGCGATAAAACCATGTCAAGTTGGACTTTTTTCTGGGCACACTAACACATTTATATGTGGGAATTTGGTGAAGCCGAACTATGCATGAAGGCTAAAACGTATCCAGGGGTTTAGGAATGCCCGACAAGGAAATGGGATTACATACATTACGACCTCGTTTCCAAATTGAGATTTATGCCATTTTTTTGCTTATTTATAGCGGCACTCTATGTAGATTTTAATAAAGATAAATCCTTATTTTTCTGGTTGTTTAGAACATGTCTTGGTTCGTTGGTAAAAGGACACTTACGACAATGAATCTTTTCTCCAAATTCGGGAGTTTTCCGAATTCACGGAAGAATTATTTTTAACAACTGCCATAAGCTCGAAAGCTGTACACACCGAGCTCTAGTGCGAAATATCTCCGAATTGCATTGGACTTTTTTCTCTCGGCTTTTTGCAACGAATCCTTGCATACAAATTTGCACGTCGGACAACGATCCTGGATGCGAATGTATCCAGGTCACGTTCTGAAGTATACACACAGATTTTTGCGCGAAATTTGTTATGTATTGCCGAACTGGAGAGGGTGTATCGGACTTCATTGTTTATTCAAAGCTTTCCGTTTGATGTATTGAAAATTAAGTTGGTCGCGAAAAGGGGCTTGTCCGGTGTTTTATCGCGGGGTTTGATTACGAGAGACAGCTAATCTCGACCCTAAAAAATAGCCCAAGATAGACTGCAAAGGAGGGCTGCACAAAGAAGAACTCAATCAGGAACGAGAAGGGGTCGATGAGATGGAGCAAATTTGTTTTTCTTGTAACATTCTCATTTTCGAAAATATACGATTTGAAAAGAGCTTCACTCAAACGTATATAATAATTGCATTGAACTTTGCCGACTAGTTTTAGAGGAAACAGGTGAAAAAAGTACGAGTGCAAGTAGAGCGGACCTGTTATGTAATCGTCAATCGAATTTGAAAATAATTATTTTGACTCCACAATGTGTTAATTGTAACAATCTAAACTGAACCGAGCTGAATTACATTTGTGGCACAGTCTCAACTGAACTAAACTGAACTGAACTAAATTTGTGATACATCTTGAATTGAACGGATCTAAATTTATAGCACATTCTGAACTGAACTAAACTGAATTGAACTAAACTGAATTGAACTAAACTGAATTGAACTAAACTGAATTGAACTAAACTGAATTGAACTAAACTGAATTGAACTAAACTGAATTGAACTAAACTGAATTGAACTAAACTGAATTGAACTAAACTGAATTGAACTAAACTGAATTGAACTAAACTGAATTGAACTAAACTGAATTGAACTAAACTGAATTGAACTAAACTGAATGGAACTAAACTGAATTGAACTAAACTGAATTGAACTAAACTGAATTGAACTTGCAACACACTCTGACATGAACTGAATTTGTAGTCCTGAAATGAACTAAATATCTGGACAATTTACGACAAAGAGGTGAAAAAAGCACGAGTGCATGCGGTAGGAACGCCTTCGTCTGACCCAGATTATACGAATTGGTGTAAAATTATGCTAAATTTTTAATTATATGAATATCATGAACCAAATGCTGTTTTCATGTTGTTTGAATGGCAATAACTTCGTCGTTATTAGGGATACGAATTTTCGCCAGCGGTCATTTTGCAACTCTTTGATCTACAATTTCAAGACTCCTACTGTAACCTATCTTAAGAAGTCTTCAAAATTACAAGCAACGTAGCAAAAATAATATTTTACTCTTGACTCTTGCGTATCACTATTAAACGTTATTGAATTGATTATTACTAATTAAATTGCCAATAATAACGTTTGCACCCCCTCGTAATTTAAACTCATTTGTCCTGAATTACTTTTCGAATTCCAAGAGAACGCACCATTCATACCATAACAAGAATTAAACCTCATATGGCCTAAACTATCACTTTTGAAACGGCAAATAACTCATGGTAATTTGGCATGAATTATTATCAAGATCACAAGTGACCTGAACTGATTTAATAATGAAGAACACCTTAAAATGGTGAGGCATCCATTAATCGACTATTATATGACTCTAAGTAACCTCAACTGCTGGAATTATTTTGAACATTCTATGTAACCTAAGCTAATCCGATTATTTGCAAGACGTTAAGTAATATGGCTGACCTGTTCTGAATTATTTACCACGTCGAAGTGAACTGAACAGCCCGGATTTAATTCCAAAACTCTAACTTATCTGACCTGACCTGATATTTCCATAATTTAACCTAACCTAAATTAGTCATCCAAGGGGGTTATTTCGATACTTACAAAAGCTGATGAGGAAACGCTTGTTAGGATCTTACCTGTCGTAGTAATAATCCCTGAAACAAAACAAAAAATTAAATTAAGTTTTCATGAGAGTATGTAAGTGAATTATAAATATTTAACCTTACTACACAAGCTGGAAATAGATTTGACCCAATATCCTAAGTAATACCCCTTAGTTTATGGCAAACTTTCCCGCTTTTCCATTGCTTAACGCCAAAAAGAATTAAGTAAATTCCTCCGCCTTTAGTTTTTATCTCTTAAATCCGGAAAGGCACTTTCCGGAGTAGTGATTAAACTGGAAGGCGATCCAGTCTCTCAGAAACGTGACTTTTCCGGACGAGATTAAAGAACGAGCCACAATTAGTGGAAGGCTTGTCGTTGTAATTGCACGGCACGGAAATCTATAATTTTATGCCTTATATTGAGGATAATTGAAACGAGAAATCTCTTACAAATACATGAAATGCATTAATATTTGCTGTCCTCAAAATAAAATCCTCGAATCGCCTTAAATTGACAAAGACTATCTTAAAAAATAGCTCTATTTGACTGGCTATTCATCCACTGTCCTCCATCCCGCAATGTCCATGCGATAAGAGGGCATGAAGGGCGTTGAAAACATATGACACGATGTCTAGGTGGGATTTGCTTTGCTTTCAGCGTTCCCACGTTATAAATCGCCTTTCTGATAAAGTCTGGAACGGTCAGGAAAATTGCGAGAATTAGGTCGGAAGCTATACAAGAGGTTCTGCATATCGAAAGCAACGGCATTACAATTAAATCCAGGCTTAGGGTGTAATTTGGCTTAAAGTATTTGTTGTACCTTAAGGCCATAAATCCTGGTATGAAAGAGGAGACCTTTTGACCCATAAGGGGAATAAATTATAGTTAGATCTGCATTGTTGCAATTTACGTATGATAGTTTAAAACAAAAAGGACGTTGACTTACTAGACGATTAGAATCGACTGTTTTGTTAACAAATCGGTTGGATGAAACGCGTTTTCAGGAGAGCAGCCGGTTGGAAAAAGTTGACACTTTAGATGATCGGTTGGGCTCGCGGGGCCGTCGGTTGGATCCGGTCACTGCATGTTTTGCACGGTTGGAGGCAGTTGTTTTGACAAAAAAGAGTTGGACGATTTTTTTTTGCGGTTAGCGAAGTCGGGGCTTTTATATGTCTACAGATATGTGCACGACTTTTTGCTGAAGAAGTGTTCGCACCTAACCGACCAGAATGCAGTCATAACTGTATACAACTTATAAGTAGAGTAAATATTGTAGTTAAATTGTTTTAGCTAGCCTGCGCTTCGTAAGGTATTTACGTAGGTCTAAAGTCTAATTATTTACGCATAAATATTGTTTGTTTAGACTTTAGTTTCCATGACAGCAACAATTCTTTTAAGAGCAGTGGGCGCTGGTTTATTTCCACATTGTAGTCCGACGTTTTTGGCAATGGGCCATGAAGCAGAAATAAGGCTTGTTAATTTTTTATCCACATTTAATTAAATAGCCAGGAATTAAATTATTCTAATTTATGTAAAAGATTAAAAAAATATGATTTATGCGAAAAACGTTGTACGTATTCTGATGGAAATAATATCTGTGCCATTGTTAACTTCTCATTCAGTTATAGTTTTATTGTTATATTCAGTTATTAGTTTAGAAAAAAAGACGAGAAAACGTATTTTACAACATACTCCATAATGGTGTCTTTTCAATCAGGTTGTGTAAAACCAAAATTCTTAAGAGTGAGCTTAAAAGTGAACTTTAAGGAATGCTATTCAGTCGAACATTCATTGCCAAGCCCTATGCAACGATGAAATACGAAGAATTAATAACATAATTTTATTATAAAACTCGCGCCCTTTATCGCGTTGCATAATAGAGCAGTTTAAAGATTTTTCTAGATAAAAAGAGAAATTCCCACAGATTTATGTTTCATCATTCTTAACATCTGATTTCTCCTACACAGACCCAAGAAACACCAGGTGCGTTTCCGTTTTCCATTCTTTTCGGAGCTTTAGCTATATTAGTCCAAAATATTCAACTTCGGTGATTGAACTTTGCGAAGCAGTTTTTGAAATAGTTTTCAGTTACATTTGCCCTGAACGCCGCGCGATATTTTACGACTTTAATTCCGAAACTACTCATTTCCGCCTTGAATTCCACCAAATATTGTAGAATAATTAAAAATTACTCTCCCAAGCTTAGACCTCATTTAAATTCAGCGCAGAAATACATAAGGTCTTAGATATTCGAAATAAAGCCATCCTTGGCATTTCCAATTGGAAATCAAATATTCCATTTAGGTCCCGATTCAAGGGCATTTCTGCAGAATCCGAATGGGAGTCTAGGGGGATTTCGAGGGTCTGTAATTTCGACACTCTCAATTATAGTTTTGGGCAAAAGTGCTAATTGGTGAAAATATTCCATTAGCTTCAGATTAATAATGAAACAATCAAATTCAGGTGAACAAATAAATAATGTTTTCTCCTCTACATATGTGTGATAAATGAATTGTGCCCTTAAAAGCACAACATGCAGGCAGAATGGAATAAATGAAAAGCCATCATCAATTAACCAGTGCTGCTATTGTATATGGACTACCAAATTAACCTTCTCTGCATTAAAACATAAATAAATAAGGTTTTGATGTTGTATTGGTTGCTCGATAACGTAATTTGGAGGGTTGATTAATTAATTCCGATTCCCTCTAATTATTCAGGTATCTGCAGTCTTACTGATAAAAACGGGGGATAAAAAGAAAATCGATAAAAAGACATTTGGAAATTATGTGCTATTTTTGGGCCACGAAAAATAAAATATGTGTCAAATTTATGACCCATAAAACTCCTTCTGTCCCTCAAAAGGTTGATATTATGGGTGCCGCATAAAAAAGGGATATTTTCATATACAGGGTATTTTCCAGACACATGGTAATTTAAAGGGATACTCCTCAAGTCAAACTAAAAAAAATCCAATAAAGATATGACCAGAATCGCTTCATTTACGAAATAGAGACTCATAAGAAGCAAAACTCTAATGTTTTTGAAAGGATTCGGCATTTATTTAAATGTAGACAGGGGGTGGGGCACATCTCGTTTTTCGACTAAGGCAAATAGACACGCGTCATCAAAACAGGTACCAGCAATGCCACCGAAAAAAATGAAAGCCAAGTTAACAGTTTGTCGTGGAAAAATCGAAAAACCCACCAGTTACAAGTACTTTCGGCTATAGCTTAAAAGAGTTGCAACAGGGAGAATAAAAATATTCAGAGAAGTCTTTGATAGTGCTCACGCCACATTCCTCTAGTTGAGTGAACAAAAGACCTCTCAAAGCACTCGTGGATCGTTTAAAATCTTTTCAATTGCAGTTTTGAGGCAAATAGTAATCTATTACTCCCGAAATGACGATCAAAATAGGAGCAAAACGACTAATTTGCATTTTCCCGCAGCGAAGGCGGTTAATTCGGGGAAATGTGTTAGCGGGAGAATTATGCAGATATAGTAAGTTTTATAGCTTGTAAATTGTCATAATCGATATTGTTCAACATCGCTTTTTAAGAGGCTTTGAGAACGAATTAGTCGAAGGCGAAAAAAAGGATGAGGGTAATTTGTAAGTAGCTTAAAAGGCAAATGATATGCCCATCATCCAAATTGAATAATTGAGACGGATGCGAAAAGTCGAGAGTACAACTCGCTTGTGAAAAACGGAAACTTGCTAATTTAACCCCTTCACATTACAGTAAAATATAAACTGAAAACTCCACTACAAAGGTTTAATTCGGGGGCGAGCCCTGGGCACTTTTAGGGCCGTATTAGGGGCTTCTTGTGACTTACACGTAGAAGATTAAAAAAAATACCATTTATGCATAAAACGTTGTACGTACCACGGGCCGAAAGAAGGATTACGCCTTTGACCGAATAAAGGCTTCCTGCTTAGCATCGGGCCTCAAACTTTAGTTGTTAGTTAGTTATTTACGTATGATGGAACTTTAAGTGAAAAGTTATTTACGTATGGAGTTATTTACGTGTGAAGGAACTTTACATGCAAAGTTATTTACGTGTGGAGTTATTGACGTATAGTGAGCCGAAGAACAAGGTTACGTTTGTGGTTAAAGTTTGAGGCTGGATGCAATCCAGAGGACCTTTATTTGGTCGCGTGTGCAATCTTCCTGGTTGATTTATTTGTGTTGTCATTTTGTGTTTCTGACTTAATTTATGTGTAATTAATTTAGTTGGAAAATTTTCAAGACTGCTTCATTATATAAAGCGATGAGAGACGCGAGTTTTCTAATAAAAATACTTGGCTACCGTTTGTTCATTACGTAATAGGTTGGCTAACGAACTGCAATATTTATTTCTTGCGTTGATTTGTAGATCTCCGAAGGCCCCCGGCAACAACATAGATTGACACGGACTCGGTCTGGGGAGACCGATATAATTTATCGTTAAACACCATCTAAAATATTTTGTTAAAAATGTAGACCGAAAGAATCGATATGATTTTAACAGGAACAAATAAGGAGAAATTGCAATATATTACGACATATGTCGCACCTTTTCTTCTTCAAAAGCAAGGTGATGCCATCTTTGAACTGCGACGTTTCGATTTCCGACAATCACCATCAACCCTCTTTTTGCTTGGATTTTTATATTTTTGAATTCAACGACGTCGTCTACGAATCTGTACCCAGCCACATTAACGAGCTGTGAAGAAGGACGAACACAAACTTAGACCAAAGTACGAAAAAAGGGATGTTTTTGGATCAAGGCATGGAGTACAGAGCTGTGAAGTGGAGGGTGAATCCCTTCGAGCACCTCTTACAATTTCCGTTATTTATTGGTTACTTATTTCGTTATATACGGACCGCTTCGCGTCCTTTGGTCAGCTGCAATCAGGGGGTCGTAAAGTATCATTTTTCACACTTCTTAGGTGAATAACTATAAAATGTTCCACAACTTCTGTTTTGGCATCTTTTTCGCGATAGAACTTCGCAATTTCGCCAGGTTTATGATCGTATCACTTGTTAGTTGTGTTCCGACGCACCCCCTTCATTTCATCCATCCGGCTTCGGATGCGAAACAAGTACAAGACGTTTCTGTCAGCTCGTCTTTGGGTATATTTCATGTGTCCTAATGGAAGCGCATAATACGCTTGAATCTAGCATTCTGCTAAAGCAAGTCCGAAATCTCCTTACCAACGTAAATCTTCGTAACTTTTCAATTAACCTATTTTCCAAAATTAACAATTCGCTACCTGGGAATTGTAAATTTGTCTCGGCATTAGGAGAATTTCCATTTTCCCGGACCGCAAGAATCACCTGGTTTGGAATCGTCGCTCTAGTTCATGATTCGATACGAGCCCTGAGCACAAATTCCGATACAGTTCCCCCTTAAACCCGATGGTGTCCCAGCTGAACAACAAAAATTGTTTTAGACATACTTTATTTCCGGGAACGGCCATATATAACTCTTTCCCGTGCCTCGTGAGACAGAACGAATCCTTTCGAAATGAATCTGCAGCCAAATACATCGGAAAACGGATTAAATATTTAGCCCCTAAGTTATCCCTTTTTGAATCGATCCCTTTTCTAATTTAAGAAAGTGATTGTTTTATTGCTGATTAAAAGACAGTACTGGAAATCAAAGTTATAACTCGGATCTGCCGACCCTCAACAACAAATTGAGGTTATTTTCGTTCTGAAATCCACGTTTTCCGTGCAGCATTTGGCTAAATTGCTTCGCATTTACTACAAATGGCAGTGTAACTTTTTTGACCGCACAGCGGTCTGAAGGGTATCCCCGGGTTTAACCTTGTTACCTTAGAAAAATGGACTTTAACTGATAAGGCCCCTTCTTTATGAGCTAATATATTTGAAACCCAATGCGTTTTAGACCTGGTTATTTTATCTTGAGTCCATTTAGCAATAATTAGAGCAAACTAAACTCTCCCGGTTCAATGAGAACGAGGACAAATATTGGCAAAGCGACTCGCAATAGCAGCAGATAGTCATGTTTAATTTAAATATGGCTTCTAAATGGAAAATTGCTATTATGCTCATTACAGGTAGAGCGATGGAGGCATGCGGGCGGTGAATATTAGGAAAATTGCAACGAAATTCTGTTAACGTATCTCCAAAAATTCCCCATTAATATCTCCGGCAGTCCGAAACCGAATGATACAACATAGTTCAACCCCGTCTGGAACTTCCCTCATCTTTGTATGCGGTGCAACACTTTTAAGGGAAAAAATCTGAACCTGAATCAACATGCGACACACGTTAGCAATCTGAATGGGGATTCAAACAGGAAGTGTCAATAGCCATTAACACCCTCTTTGTGTTTAAACAAGCCAATTCGGTTTATGTGATTAGGTAAGAGGAATTAGGGTAACTTCAGGCAACTTCCCAGAAGTGTGCTGGAAACCGGACGTGATCACTTAGCTGAAACAGTCGACAAGAAACCCGTTTGGGGGCTTTGGTTGGCCGAAATTATACTCTCAGGAGTAAATTGACCGAATATTAACAGGAGCAGATTTGGTCGGATCAAGTGCAATTAATACCGGATCAGCGGCAAGAATATCGAGGATGGAGCATATTTTTGATGGGCGTTTGCGAACCGGAAAATGTTGACTTTTCCGATGTACGACTTTCGTATAGTGTTAATTGTTGATTCGCTGTTTAATTCAGAAAGTGGCCTGTGCCTCGTGTTATTGTCGTATCTTCTATTTACGCTAATTTGCCCGTATTCAGAAACCCACATCACGAGCGTACAGACTGGGTGTCTAGTCACTCGAAAAAGTTGCTCAGGGAGTTCGACCCTTGGTGAGAACTTGCCGTTGTTGCCGGAAACAAAAACTACCGTAAATCTATTTTCTGACAAGGGCCACATGTCAAAAAATTCAAAATTTCGATGGAGACGAACCACGCCACGAATTTTGGCACATTTCGCAGGTTCGAAGTTCAATTAAGGAAAACTACAGTGGTTCGTCGTGCGTGAGATGGCCAAGAGCGTAGCAGATAGAGCCTGGTAAAGGTGAACACTATGACGAGTCAACGTTTAGAGGTTAATTACGTCACTAGTGGTTATATAAGGTGTCTCCGAACATGGTGCCATAAATTCAGTCACGTGTTTTAGGTTCTTAAATATGACGAAAACTTCGTATAACCATATATCGGTAGTTGTTTCCTTTTCGATATACAGGGTGTGAGAAGTTCGTTCCTGAGGATGATATTTTATTATGATTTTTGAAACGTTTCTAGAAAAATTAATGAAATTTTGTACTTTATCATAATTTTTAGTGCTGCTTTTGAATCTCTCCAAAGAAATTTGCAGGTGGACAGGTGGTACAGGGGGGGTAGTGCTTAAAAAGTACTTAAGGTTTTTTGCATTTAATTCTCTGCGGGTTTTATAGGAAAAATATTAAATTTGAAAATTTTGATATAAAAAGGTACTGTTATTGAGATTCAAAATTTCTAACAGTTTTGGAAGAAATCCTGGCTTAAAATATTGGTGGACACTATGTTCCATTAAACAAACATGAGACTTAAAACCCCCTGTTCACTCATTCTCTTTAACAATAATTGTGTTTCAACACTGTTCCGGTGACAACGCAAAACCATCAGATATTTTTAATAAATGTAGTCATGACGGAAATGTCAAAAATATTTTTCTGTTTCTTTTCAAGGTCAGCTGGTTTCAAATCTGATGTTTATTGAATAAAACATAGTATCCACCAATTTATTAAATTTCAAGATTCCCCAACACTATTGGAGATTTCGAGTTTTAATAGGACTAACTTTTTTTATGTAAAATGATATTTTTTCTAAAAAATCGTCAATACACTTAAATACAAAAAAGTTTAGGCACTTTTTAAGCACTTCCCCCCTGTATTACCCCTCCCTGGAGCAATGTGGCAATACTTTCAAAAAGAGATTCGGAAAGTACACAAAAAGTCATAATAAAGCACAAAATTTAATTAATTCGTCTTGAAACGTTTCGAAGATATTTATGAAAAATCATCCTCAGGAATCAACTTTTTACACACTGGACATCAAAAACGAAGCGTCTTTAGATACATATTTATACGAAGTTTTCGTCATGTTGCGGGATCTAAAATACGCAATTGGATTTATAACACTATGTTCAGAGATAGCTTGTGTAATATGTCAAAATGTTGAAGTTCTAAAGATGAAATTTCTTAAATTATCCATTTTAGAGGGTGGAGGATCCTTCCCAACAATCATAACTGGCGGTACGGAAGGGGGCGTTGAAAAAAAGAAAGTCCAAAAGCAGATAGTTAATAAAAATGATAAAAAAATATAGAGAAGATATCGTCGCATTACAAGAAAAGGGCAAGATTATGAATCTAGTTGAAACTCCAGTTAAAAGTGATCCAAGAACTCTATAAAATCTCAAGAGATTGCTGTTGAAAGAGGAGTCCTCAAGAAGGATATATATTGAAGAGTTATAAGATTAATCATTCAGTAAAGAAATATGACCGAAAGAAGTTACAATCGGAACCATCACCTTCGAAGGGCAAGGAATAAAGTGCAAAAATATTCCTGCGAGATACATTTCTATAGGAAAAAGGAAACGTTTATTGATACTCAACGGAAACGTGCGGAATTATTATTACTTGCTTATATTCCGCCTCTGTTTAGGTTTTAGATAAAATAAAGTTCCTGTTTTGACCGGTAAAAGAGATAAGATAGATAAACTTAGCCTTATTAACAGTTTTAAAGAACGTCCTTTGTCCTAAAGCAAGATTGCTTTTAGGTGGCTTTCACATTGCAAAATTCGTGATATTTGTGTTCTTATCTGTCCAATTGTGTGAGCGGAAGTCGTTTTAGGCTACTGCTTAAATGCTTGGAAAATATTTCCAGTTATTTCTTATCCCATCCAGAATTCGCCATAACAGCAAATACGAGGATACTCTCAGTAGTATTCGACCTAGTACTTAAATGAAAAAAAAAAGGAAAATATTATGTCATTTCTGAACATGAGTGTCCTTTGAGAGTGGCACAAAGTTTCCAGCGATGTTCTACGGCTTCTGTGCTTTATTTATAGGAAGAAGCTTCGAATGTTTCAAAATGGGCATTAACCTTCGGCTCCACCTCTTCATTATTGACAAATGTTGCTCCGTCGCGCCATTTTTTCAAACTTGAAAATGGAAAATTATCTGAGGGCACTAAATCTGGCGAATAGGGTGGACGAGGAAAAGGTTCGAATCCAAGTTGATTGATTTTGGCCATCGCGATAACGGAAGTGTGGACCGGTGCGTTGTTTTGATGAAAGAAACTTTGCTTTTCGGCAACTGCGGTCGTTTTTTCCTAATTTCTTATCAAACGCTGCAATAAATTTGCATAATATTCACAGTTTATTGTTTTCCTTTTAGGGAGATAATCAATAAAAATGACCTCAGGTGCATCACAACAAATTGACGTCAACACTTTTCCTGTAGACGGAACGGTTTTCGCCTTCCTTGGAGCTGATTCTCCCCTTTCAGTGCATTATGTTGACTGCTCTTTCGT
Organism: Euwallacea fornicatus; assembly: GCF_040115645.1. Classification (NCBI taxonomy): domain Eukaryota; kingdom Metazoa; phylum Arthropoda; class Insecta; order Coleoptera; family Curculionidae; genus Euwallacea; species Euwallacea fornicatus. Next base: position 1,493,385 of record NC_089558.1, read on the forward strand.
CTTAGGTGTGAATTAATTCACCCATGTTTCATTCACTGTTATGAATTGACGGAAAAACTCCGCTTTATTGCTTCGAAACTTTGGCAAACACTCCGTTGAAACATCCTCACTACGACGTTTTTGCTCAATTGTGAGTAATCGCTGCAGACACCTTGCGCATAGTTTTCTCATAGCTCATTGTTTGGTCTCAATGAGATGTCCAGTACTTGTTAAAATGCCCATCGGATCTGCCAACTGGCGTAAGTTTAATCGACAGCTTTCCGATACAGTTTTGTTGAATTTCAGCACAATTTCTGGAGTGGTCAGATCTGGAGTGCCATTGGGTCGACCACTGCGGAATTCGTCTTGGCAGTCCGGGCGATCGCCGTGCCATCCAATATTTTACAGTTCTTAACGAAGGACCAGATTCCCCCAGAGTAGAATCTAACTTCGTTTTGATTTTGAATGGACTAAGCCCTTTTAAATGAAAATATTTAATCACGTACCCATGCTCTGTTTTTTCCATGTTTACAAAAAGCGTCCACTAAAAACGGTTCGAAAACACACACAAACCAGTGCAGTACCCCGAAATTTTAGAAGTAAGCTCTTCAAGGTTAAATCTCTGTAATGTAGGCAAATTTTTGACACAATGTCCCACCTATGTGTTAGGTCCAGTGTTTCTGGGATTACCCTCGCATCTTTTAGTATTGGAAAAACCTCTGCAAGAGAAAGAGTTGCCTGTCTATAGGACACAGAGAGCAGCGGAAAAACCTATATTATGATAGCACATCTGAAATTTGGATTTTGTCCTACGTCCCGAGTCAAATGTCGATCAACATGGACTCGGCCATTGGGATCAATGTATGCGTCAAAGGCAAGTGAAAGAAGCCTTTTCGGCACTTGTTGAGGCCTTCAGTCGTTAATCAAAGTTTTATGAGTCATTCCAGTTAAGCGAGCTTTTACTTAATACAAATTACGCAATTTCGGAATAATTGCCGTCATAACCCCCCGACAAAATCCAACTTTTGTTATTCCTTTCGGTGATACTTGTTGCCTCAAGTAATTTTGGCAAAACGAGGGCAAAGCAGCCTGTATAATAGGTTTTTGATGAGATTATCGCAGCCCCGCTCGTACACGTCCTTGTTTATCTTGGATATTCTTAATCTTAGAGGCCCAAATTGTTTTCACTTAAAGTCTTTCGTATTAGGGGCTAAAGTATCGTTTATCATCCCGGGACCTTTCGCGTGACAATTTCGTGCAATATTTATCCAGGGAAACAATCCTACAGCCAATTACCCGAAATACAAAAGCCACACAAGGGAAATTGCGTCGGAGGCAAAGATTCCGATAATTTCGATGTTTCCAAATAAGTGGTCAAGCAAGTTTTATTAACGTTATGCCCCCTCGGGGCACTTTCAGGCATGGGGAGAGAAATATATATAGATGTTCCCGTCGAGTCACACTTCTGACGATAAAGCTCCCGGTTTTTTTCTTACATTGAACTGGCATGAGAAATTTCAATAAAGATGGATTATCGATCGTTGTAGCGGAGCATTGTTGAAATTAACTCAATTCCCTAATTAGCACGATCCACTCAACTGGATTAACCATCGGACGTTTTCATCAAAATTAATTACTTTTCTATGCGATGACCCCGGTTCGGTGATAATTAGCGAAATTTAAGTTGCGGTAAAGACACCAAAGCTGCTTTTCAGATTTAGTTCGAAGTATCTACACGGAATAAGCTCACAAAAGCGAATTAGTGCTACAACAGAGTGCATTACTGCCAAATATATCAAAGCCGATATTCGTGCTGACTGAGCAATTGGAAACGTCACATTCAATGATTCAATCGCGTTACTCACGTGACTTGTGCATGTTTGCTTATAAATTTTCGAAGCGGCCTAATTATCAGGTAAAATCTGCCGTAATCTGTTTGGTAATCCATCATTGCTTGTCAAGTCGAAGATTAAACAATGGAATCGAAAAGATTTTTGGAATCGAGTGTGGAATCCGTTTTCTTTTCCAATCCCATTAGCGCGATTTCTTTTTCCACCTTAATAAAATCGTCTGTTACCCAATTTATACCGAAACGGTGATGTTGCTTTTGGGAAACGTGTCGGATCGATTACAATAAATCCGACAAGAGGGTTTGATACGTATATAAAGTCGGTGATGTACGTTGTTTCTCAAGGTAACAGTATGGAATAAATCTCCCCCATCCAGATTTCTTTGGCTTTGACTGCGAGGTTTAACTCAGCTTTCGGAAGATGATCTGCGAAGAGGTGAAAGGATGGACGAGAGCCACGGAGAATCGGAGTGGACCGTTGTTAGGCCCGAGAGAAAAACTGAAGCGGACCCGGTCGATTAATCGAGTGATGCGCGATCAAATTGACTAAAATGCTTCGGAAACGTTCGCTTTGGCTTGAGGCTCAGACACCGAAATATACTGCGTGACATAGAGAAGAGAACGCCCCGTAAAAATGGCTCGATTTAAACTATTTTTGGAATGCACGTTTGCATATGGGATCTCAAAAAACGATCAAATTTTTAGCCGCATTTATCAATGTATCAGGAATTTTAGGTTTTTATTAACTATAAAAATTGCAATAAAATATCAACAATATGACTGCAAAATATCATTCATTGCGTGTTTATAAAGTGCTTTTAGATTAATCAAATACGTCTAGACGCAGAATGCAGTGAAAATTTCATCAATTGAGCGAGTTTGCGGGAGGTCGAATGGTGGGTATGCGACAGGGTAGTCGGCCATTTAGGGAAATCGCCTCTAGATTGAACCGCAGTTTAAATACTATGGTGGGATGTTATCAGGCATGGTTCCAAGAAGGGCAAACAGGCAGAAGAAGAGGTGCTGAACGATCCTGAAGAACTACATGACGCCAATTCGAATTATGGCCCGAAGGGAGACGTTCGTCGCGTCGACGACGCTGGGGGATCAGTGGTTTGCTGAGTACGGAAGGCCCATTGGGATTTGAACTATTTATCGCCGGATGAGAAATTTGGTCTCGTTTCCTACCGTCCCCATCTTGTTTTACCCCTCATCTAGAACCATCGTCAAAATCGACTGCAGTGGTGCAGTGAACGAGTACATTGGAGTCTGGAATGGGATAATATCGTGTTTAGTAACGAATCCAGATTCTGTTGGGGTTGAGCAAGATTAAGAAGAAGACGGGACGAAAGACGGAATCCTCAGTTTAGAATACAGAGGCATGGCCACGAGACTGTTGGGATACTGATTTAGCGTGCTATTGCATATTGTAGCAGGTTTTCATTAAAGGTAGTATGACAACGCAACGATGCATTCAAGAAATTCTGAAATCTCGTCTCGTGTCTTATCTGGAAACTCTTGCAAATTCGGCTTTCCAGCAAGACAATGCACGACTACACGTGGCTAGAATGACTGTGGACTTCTGTCAACAAAATGCAATCAATTTGCTACTTGGGCCGTCTCGATCTCCAGACCTTTCACCGATTGAACGTGTATGGGATATTGTACGTAGAAGGTTGCATAATTTACCCCATCCCCCGCAAATCCTAGCGGCGCTATGTCATGCTGTCCAGTTAGTTTCGAATGAGATTCCCCAAGAGGACATCAATCACCTCATTATATCCATGCCTAGACGCGTACAGGAATGTATAAGACACCGCGGAGGACTGAAAAATTATTAATTCTTCTTTGGTCTTTAACAATTAAATTTGTTCAGTTTTTTAACGAAGTATTTGCTTTAGCGTAAGAGACATGCACACCAAAAATTATTTAAATAAAACCATTTTTACGGGGTGTTCTCTATTTTATGTCACGCGGCATATATTCAGTAAAATAAAGATATCTCCATCTAAAGAGTCAGACTCGGGGGCACTGCAAGGTGTACCATATGGTCATGGAGATATTTCAGAGGGCGATAGTACTCTGCAAAATAATAATAACAATGGCAGTAGTTAAATTTTTGACATTTCATATATACATAATTTTTAATTTTTTATAGAGCCTCATGGACATTATGAGGTTTTTGGGTTTCTTGATGAGTTCTGAACGTATTTCATGTAACACACAAACGTCTAAATTTAACAATTTTCAAAAATATTACAAAAGCTCACGTATCGACAGAACTATTAATACTTAAATAACAATATAAACTGCTATAATTTAATGTATTAAATGTTTGAATTGTGCCTTTCCGGAGAGTGGGCAAGCCTCAATCTAAATTCCTCAAGAACTTTTCTTACCGTTTTATGAGGAGGTAGGTATGGAGCATCTTAAGTAATTTAATTTTCGAACTCTTTTATATTGTTGAGTTATTTAAATACACTCCATGTTTTAGATAACCCCATAAGAAAAAGTCAATAGGGGTGAGGTCAGGCGATTTAACGGACTACTCTAATCACAAATATTACAATAACTGTTGAATTTAAACACACTTATGCTACATGAAATACGTGCTGAGTTTCTCATGGAATTAAAAAATATCATAATACACTTGGGTTTTCATAAAAAAACTAAAAAGAACATTTATCTACTACATAGGTATCACGGTATACATATCTGTTACGTCAAAAAATACACAACTAAAAACAATATTTAACGTATTCCAGGATTTTCATGGAAAATATTTCCTTCAATTGTTAACGAATTTATGCGAAACCTTTGGTCCTCTATGTACAGTCATTAAAGTTCCATCTCACGACCTTTGGCTGGGTTTGAATCCGGAACCTGGAGCTTTCCGGGTGATCGTTCTATCAAGTACCAACTGAGCTATTAAGGTACACTGTTTAAGTAGACCCACTGCAGTACTCCTCTTCGGCCACTTTAAGGTTAGTGGTAGACACAGAGATGTTAGAAATTTTTCGTTAAGATGATGTTTGCGACCCGAAAACACGACTTCTCACCAAGCCCATTGGGTCCCATTTTCCGAACTTTAAATGGTTGTTAATTTTAAAAAACAGAATTTCAATTTCTGATATCAAGCCAGAAATTAAAATATTATGAATTTGATCATTTCAAAATGATCCGGAAAGGGATTGCATCTTCGTTACTTTGTAGCTCAGTCGGTACTTAGTCAAACGATAGCCCGGAAAAGTCCTGGTCGCTGATTCAAGCCCCGCCGGAAGTGGTGGATGTTTCCCTGGCTATTTTAAATTGTTTAAAGCTTAACTTGATCGATTTATGAGTATTTCGCATGCCGTTTACGGTTTCAAAGCAATATCATCGTTTTCAACAGCTTTGGCCCGATGAGTTGCCTTAAGCATTCTTTTCTCGATTCTTAACTTTAATTGCTGTACGCAATGCCAAGAATCGCTCTCGTCAAACATCTTGAATAATGAGTTTTTTCGGGAGTTAAAAACGACTTCATTTTAAGCACAATGATTGAAGCTTGACAATCTTGAATACTCAGCTTATGATTACGAGCGTGAATCAAATATGAACCGGAATGATTATTTTTTTAATTTATTGGAAAAAGATCCAAAAGCTAAACATACATATCATTTTTCTACATAAGCCTCTGATTTAAGAGTAGATTTTTTCCATCGTATTGGAAGTTCCTTAATGCTGTTATTGTAAAAAGAAGCGGGGCGTGTTTGCAATCAATTGCGAATCCCTCTCCTCCCAGAGCCTCTTTCCACGGCTCGAACATGTGATAATCACAAGGGGATAGGTCCGGACTGTACGGAGGGTGTTCCCATGTTGGCCGGTTAATTTCTCGCAACTTTTCTCGGCTCAGATTGGTTGTTGTTTCCGTTGATAAATCAGAAAACGAGACAGCCCTTTGATGGAAATTTTTCGAAACCCTTGCTCATTTGTAATCATGAATTGGGCACTCCCATGGCTGATTTCTACCTCATGTGAAATATGAGCAACCATTATCCAGCGATCACTGTGAAAGCGGTGGCGAACAGTGGCGATGGTGCGTTCTGTGTTACGGGGGTGGCGCGCATGGGGTTCGTTCTCAATTGTTTCATGTCCCTCCAAAATTTTTTCGTGCCATTCGTACACCTTGGTTTTCTTCAGACGGGTCCCTCCGGACTGTCCTTCAAGTCTTCTTAGGACTGTCCCTGGTTTTACACTTTCGCATGTGAGAAATTCGATAATGAAGCGCTACGCGACCTGAGTGTGTACCTCGAGTTCGCTCACGGTGATGCTGACTGAGAACGCGCCGTTCAGACTAAGCAGCGTGGACGCGGTCTTGTGATGTCTCTACTTATCACTCCTAGGCCCTCTTCCGACGCTCTATTAGCCGCACGAGAGAAATCCCGGTTCATGTATGATTCACCCTCGTAACTAAACTTTGGTTTGGCTTACATTGTTCGGTTCCTTGTAATCGCAACTTTCTCGTGCAAACCTATTTGCCACAATGCAATTAACTTCCATATGAACCATTACATGTCCGAAGGTAAATTAATCCTTTGAATAAACCACTACTGTTATATTAGGTGCATTCGCTGATGAAAAATTGGAGTACAAACACACCCAACAATAAAAATGATTGATTGCAATATTATCGAGAATTTATCCCGAAATTGTTAGCGGTTAGTGTCAATTACCAAAACCGGAAAAATTGCCGTTATTTATCATGTTGAATATTTCACAAACCGCAGCCGACATTTGACGAAATTGTATACTTCTGTTTCGGAATTACGTAGATTTGTATGGAGTTGTTGCTGCTACGACGAGTGCAATCATTTATCAGAATTTAACGTAGGTAATGCGGGAAAAAGAAACTTACCAGTCGTTCCCTGTTTTGGTCATATTTTGCCTCTTTCTGCCGGTTTGGTGTGGTTTTGGCTCTGCCACCATATTTACATCTGCAAAGAGCAAATGCGTTTAGCGGAAAACTTGCAACGACCCTTTCTTACTAATAATTCTTATTGAAATTTGCGCAGCTTTGGAGCTTAATACATTTTCCGCAAAACTAACTTTCTATTTAGGAACGTACTTACCCGAGCATGGAAGAAGTTTATGCTTCGAGTATATTAAAAACACTATGCTCCTACTTACATACATACAGTGGAACACACGGCCGCTAAGCTCCTGTTTTGGGCAAATATTTATTTGAGATGTTTCCAAGAGCTCTTAAATAAATTAAATTTTCAGTTAAGTTATTGTCTCCAACCAAGTTCATTATAAAGTGCTGTTTCCTCGTCTACACTAGAGAGAGTTTACTGACGGGCCTTAATGAGTTGAGCTACATGGCTGCTGTTTGCCTTTTGCATATGCCACGTTTGCCTTTAATTTATCCCAACATTTCAAAGTGCCTTAGAAGAATTATTATTAAATAAAAATCTTAGGAGCACGCTTAAGGGAGAAGAAATTGCTTTGCGCCATAATTTATTGACACGATTCGGAATAGAAATTCGGAGCACGACACCGGCCCGACACAACAACAATAATAAATGTTTAAACTCAATCTGGGAAAGCGAATTTATCCGTGACCACCACGAGGTTTAGCGAATGGGACCGTAATTCGCACTATAGCTTTGGTTGTCTGGATAATCCCCAAATAACATGCAATGAATTATAGATGGCGGCCTCTGGGGATAAGAATGTGATGGTATCATTTGAAATTAAAGTGGGCGATGCCGCATCATGATGGGTGCATTCTATGAAATAGGCAATCGCTTATGGTTTAAATCCGGCGACTACCAGCTTCGGGGTATGGATAACGCTCCATCCACCGCGAACCCCAACAGCAAGAAGTGGTCATTGTTATGGTTATTTAATCCAGGTACGACGCTGTACGCGGCGTCCTCTAACTTTAAACAAAAAACTAAGTAAATGTTTGAGCTTTTCGTCACCGATACTCCGAGCATCCAGAATTTCGTCGAATTCCCACGCTATTAAACGAAAAATATAATCAAAATACCAAACAAAACTTTTTGAGGCTCCGCGCCTCAAGAGCCAGGCGGATAGAGACCCATGCGCATGCGAACTTTTTATCTCAGAATTTGTCAAAAATTCACTCCTTAAAGTTTGGACAAGTACATGATAAACTCCCCTGTACACTACACTGGACTGCAAAATCATCCGGACACCCAGATTTTTCCAGAAAAGAAGTATTAAAAAATATTTACGGTGTTACCAGTTGAAAGTTTAGTGAAACCGAATATTGGGAAGTTTACGTTGTTCGTAGAGTAAGAAAAAATGGAAAGAAAAGAAAACAACACTTCAAGAAAACGAAGAAATTCTATAAATCTGCTAACGAAAACAAAAAGAGATTTTTTTCACGTAAAAATTTCCCAAATGAAAAACAATACGCGGAGCAACGTGTGGTGCCTACCCGCACATAAGATGGGGCATGCTACGGATCAAAGCGACAAATTCTTCCTGAGGGATTTGCTCTCATTCGTTCCAAAGTGCTTGTTCCAAGCAATTTGTGGATTGAAACTCAGCATATTTACGACGAATACGTCGGTCTAGAATATCGCTTGCATATTCTAACGGGTTCAGGTCTGAACTCCTCGAGGGCCAGGTGATAAAGGAATGCCAACTTCATCCAAGTGCACTGGCGTTGTCCTTGCAATATGCGGACCGGCTTTGTCGTGCATGAAACAAAAATTTTCACCGAAAAATGGCGCAAATGGCGCTAAATACTCTTTTAAACAGTGTTCAATGTGTCGTTCACCAATTAAATTACCACCATAAATTCAGCTCTAGGGGAAAACATTTTTCTGCAAAACGTTCACTAGCCATTTTCCAAACTCAATTTCGCGCATCCGATGTGTATCTCTTGAATCCGGAGGCATCCGCACAGAGTATTGCACCCCATTCTTCAGCCCCCCAATGAAGTTGTTCGCGAGCGAACCGTTTCCAGATCCATTTAAGGGCCTAGGAATTGTATAAGTGGAAAGGGTGTTTCTATGGAGGTTACTTAATTGTTGGACAAGTGTTGGAGCTGACAATGTGCGGTCGAGTATCACCTGTATTTTAATGAAACCATCTCCAATTAAACTTGTGGTTCTTAGTCGGCCTCATCTTGGCCTTCTAGGGAATTGCCCTGTTTCTCGGTATCTTTGTAATGCATCTTCGAGAAATTTCTAAGACATTTGCTATGTAACGAATATTGTCTCCATCATCTTGCAAGGCAACAGCTTGCGTTACTCGTTCAGGTGTCACAATTTTTATATTTGCAAGAATAAAAAACCACAAAATGCATTTTCACTAGGTTGAAGCTTGCTGAAACTGAAAATGGTACAGGGACATGTGTTAGGAACTTTAAGTTATTGGTTTTTTTGTTGTTGTTTATTTTGTTAGTTGTTAGTTATTTGTGCTTTTATTCCTTAAGTTACGTCTATGTACTTCGATACTTATCCTAAGAATACCATCTGGGTGCCAGACCACGATGTCCGTAATCCGAGGGTGCTTTATGGCTGGGAAATATGCTACTAGTCAAAAGAAGCTTTCTCGGTTGGGACTATTGCTGCGATCTGCAGTTCGGTTGCAATATTCCCAGCAAAGCGACTCGTATAGATATTCACCAGATGGCGCCGATCTACGGTATCCGGCTCGGCCACAGCCCGTAAAGGCTCTTGGTGGTGGTGCGCCTCTGGTTGGAATTCCTCGGGTTTAGCACTTAAGGGATAATCGAAGTATTTTTGCTCTTTTTCTTCTCTTCGTCTTGGAGCGGTGTCGGATATGTGATCCAAATCATAGTTCGTAACCCTCCCAACTAAGTAATCTTCCTCTTCACACTTAAACCAGCAAATTCTGTCATTATTTAAAATAAATTAAATTAAATGCGGCCCATTTTCGTAATCCAAATTGTCGCTTTCGTGGTTTCGTTTGTCGAAGGAACCCCGTAACAGCATGGAACCATGCTGCTTAATTCGAGACGCCCATTTCGACCTGATATCCAACGAGCTGTAACACCCTGAGTTTTTCTAGACTGTATAGGAAAAAGCAATCAAAACCGGTTCAAATAACAAAAACCTTGTGGCTAAAAAACACAAACAAGGTTTCAGAAAAATTTCCAAACCTTTTTTAACCGCAAAAAAATCTAAAAATTTAAGGGTCCGGTTGATTTTACACTCCAGAGTATGTGACAAAAAAAACGCATCACTCAGTAAACCTGTAAATTGTTTAACCAAATTAGCTACGTATATTTATGTTTTGAAGAGGGATGCGCGTTAAAAAAAAACACCACAAAAATATGAATTAATCCATTGTTTTGCGATCCCCTTTTAAAAAATTGTTTAATTTTATTCTCGGCTCTTTCAATCAATTTGTTGTTATTATTCGGTACGAACAATTGTGAACTGAGGTGCAAAAGCTCTCAAGTTCGAAGACGTCCGAATTTTCATCAATTGAAAAATGGTAGACGAATGTAAAGGAGCATTGTAACAATAATTCGTTACTGGAGAACTTGGTCCGAAAATGATGGGCAACACCTTAAAAAAAAGCCCTGGGAGACCTAGAGTGACGACAGAGCCGGGAGGAAGGAGATCGAGGTTGCTTGCCCTTAGGGATCGGCACAGTACACCCAGGTCAATATCAAATATTTTTTCTTTAGAGAGATGGACCATAGAATCACAACGAGTTCCATATATCGTCGTATTCGATGCTATGGGCTAATTTTAAATTAAATACTCCCTCTAACCAATAGCCATCGTGCCGTTAGATTGGAATAGTGTATTCACGGGCAAATTGGTATCGAGAGTGGAATAGTGTCATGATTTCTGACAAATCTAGAGTTTGCCCATGGGCCCACAATGGTTATAGATTAATCAAGTGTTGAAAAAAGTAAACGCCGCTTTTCAAGTTCGTCGTGGAACGGGAAACCGCCCAATCGTTTTGGGTGGAACCGGCCCAGGTGGTAGAACTCCTCTAGTATTTCTTCAAGGTCAGTTGAATACCCACGGGTACATTAATCAAGTTCTGGAATAGTTTGCTATACCGTACATTCCAGGGGTTAAACAATATCATGTTCGAACGAGATAACGCTCGCCTTCGTGTTGCCGCGATTACATTACAGCTCTTGCAAGAGGCCCACATCAATATTCTCCCGTGGCTCGCACTTTCACCCGACTTTTCACCCATCGAACATTTCTTGGGTGAGATGGGTCGAAGGTTGGGAATGTTTTCTAAGCCTCCAATGAACTGCTGTGTGATAGACTACAAGTTGTTTGGGATGAAATACCGCAGGACGCTATAGATCACCTCATTAGGAGTGTACCCAGGCAAACTGCGGAATGAATTCGTTTAAGTGGAGGGGCGACCCATTAATGAATTTGAATTGTATAGGATACGATTTTTCCAATGAAAGGGTTATCAAACGTTATGCTTAACACCGTGGATAGTTTCAGAAAATTAGGTAAAAAAATATCAATTTCTACTGGGTGATGCGTTTTTTTTCTCACACTATTTGAGGTAATAGAAGCTGAGTGGGGAGCCAAAATACTAGGAAGCGAACTGGATGCAACTATGAAATACGCTTGAGGAGAGGATGAACCTTCGAGGCAACGCACCTGAAGAAGGAGAAGCAGCAACCGAAGGGTCATAATTTAATTTACCGGGTAGTCATCAAGGGTTTTCGGAAGACCTTCTGGAAGTGTGGTTGACCAGTTATTAGTGGCTATAACTCCTAGTTCAACGCAGTTTTACTCAACATTGAATAATTTTTCTAAATCTTCATTAACAGCAGAAGACTTTGGAATCCTTTATAAAGAAATCAGCAAAGCTCTTATGGTCATTTGAAACCAAGAGACCTAAAATGCAGACTGTTGCTAATCCAGGAGAATAGTACTTAACAGGGGGCAATTAAGCATATGACTGTAAAATTTGGAAACAATTACATAATTATCCTTAAATGAATCAAACCTTATCAATGTTTAAATAAGTATGGAACGGAAGATATGAATTCATTGTTAGTCAATCGTTGGTACTTGGAAGCGAAAGGATTTTGTTAGCTTTTCTCCAAGTTTGTGAGAGGAAGATCAAAGCAAAACATTCTGGTCACAGGACCTCTACCTATGACGGAACATTTATCTTATTGCTACGAAAAAAGTTAGAACAACCTGCGTATATCTAATATGAAATTGATAATCATGAATCTGCGTTAAAAAAACTTAAAACTCAAGCAATTTTTGAGTAAATTTGGAAACAACTAAAGCTGTAGTTAGGCCTTTAATTTGGGTGAAAGTTCCAGCGCGTTTTTCATAACTTTCAAGACTCACACGCACTCTCTATGAAGCAGAGGCGTGCTCTATTGAAATCTGCAAGTTCCTTGAAAATTATTGCGAAATACGTAAAATATTTATCGTCAAATACACTACTTGAGAGAATTTAAGCCAGAAGGATACTTTGGGTTATAATACTTAAACAACAAAAGTCAGTAGTAGGGGGAAGAAGGTAACAAAATTACAAATTTTATTTATGAATTGTACGCCATTTTTGATATATACATACGTGCGTTAAAAAAAGATTTCAATTCTCTCAAAACATTCCAATTTACATAAAAAATCTTAATGCCAAAATTAATGAAAATCGGCGAAAGTCTTTAGAAATGATTTCGAAAAAACCATATTAATTTTCGAACTTTGGCATTTCGCAGCTGCAACACGAAGCAATATTGGATATAGGTAAGTTTATCAAAAATGCCTCATTTTGGTTAAGCAATTATCAGTCAAAAGTTGTACAGTCGTTTTAGGAACGTCCTGTATATTAGAATAAATAATTTAAAAAATAAAAATAATTGCCCCTATTATAAACAATTTTACTATTTATATACATACCTGAAATGGCCATTTTCACAAATTTTATGTTACTGTATATTTGCATTGTGTGTGTGTCTGCGAAGTAAATACCAGAACTCGAAAACTGTGTTGTGCAATTATTTTTAGAAATAATCACTTCAATAATCTGCAGTAAAATGCAACATTTCAAACAATAACCGAATATAAAAATTATACTGGGAATTTCCCTATTTTCTATTACAATTGAAACAGAGATGCCCTAATTTCAATTAGAATTGAAATTGTTTCGATATTAATTTTACAATAATTAAAAAGGTTGTAAAATCGTTAGGGTATTAAACCTACATGGTAGAAATAGGTATACCAGGTGCGTACAGGATGTCGTTTCAAACAAAGCACCCCAAATATTTCCTGATTGGGAGGAAAATTGAAAATAGAATAATAAAATAAACCTATTTGAACATCTAGGGGGAAGTTTCGTTTGACATTAGAAAGAATTGTATCAGTGAGCCCCTCACCCGTGGACCCTAGTTATTCTCACTTTGGTATTTTAAATGGCACCCTCCCATCGGGAGGTACATCATTGTAAGCAGAATTCAAATTGCTTCCAGTTAAGAGGAAAAATGTCTACTGGTGTAAATGGCTTATTGAGATCAAATAGTGATCCATTATTAGCGGCGCAATAATACCATCTGTTTTGAAATCCATTAGCGAACATTGGACAAAATTTGTCCAAGAATATTTCTTCATTCCAAGAAAATTCTATCTCCAACTTCTTGAATACTTTCAAATAGAGTCCTAAACACTATACATTTTAAATATTCCCATAGGAAAAAGTCTAGTGGACTGTCAGCTGGAGATCGTGCTGGCCATTGTAATGCACCTCTTCTGCCAATTCATTTTTCCGGAAATCGTTCATTGAGCAATTCTCGAAACCGACTTCGTTTTTGCCTCGCTAATAACGGCTCACACTTTGAGCACTTATTATAATTAATTCTTTAATTTCAATAAGCTATTTGCACGAGTACACATTTTTCTTTTCAACTCCCGACACCATTAATCTATTTCAGTTTTCTTGGTACAGTTACGTAGCAAATTGAACTCGATAGGGGGTGCCATTTGAAATTTCAAAGGTATCTGGGGGTGAGGTGACTGATGCAATTATCTCTAATGTCAAATTGAATTTCCCCCCTAGACATCTAAATAGATATTTTTTTAATATTTAAAATGTTTCTCCTAATGAACAGATATTTCGTTTTGAAATAAACACCCTGTATATTTAGACCCAGGATGAGCCGGAGGAAAGTGATACCGCTAAATTAACTTAACCATTATTATACGAAAAGTCAAACCACTAATTGAGAAAAAATGAGGAAACTTATGAAATTATCTCAAATTACAAAAAGGGTCTTTCGCCACCTCTGGTAGATATAGCGTTAGCACACATCTCTTATAGGTCGCCTTCAAGGGCACAGCGGCTCGTATTCCTGACTCATAACCGATTCCCAATTTTAACCTTTTCTTCGCTCTGCCCATCAAACAAAATCTACATAAAACCCCACCTTCCAAGATCATTGGACAAGCAAAAATAAATGTTAAAACCTTTTAAAGACGTTGGTCCGGCCGCTATCTTTTCACCGACTAATGCAGAATCCGTGTCGAGGGCCTAAAATTGCCCTTAGGGCTAAGGGAACATCTTCTAGACATCGGAAAATGCTATTCCTTGAAAGTGTCATGAGGTTTGGAGCTTTCGGTTAACGCGTGACGTACTGTGACGCTTTAATGCGGCCCCAACTGGATGCAATGTCCTAATTTCAGATGAACTCACTTTGACATTCTAGTGCTGTTCGAAACCAGCTAATGATTTAATTAGAATCGAATTCAATAGGCAATTGGATATTCCTATATGTGTCCGATTGTTAGGTTTAGAGCAGGAGTGTTTAGCGTTGAATGCTTCTAATCCATTTTGAACAAATTTGACATAGAAGACTTACATTCGATTTGTTTAGAACATCGGATCACGTATCCGCAATTTCCGTTTAAATCCACCTTCGTCCCTTATTGATTAGAGGGGTTTCATGTAAAGGCGGTATTTTCAAGTAGGTACTACCTATATCGTTACTTCTCTATACCACGTTGTTAGTACGTTTATTTGAGCGCTTGTCATGAATAACACATAAATGTAAATTGCGTAGAGTGAATAAAGAAAGCAAAGCAGCATTCCAGAAATTATTTATCATGCACGTTCCAATTAAAATTTAACACGATTAAGTCTCATGCGCAACAGAACAAACTGCATTTTCAAACGTTATTCGCTTTTATGAGCCTTACCCGCTTTAAACTAAATATTTATAGCTACGGAAGAATGATAAGGGGGGTGAGGTAACACCTCGATATTTGTAATAATCAACAATATAACAACAGAAGGTTCGTTGGACGCTGAAACCTCTTGAAGTTCCCGAGATAAGGGAGAGTTTAATACACATTTTAGTGATTTCGACGAAAATTTGGAATCTCAAATTCCGTTTCCAAGACTTTTGCCAGTGTCTAAGATTGCCAAAACGAAACTTAAATCGATTTTCCGACCCACATCTACGCCTGTGGACTGAAAAAGAACCGTCAAAAACTTTACCCACTTAGAGAAAATTATTAGGGTAGTGCACGCTTTCTTAAAAATTTCATTTACGCAAAAAGAAAACTAACATAAAGGTACACTGAAACCCGATGTGTGTATGTCTGGTTGCCTATTTCTGGCTCGCTTTACGACGCTGGCTTATTGATATATCATGGTAAGCGAGGCGTCAACGAAGACTTAAAGCTTCAGTGCTTGGAGCTTGAACCTCTTTCGTTACGCAACTGCCTTTCTTTACATCAAACTTCAAACTATGAGCTTTTAATGCCCATGAAAATCAGTTACGTACTTCGTTTTTCTGTAATGAAGTGCGAATTTTCCCTGTTTGTGAGAGATAGCCGCGACTTTATTCGTTAAACCCCTAAAGGCTTCAAAGGGACGTTTTTCGAATTATAGGGAACCCTTATAGCGCTTACAAAATTGTTCTTTGTGCCTTTATTGGAGCTGTATTTGAAAATGAATCTACTATGGCCCTGATTTTAGTGCATTTAACCGCAAAGATTCGATTCTGTAGAGAACATCTAAAGTATTATTACGCGCTGAAAATCATTGGCGTATAACGGCCCCCCAATATCCGGGAATTTTCCAAATTATTTCTTTCATTTTTTGCAGGCCTGTGTCATTTGAAGGAAACTGTGACCAGCCTAGTTTTTTAAGCAGTTGCTAGCCACCTGAAGGAGTTTCGAGGGGTATTTTTGCGGCCGCTGTCGGTTTGTCTCAGATCTTGCAGACTTTATTAATTTTGGGCCTCCAGGGGCACGGATTTAGGACTTCCCCCAGGAAGAACCTGAAGTTCAGCAAGCAAAATAAACGAGATTTCATCGGCCCCTTTAGATCTCTGCGAACTTAACGGTGAAAACTCCATAGCTCGAAAATAACACACCCTTTAGTTAGGTCCTTTCCATTAAATTAACACTCGAAGACAAATTTAGCCCTCTCTAATCCTAACTTGGTGCTAATTTCGACCATCGGTCTAGTTCGGCTCCGAAATGAGCTAAAACGTAAATAAACGGACAACGTCCGTCCTACTGAACCGGAAAAGTAAAGCCGGAAATGTTCCATGATTGAGACGAGCTGATGGGGATTCTAGGGGGATTTGCGATGCGATTTTTTCCTAATGGAGGGTTAGTTTAAGCCAATGAAAATTGTTGCAGCATTCTTGGATTTTACGGGGACACACGGCTAAAAAATCGAAAAAACACTGCATCGATCTGTGTCTGAGTACTGAGTAATAAATTCCAGATCGCACGCAGCTCTTAAAATTCACTAATCATCACTCCTGAATATTAATAGAATAACAACATATTTCAAGCAGTCTTCCAACCAAAATATCGCAGATCTAATATTATCGCCGCTTTATTGCAACCTGCGTTCTAATTTTAAGATCTAAATTATTATTTTGGAAAAATTGCATAGTTGAATAGACGGGTGACCAAGTTGAACCACTGCCAGAGCAGAAAGTTGCCACTTACAAATTGACATTGTATGTACAGGCGGAAACAGTTTATGATTCATTTTAAGAAGTTGCAGTTTGTTTTGGTGGAATGTTTCAATAATTAGATCGGGTATTTAGGTGACAGATGGCATATGAGAGTGGTGTGAGATTGAGAATGCTAATTTGTTGTTCCAAAATTGCAGCTGGTAGAGTCAGTGCGCCCGGTCAGGGATCGCTCTTGATTTGGTGCCATATGAACTGATAATAACACCTGGAATTCGACGATCGATAAGGAATATGGGTTTTCTTGGTGTCTTAATGATGTTACCGCTCATGGAGGGGGGGGGGGGGTGAGATAAAGAGAGGAGGTAAGTATCTTTATTTTACCCTCTGTGCGAATATTTAATCGCACGAGAGATTTCGTTGCAGCAGAGCATAGACAGAAGGTGCAGGATTACAGGATATACAGGAGGTGGGGGATTACAGGATATCCAGGAGGATTTAAGGACGATTATGCAGCTTATTTCCAACTGAAAGAGTCATATAAACAATACTTTGGTTTTCAAATGGTCTAAGCAATATTCACATCTTAAAAAAACATCGACAGGATTTCTTAAAGAGATCGCACAGGGTGGGTCGCAAAGGGACTTAGCATTCCGCACACTCGAGAACACTCCGATCGGATGGTCAACACCCTTTCCATGAACATAAACTTCAAGATTTATTAGAAGGCCGCAAGAAAGGTCGCGTCAATTTCCATCAGTGGTATTTAGGGATGTGAAAAGACAGGCAATTTGAAAAGTAGGTCAGAACTCGCAGCATTGGTCACTGGACAACTCGCCATTTCTATTGCCAACATCAGTTTTCGGTGAACGGTTAGATGGCATAGAATTGTCTACTTCAGCCCTATTCATCTCAAATTAGACCAAGGGCAGCTATTTCTCTTATTTTTTAGAATTGGAGCTTAAGCCCCCCTCGAAGAATGCTCCCTTATACGTACGACATCGAGCTTGGTTTCAGTCGAACGGATGTACAGCTCATAGCGGTGGACAAGTGACTACGTGGCTGAATGAAAATTATGCGAGAACATGTATTGGATGCTATGGCCTCATGAGATGGCCGTGGCGCAGCCCAGACCTAACACCTCTGGATCTTTACGTTGGGGGTTGATTAGAAGCTCAACCACTCCAGAGGGGAATTGATGCTGAAATTGCAACCAGCTTGTCCCACAAGTCATTACGCGTTCCATGAAGTCTGTGTGGCCTCGAAGTGGCCTGTGCATCTGGGAAGAAGGGGGACATTTTAAATTGTACAACCCTATAGTACAGCCTAGATGAGCAAATATTCGTGCGAACAAAGACCCTCTAATTTAGATTTTTTCAATTCAAAATGAAATTTTCAATGTTCCCCGACAAAAGCATGGTGAGGCGCTAGAAAACAAAAATGATATCTCTCGTTTAATTCGTAATAATCACAGGTACAAATTGAATTTGCGGTCATAAATCAAATATGAAATTTCTATCTGTGGCTCGAAATAAAGAGGGTTAAAACCCCATAGATTACCTAACACCGTGAATTGTGGCCCCATTAAACTCCGAATTGCGCCTTGGAAATTTGGCCCGAATTTTGCAGAGGATTTGGGGTTGTATTCGTTTGATTAAGCCCTAAGACAGTAATTCGCGCCCCCTATTATGCGCTATAAATTGTTTTTATGCTACATTGAAATTTTCTGCACATCAAACTTTCAATGGAATTAAACAGGCAGCAACAGCTGGTTTTCAGACCGTTGCAAACCTCATTAATCACTGCGTGTTTTCATTAGATGCAAAGTGCTTTGAATTTGATAAACCCAAATTTAAAAGAAGATTTCGTTAAAAATGTGGAATTAATGAGAAAAGTGGCCAACAACATTTGTCATCTGAGACGGCTATTAGCTTAAGCATACCCCGTTCTTCTCGACATTCCAAATCAGTGAACTGAGGGCGAAGTCAAGCTCGTTGCCAAATAGACCATCAAAGAAATGACTTAAAGCGGGGATTTATTTCCGACTTACCCGAAAATAGGGGGAGCTATTTGCTATATTGACAGCAGAGGTTGCGGCCTGAGCCCCATTCAATGAGGATTAGAAACACAGAAACAAATGAGGCGTTGGAAGTTTTGGGATGCATGTTGCTTACAACCCGATACTCCTTTATTATTTGACCTCATTGCCTTTGGTGATTCTTAACATATTCCTGTCCGTTTAAGGCGGTCTGCTCACTATTTCTTTTATTTTGTTTTGGAAATAACGCCGCAGACAGCCGCAGGGGTTGTTGGAGCGTTGGAACTGCACACTATCCTAACTAACTGAGAAGAGTGTGCAGTTCCAACGCTCCAACAACCCCTACCTGCATATGAGACCCGATTCTCTGGAAAAATTGAGAGTATCTCACAAAGCCAATTTGTCAAAGACAAACAGGAAACTTTGTAATCTAAACAGGAATTTCCATTATATTAACATTGTTTATACTTTGCTTACTCCAGCCATTTAGTGTAATTTACGCCCCTGGTAAAAACAAATCATTTTGCCCTCATAGTAAACAAAAACACCCATATGACTTTCTGTGTACTGATTTCAAAGTTAATGGTTTCTAGCCGCACCCTATTGCCATTAAACTCTGCATGAAATTTATTCTAATGTACGAGTATTGTGGAAATGTTTTGATAAACGAGTGAAAGCAGTAGTAGCAGCAAACCTAGGTTGTACACTCATGAGAATGATATTTAGTAGTCGGTTAGTACCTGTGGTACGTATCAATTTTCGCCAACGATACTTCCTTAAACGAGGATAAAAAAAAGGGGGATCTCCTGGGGATCGATCCTGGGTCTTCTCCATAGAGCGCCAATATATAGAGTGAAAATGAAATAAGGGGACACGTTTTAAGAAATGATTTTACCTTCGAAAATATGGAGGAAAGTTGATATAAACATGGATCCGCAAAAGCTTTCTAAGGGAACTACGGCCCTACGAAGGTGGCACCCAGGAAATACGGAATGGCATGCGAAGTCAGAAGAACAGCTACATTTACTTAACGTTTTCGTGTATACTTTATCTTTTATGACGATTTGACATCGGAATATGATTTCTTGTTAAAAATTACGTGGAAAAGGTACTCTTGACGACTTGTAGGACGAGATACGCCGCATTAATGGAAATTTGTAAGGTGAGAAGGGGAAATTGGGTAGTGAAATTTTTTAATTTATTTTGAACTTGATTTTTTAAACTTTGTTATCGTTTCATACCTTCTATAAAAAAAAACTAATTTCATTTTGGTAGACAATTTCACTACCCAATTTCAGCTTCTCACCTTGCAATGTTTGATTTAAAGCGGCCATGTCTTAAGCGGTTTGTCCCATGACAATTTATCAAGAGTACCTTTCCCATGTAATTTTAGACAAGAAATCATATTCTTATGTCAAATTGTTATAACAGTTAAAGGATACAGAAATATGTTAAGGAAATGTAGCTCTTCCCTGTTCCACACGCCAATCCGCATTTCTTAAGGACTACCTTCCAATGGCCGTAGCTCCTTTTAAAGGCTTTTGCGAACCTATGTTTATATCAACTTTCTCCATATTTTCGATTGCAAAATCAGTCGTTAAAGTATGTCCCTCTATTTTATTTACACCTTGTAGAGGGTGAAATCTATTATCACGGAAATGTGTTAGGAAGCGATAGTATTCGGCAAAAAAATATAAAAAAATGGTATTAGACCCATGGTCAAAACCGCACCATTTTCGATATAGAGTGTAAAAAGTTTCACATTTTTTTCTTATTATGCGTTTTCACGCAGATGCCTCGAGTTAAATTTTTGAAATTTTATTCATTTATTTTCCATAAGACCCTCGACAACATAATGTCGAAATTGCCGGTAGCCATATACAGAGTCTTGTGTGGCTTTGGGTCGTGTACTATTTTATGCTTTGTATATGTTAGTGGAACGCTCTCAATGAATTCTGATACCAAATTTAAATTATTTATTCATTTTTTTGCAATATTTTCTCCGCATCTTTTGCCGTTTTCGTTGAATTTGCAATCACATCCATCAATGCAAATTAAGAAAGTCTATATATTCCGTTCTTTAATCCAAGACGCCGTGGCAGGGTTTCAGCCATTTTCATAATTTTGTTTTGATTTATAACGATTTCCATTTTCAAAAATTTAAATCAAGGCGTATGTAAAAAAAAGCGCAAAATATGAGAAGAAGTGTGAAATCTTGCCGCCCTGTACATCGAAAATGGCGCGTTTTCGATGATGGGTCTACGAGTATTAGCATTTTCTGTTACTTCGCAGAGTACTATCGTCCCCTAAAATACCTCCATGATGATATGATATACCCCGCATAGATGCCATGGAAGATCTTCTGTGGCGAAGATTGTGGATTGACGTTCGGTTTAAACGTTTTTTAATCTTCAGCTGTGTAGGAAAAAGCGTCAAAAAGGCACCTGTTCCATTTCTAGTAAGTAGCATATTATTGCAAAATTTATGAATTAAATTACTTGCTCCACGTCGGATATGGAAGTAGGAAACAATTATTAGAGTTTTCTTTTCCTATGTATTTCTATTGTTCACCTGTTATTGAACCTGCTTTTTCTTGGCATTCCCTGGACTTTCTCAAATTCACCTGAAACCATAATGGAAGGGACAAACCTCCGGGGAAATAAAATATTAAAAATATTCCGGAATAACTAAATTTCTGCATATAATTTGCCTAAAACTTTTTCGACTAACATGCTTCTCCACTTTAAAGTTTTTAAATTGGAATGAAACGTCTTCTGGTTTCGGTATATGCTATCCGAATGATAGAAAAGTTAGCAACTGTATAATTTTTTTTGCTTTTTAGGTAAAGTTCTGAGGGGTTTAGTGAAACGTCCGTGTATGTGATACCGACTCAAATCTATTCCAACTTTCCAGATTTAAACGTTTAAGCGAGATCGGGCTATTATAGGGAAGAACCTGCGATTGAAAGCAAATACAGTTCGGGGAGATTATAAATATAAGTTGGAGGAAATGAGGCCCCTGTAGAAAGACAGATCAAACTTTCTTGGTATTAAAATGTAACAGACTTGAGCGTGAACGCAATCAGAGCATCGGACAGCCTGCTGCGAATTAAATTTTGAAGTGATTAGTGGAGAAATAATGCCGTCTGATTTACCTTCAGCTTGTGAGTGAACGAAATCAAATCAAGTTCAGATTCCGTTTTGAAATCCATAATTCTGGATAATTGACGAGCGAGAGTTTCGACGAAATCGCCGGGCGAATAAACAGTCCATTTCCGGAACACCCGATGACATTAAAATTCAATTGGGACGAAGCGGGGTGTAAAACTGACGACGCCGCCCTCTTTAAATGCACGACTTTGCCACCCATGGGGAAAACTGTTGATTTCGGTTTTTATTTATTATACGTTTTGGAGATGGAACTGAAATGAAAATCGCATCGATTTGGTTTTTTAATCAAAACGTTTTTCATTCAACTATAAATATCATCGATGTCGCTGCAAAACCGATCAGACTCGATAAAAAGATCCGGTGTAGTAACTTATCTAATAAGTACGCAAAGTGATAACTTGCCGCACCCTGATTGCAGTTGATGGAGCGACGCGTTGCGGATTTGGAGCAATTTAGTGCGGCAAAGTAAATCGCACGTGTTAGCACCGAACACATATTTATCGTGGAAAAGTCGCTTGACTAAAGGCCCGATACGTCTTAAATAGCTCGACGGCCCCTACCCCCTGCTTCGCGCGTCCGCTGGAAGCAGCGGAAGCAGCAACTTGTAATGGAATGATTGATCACGTCTTTTCCTATTCTCGGTTATAAATATCCAACGATGACCATCTGGAGCTTCTGGAAGAGATTCAAATAAATCGATTGCCAACCGGTACGATTTAACGGGGGTTCGAAATAAAGCCGCAAGTTTGGGATTTGTGGTCTGGAATCGTTGGGATTCAATGCACCTGCTGACATAATCTGATCTGATTTTCTCCGTGTCCATCCAATAGCACCTCTGCTCTTCGTGTTGGTGGGTTCTGTCTACTCTAGAGGGTGTTTTGACCTAATTGTAAATTCATAATTAAGCTTGGTATAATCTCCTCAGGAGCGGTTGGTCGGCGGCAAACGGTATTTGTTGCCCAAAGGAGAGCCTTAAGAGTCATTAAGAGAATGAAATACTTAGATAAAACGATAGTTAGGCAGAACCTAATTAAGAAAACCGGCTGTTATGACAGTAGATTTCGGTGGTAGTGCCACGTGTTGGCACTGCCACTAAAAACTTCCCCATTACATGCGCTTGGAACTGTCTCACGCGCCCCCAAATTTATTTTTTACGTGCGCGGAGTTTATTTCTGCGAGAAGTCTCTGCGAAATAGAATTAAATGTATGGAAATCATTTTGAATTATGCATTATTTTTCCCTGAGATGCTATGCGGGGACATTGCTTTACGTGAGTGGCCTCGTGAGTTTGATCAAGGAGAGTAGACCATGGTTGGAGGATCAGAGATCCATCCGCGCCTCCACGTGGAGACTTCTGGATGCCTCTTCCTCCGAGTTCGGGTAGTCAACCTCGGACGAGAGAGAGGTAACACACGTGGAAAGCAGAAGGACGGGTCTAGACGAAGACGAATTGACGAAAGGATCGAGCGCCCAAGGAGAGTTACATATGCGTGAATGGCACTACGCGAAGAGAGGTGCCTAAGAAGAAAAAGCATGTAAGCACGTAGGAGCAATTTTCATTGCTTAATATGAAGCAGAATTTTGTCGGATGTATACTTCAGGATTGGTAACAACACCATGGAGGACCGGAAGGCATAAATAAGGTTATTGGAAGGAGAAAGAGTGACGTTACTCCGTGACTTGCGAGGATCGAAATCGATGATGGGGAGGTGCGCAGTTATTACCGAGGTCTTATTATACGAAGGTCGAAAAAAATTACAAGAGGACTTTAACATAGCAAGTAATACATTCGAGAAACATCACAGATGAGGAGAGCGAGAAATTAACCAGCAGAAGACGAGTCGCGTATATAGAAGCAACTCGCAGTCTTCTTCGGCCTCGCCGATATGTCCCTCAAGGGCAGTTTCGAAGTCGGAGAAGGTTTTTTCATTACGAGGTTTTTAGGGGCCTTGGCGGATATCACACTACTCGGCCCCCAGGACTTTATATCAGGTGCCTTTTGAAGGTTTTCCACGTGACAAGGAAAATGCCACCGCTTCGGAAAAGGTGAATGGGTGCTCAGTAAGATGGGCCATTACGGGAAATGTAGTAAGCTCGACTAAATATTAGGTTGGTAGAAAAATAATTTCGTTTCAGTATTTTTACAGCGTGATATTGGAATAAATTCTTTAATAAATACGGCCATGCTATATATCATTTAAACATTTTGACTTTTTTCTATATTTTAATAATAAACAGTGTATACGTAGTGCCCCTTTATAGTTTAGTTAGAGAACTTTAGTCAAGATGGAAAAGAAGCAAATTCGAACGATTTTCTTATACGAGTTTAAACTGGCTACTAAAGCAACGGAAACGACTCGAAAAATTAATAATGCTTTTGGTCTTGATACTGTTCATGAACGGGTGGTACAACTTTGGTTTAAGAAGTTTCGTAGTGGAAATGGAAACCTTGAAGATCAAAAAGGTCGTGGACGTCCATCGGTAATTGACAATGAGCAGTTGAAGGCCCTAGTCGAAATAAACCCCCGCTATTAACTATTAGAGAGCTTGCGGAAAATTAGGCATAACTCATCCAACAGTTCTAGCCAATCTGCAACGGCTTGGAAAAACAAAAAAGCTCGACAAATGGGTCCCGCACGAACTTAACGAAAAGAAAAAATTGTAAATTCGGAGAGGTGTTTTAACCAATTTTACCTAAGGCCGAGAATTAATTTCTACACCTAATAAGTCGAGTGGCATGTGCTTAAAGTTAAGAACTCAAAAATTAAATTATTTTTCCACCAACTTAAGATCTAAAAAATTGGAAGAGTTGTAACGAAAGAAGCGAAACTTCGGCACAGTAGTTTGACTTATCTTGCGATTTTCCTTTAGCTTCCAAAAAGAGGCAGATTAAACTCGGAACGCTCTGTATACCGCATATCAGAATTGATGAAATACCGAAATCCAACGCAGTCTATGAAAATTGAGTTTATGTTTCAATTTTAGTTTTAAGGGCCCACCTTCCCACGAAAGTCGGTAATATAACGAGAAACGAGCTTTCTTACTATTACTGGGTTTCCTGCGAAAGCAATAACGGTAATACGAATTTATTAGCCGTTGACTTTGAAAGTACCTCATAATATTGCGTTTTCTTTCTTTTAGTCACTGCATAAAATATAAAAAATGAGTACTGTGGCAATATTTCGAATTTACAGCTGGTCATAACTCCAATTTTTAGTTGCAAACCGGGGTCCATAAATAACTGTTATTATTTGCGAGGTTGAAAGTTAACCATTGGTTAAATTCAGTTTTAATTACGACGAGCTTAATTAATAATTGGGTAAATGGTTGGAATGAATCGCTTTATTGTTATCTATAATGCAGTGAATGCGAATTAAATAGGATGAAATACCTTGTTCCTGTTTTATAACAACAGTATTGCGAGATAATATGTATAATAGTTCCAAATGTGAAGTTTTTTATTTAATTACGTGAAACTGCCAACGCGTAAATCGCGAATTAAATTTTCGGGCGTTCGCAATTGATAAAAAGTCACTTATTCAACCACTTTGGTAGATTAAAAGTATGTCGACCTCATAACAAATAATAATTTACTCCCTGAGCTAATTAACTTAAGAGACTTAACATTGGTTTTATTTTCGTTACAAAATATTGCGTTTTGTCAGCTGCCACGCCAGAGAGGTTTAATTAAGGCTGAAGTCCCATGAGATCGACACTTTTTCAACGATATAGTTGCTATCGCATTTTGAAATTAATTTGAGTGGCCAGTGCCGCCCAACAACGGCCCGGGGCCCGCTTATGGGGTTCGGAACGAAAATTGCCATAAACTATTACACGTAGCTTGAGTAAAGAGACGTTAACTGTTGAAAAAGCAATTAGCGCCAATTAGAATAATTGTGTTCAAATATTTCGGCTCTTAGCCAAAATTAATCCGTGGGATTATGCTTTGACATATTTATGCGCTCGAAACCTGTCACAATTAAAATTAACTGGAGCACTGTGTCACGGGCAGCGACTCAAATCTAACAGGTGTATTGGCATGGAACCTGTGCATTTTTCTAGGTTTTTTCGATATATAACTCGCAACGGAACAAGGATAAGCCTCACATTTTAACTTTCCCGTCCTGGACATGTTTCAATTATGGTAGTTTTCGCGACCACCCTCACATGGGAATGGAAACTCATTAAACTTGCGCCTTTTCCAATTTTTGCTTCTCTCGCATCTCCTCCTCTAAAAGCCCTTATTCTAAAGTCTTGGTGCAACTGGGCAGTAGTCGAAATTCAAACTTTGGCCGTATAGATATTGTAGATATGTTGGTAGGTACTTCATTACCAACGGCAACTGCAAAGTTGGAAACAAACTTTCGCAAATAATTTGCACATTGTCCGAATTGCTAGCAAGGCTGTGAGGGAAAATTTATAACGGCAATAAGTCCTCTCTTAAATCATGCAGTATAGCAAATTCGGCCAAACAGCTGGGTGTAAGGCAATTTTTCGGCAATTTATCGAGTGTCACCGGCCATGCTCGGTTTAATTATTACCCACATTAATTACGACCGCAATTATTAATTACAACTGAACTTTTTCTTAGGCCAATCCGCTTTTATTAAGAAGAAGCAATTACGAGACTAATTGGCGAAATAGTTTTTAATGGGGGCGCGCTTTCAGTTTCGAATTAAAGACAGAATAACTCCTTTTAAGAAACTTAGGGAAATTATGAAAGTTGAGGGACTGGATGAGAGGCTGGAATGCGTCTTTTTTGGAGTTAATAATTGCCCTGGAATGCCTGTGATTTTAGATTATTATGGGTATTTTATTTAGCGAAAGAAAACAGACCGGAATTTAGATCAAGTCGAAACAACGTACAGTGAATTGCTAAAGTATTCGCGCACCCCATGAAAAGTTGTTTCTGACGTAATGACGCTCAGAATTTTTTCTCAGCTAGTCTTATTGCATAAAATGTGTAACGAAGTTTTCCTATAAAATTTAAGATATGTATGTAGAGTCGCGAAACCAGGCCATAATTTAGTTGACCATCGACATTCTCTTAAATTTATCTAACGGTTCTTTCCATTTCACAATGCCGCGTCCCAATCCTTAAAGGCAATATGATAAGACAATTAGAGTGACGATCCTGTGGGCGTCCGGTGCCCAGATGTGACCAACCGGGGTGAGAAACCCAGGTAGTAGTCAAGTTAGTTGGTAGAAGGAAGGGGCCGACTGGGGCAGTCCCAAAAAACACGACTTGAGATGAGACAGGCCTCGGTCCGCTTGCTCTTCCTTCCTTTGTTCTTCTATTTTAGTCAATAAACGCGCACTTATAGCTTTTATTTCTTGAACTGTGATTCCTTTCGTAGATATAACCACCACCACATATCCGCTTTAATATTGGAATTTGATATCCCATTGAATCCCGATACTATGTACCCCCCATGTGTGACCCATTTGTTTTGGGGTCACTCTGTAAAAAGTTGAACGATTTAGCCCGGATTTTTTTAAATAAAGAGCTTGATAAACTGCAATTTTAAGCAAAAATGGCCTGGTTGACATAAAATTCAAGGGCCACTGTGACAGTTTCTAGGAGCAAAATTTTAATAAACCATATTAGCGATTTTTTTAGAAAAAATCTGTGCACGCCACTGGATTGGCCACCCCTCAAAACGGGCCTGTACAACACTTCATCGAAGATTTTTAAGTGATAACGATTTTGTAGAAGAATTAAAAACGCACACTCAGTAGATGTTTATTTTCAAAAATTCATAGTCGGCTGTGGAGAACAAGTGAACTGTTTACTATCAAACAAACGCAACGAACATCAACGTCGATATCAGAACTTATTTGTGCTCAATACAAATTAGATTGTTTATCGTGATAATTATGGAAAATTTAAGTGTAAGTGGAAAAACAGAAACTGTTCGTCTTGTTGGTGACAAAGTGCGTTTGGTAGCAGAATTTGGGGCAGAATGCAGAATTCGACATCAGACATCCAGATAGCCCAGCAAGACGAAGTTACGAGGCAAAATGGACGTCGCGGACTTTCCCTAAATAACAACGAAATTTTTGCAATATTTTAACGGCAACCCCCGAGATAGTGTTAGAATGGCTAGTGTGGACCTTAATATACCCAGAGGAAGTATAAGAGGATGCAAGTAAGTACCCAGTGTGCATTTTTAATTCTTCTACAAAATCGTTATTATTTAAACTCTTTCGATGACATTTCGTACAGCCCCGTGTTGAGAGGTGGCCAATCCAGTGTCGTGCGCAGATTTTTTCTTAAAAATCGGTAATGTGATTTATTAAAATTTTGCTCCCAGAAAATGTCATAACATTCCTTGAATTTTATATCGACCAGGTCACTTTTACTGAAAATGTGCAGTTTATCAAGCTCTATAATTAAAAAAAAAAAAACTGGGCTAAATCGCACAATCAATATATTTCTTACAGACTGACCCCAAAACAAATGGGTCGCGTTGTATATCGTGTGGCACTAAATTGTCCCCCACTTCCTTGTAACATTTTTAGCAAATTATAATTTCTTTTAAATTCATTAATAGGATTAAATAAAAACAAATACTCTTTTTTTTGGCGTTTTTAAAAAGTTTTTTTGCATGTTGTTTACATTATCGATAGCGCAGAATGGCCGATTTCCGGAAATCAAAGCATAGGCCAAGAGACACCTCAATGTAAAGATCTTTCAAAACAACATTCAATGGTACATTGCGACTCAAAGTCTATCGGTTAGTTTTTGAGAAAAACAGCTATAAATTAGACAAAACATTTCATAAAGTGCATATGCAAGTGCGACGGTAAAATCGAAAACAAACCAATTTCTTATCAACCAACAAGTTTTTTCATTGTTTATGTTCTGTTGAACTCTGCTTGATTTGCATTTTTTACCACTTGTATACGTGTTTTTCTCAAAAACTAATCAATTGATTTTGAATCACAGCACACTATTGAATGTGAAATTCAAATTTAGAACTGTAGAGAAGCGCAAAACTAGAGTGTGAAGTGTAAATCGTACGTTGAATTGATTCATTCAATAGCAATATTAGCTCCGTTACGAAAGATATTACATCTAATTAAAATGCTGTTTATCAGTGACTTATCAAGAGGTTGATATTTTTCAACCCTTCAGTCCTAGTCAGCGTATGCATTTTTTAATTCTCAATCCGTTTAGAGGTGCCTCTGACTTGGAATAATTAAATCAAATTTTATTTTTAGACGTTTAGCAATTTTTCAGGTTAAAGTTGAGGATTTCAATGACGCGATGCTCGGGGATTTCGTGAAAATTGTAATTTCAATTGAAATATCTTTGCTAAAAAAATTATTTTGAATTTTTTTTTACTTTAAAATTGAGCTTTCCGATATAGATTTGGGCTCCCCGAAGATAAGAATTTGCTTCAATTTTGTGCTCACACGGAGCTAAACAGTTTTTGGTTAAAAAAAGAATGAAAAGATGAATGAAAATAACCAAACACTGTGTCTGAATAAAAAAACGATATCGAAACAATTTCGTACCGGTTCTTTCATTGTTTACGTTTTCTTTAACTGACTTTGTATTGCATTTTTGGCCATTTTTCTTAAAAATGAAATGATAGATTTTGAATCGCAATACACCAGTGATTGTAGTTTTGAAAGGCTTTTAATATGAAGCGTCACTTGCCCCATGTTTCAATTTCAAAATATCGACGATTTTGTATTATCCGTGACGTAAATAACATTAAAAAAATAGTATACTTTTTTTTCTATTTAATACTGCTTATGAATTTTTGAAAAATAATAATGTGTTAAAAAGCTAAACGGGGAGGGGGGTACTTTAGCACTGCACGGTATATTTATTTATTCTTCATAAAATAAGGCCATGAAAGGCCTAAAATGACCCTCGGAAGAGCGTTCATATACCGAAACAAATTAGAATTAAGGTTCTAGAATTATAAAACAAAAAATAATTTTATACTTTGTTGGTCCTTCTTTAGTTACAATAACATCCTTTAGTCTATTTGGCATTGAAACGACAATACTTCCCGTACAACCTAGAGGTATAAAGTCCCAAGCTGCCTTGCAGGGCTCTTTTTAAATTCTCTTTATCC
The DNA here is from genome assembly GCF_040115645.1 of Euwallacea fornicatus. NCBI lineage: Eukaryota > Metazoa > Arthropoda > Insecta > Coleoptera > Curculionidae > Euwallacea > Euwallacea fornicatus. The sequence continues at coordinate 1,523,440 of NC_089558.1, forward strand.
GTAATTTTGCTGCTAAGGGCAGAAATTCTTATTTTTCTGTCTAATTTCTCCTATAAATGTTCTATTGGGTTTAGGTAAGGGGATTACGATGGATGACCTAACATATAAAATATGTTATAAAACAGTCACATCTTCACATTCCGTGGCGTATGTTTCAGATTATTGTAACGTTGTAAGATCGAATCATTGTTCAATTGTAAAACTTGAACAGATTATAATAAATTATCACGTAAAATATATGGATAAACTTTGTGGTCCATTATACCATTCAAAAGAGGTAATTTTCCCATACCAGATGTTATCAGTGTAGTCCAACCATGACACCTCCACTTTCGTGTGATACTGTCGCTAGCAATTTTTCTCCACTAATTCTGTATTTGCTTTTCTCAAAATTTCCTATTTCTCATCTGACCCAAAAATGTTAATTTTGTTTTCGGTTGTGAGCAGCACTTTTTTCTAAAAGTTCTTACCCACATTTTGATTTTTTTTTTGCAAAATATAAGAGTTTTTGACGATTTTGTGCAGAAGTGAATGATTTACGGAGTAGAGTTCTGCGATTATACCCATGAGAACATAAATTTCTTCTATTGTTTTTAGAATACGACACGTACTACGTCTTTCTTCACTTTTACTACTCCTCTACGCATTTTAACTACTGACTAACCTGAACTAACCTGCACTAATCTGAACATTTTTTTGAGTGTAACGCAACTTGAATGGCCATTGCAAGTGGACATTTCCCCAGATTGTTCTTCACTTTATTGATAACTTCTACATATTTCGCGCGGATTTAATATTTTTAGGCGACCAACTCTCTTTTTATGTGAAACATTACCTATTTGCTCATGTTTTTTTTATAATTTATTGAACAGGCGAACAAAATTTTCCAACAATGTGTGCAATTTCACTGGAACTTGTTCGTTTGAATTTTTTATCAAATGTTTTAAATTAGATAAAAGTTCTTTACTTTCGCATCCCATTTTGACAGCCGCACTACCAATTCAAATCAATTTAATGGTAAACATCATAACACACATTGTTTTTAAATATATGATAAAGAAAATGCTTAAAATACTTTTTTATTTGTTTTTTTTGCTAAAATGCATTTTAAACCAACGTTTATGAACACTTTTGTGGGGTTAATTTTAGGCAGTCAATTTTATAAAAGAAAACTGAATAGATAATATATATTTTTTAACTTTATAGGAAATATTTTTTATACATTTTTTGCAATAAGACTAGTCAAAAAAAAATTATTGAGCTTTTTTATGTGAGAACCAAGTTTTTACAGGGTGTTCAAATACTTTTGTGATTCACTGTATTTGCATTTTAATTATTTTTTTTAATATTTCTCAAAAATTTGCCATTAACTTGGCCCGAAAAATACATTAAACTAATCGCCTGAACGAGCTCTCTGTGCTTATCGATTCTGCCCGAATTGCAGTACCTCCTTAGTTTCGCAGATACAAAGGCACATACATATATCTTGGCCTTTATATGGGAATGCTATCTATATGGGAATCCCTGTAGCAGTTGCTTTAAAAAGTTCAAGATATACATAAAAAGCAAAAACGGTCCAATTTTTGCTTCGCATCTCGATGATTTATATGGACCCCAAACAGGGTCCTTTTATGATAACACAGCAAACGTTGATTCAGATTGACACAGACGTTTCAGCAAATCACATATTTTTCCGAATTTTTCGATCATCTCGATTATACAACGGCAATTCATGCCTCTCGCCCCGTATGTCGGTAATGGCGCCCATATCGCACGCGTTATGGGGCGAATGAAAACTGCTTCCAATCTGCATCAGACCTCACTTTCCTTCGGCTTGCCAAATCAAAATTTCAATGGTTCTGAACTGAAATAAGTCCATTTTCCTTGGTTGTTGAACCGCGCTTTGGAATCACTCGTCCTCATATGAAAACTAGCAAAAAGTCGTCTATTTTTTTGCTTAGAATCTCGATATTTTACAGATCTCAAACAGCTTCTTTTCAAGATGTGCAGTAATTTTACTTTAATAAAAAAATTTTAGAAAATCACATATTTTTTTCGATTTTTCCGATCGTGCCGGCTACGCCGCGGCACTTCGTGCCTCTCAGCGTAGGTCGGTAATAAGCCCTATATCGCGCGCGTTAAGGAGCGAATAAAAACCTAATTGGACTGACAACACGTGGCGTCAAGAATTACTCCTCACTCTCTCACCCATAACAAAGATATATAGCCCAATGTAAGTGCAAATGTAATACTTGGCGTTGTATCTTTTTCGGTGGCTCACGCGCAAAGCATTTTATTGGCCACGTTATGGATTGCCTCTATAATTGGCGCCCGTACCTTGGGGCTAATACTATAGAGTTGAAAAATTTATCACCCTCAGTCGAAAAGATGAGGGAAATAAAACTCAATTCGTTATTAAATATTTCTCTATGAATAGAGCCTCAAGCGGCCTTATTGTTTCGAGGTTTGATATCAATATGGAGAGTCTAGTTTGCAAAGCTTTAATAATATAATATTCCCTAGTCTTGCACAATGTTCAACAGATAATATTCATCGACGGTACAAATGGAATTTCAACTAAATCTGTTATGTGTAAGTGGTTTGAATAGACAATGTGCTCCCGGTCTCTGATATCGCCGAGGCACTACTCTAAATGTATTATTAGAAGTCTCTTGGGTGCATCAGTTTCAGGACCGATTTACTCCCTCACATTTTACACATTAAACTGCTGCATTGCTCATAACTCTTTCCCTGCTAGATATAATTACCCCCAATTATCGTGTTCAATCCGGCTATTAGTCTTTTCCCAGCCGTTATTCCGTACCAGCCGGAAATAGGGACCCAAGGTTGCCACCCCTCGTATTTACGTGGAAACTGCAAATAAAATAACACGGGATGATATTTTAACACTCGATTAGCGGATTTTACGGCCGTGATGGTGACTCACCCCGAAAAATTCTTTGATACTCGTCCGGAGTCTTTGGTATTCGGCATGATCCTTTGAAGACATTTTGCAATGCCAAATTTGTTCATATAATATAGATGTGCGTGTAGGGGAAAGTCTGAGACTTGCGAATTGTTTGAATCAAAAGATAGTGCAAAACCGCCCCTATTCCATCGCCGCATTTAAAAGGCAACACAAGGGGTTGCGTGACTTCGAAAAGTTGGAGATTTTTGGGTGGTGTTTCTTGATAGGCGCCACGTTTTGTTAGACAGTTTTGTTCATTAAATGGGACTTTCAACAGTAATACTTTTAGAGAAGAAATTAGACATTCAGCATGGAGCTTGATTTTTGTACGAGACAACTGGCTTGACTTGAAAATAGGGTTCTTTGGCTACAATTGCCTTGATTTTTGTACAGTCAACTTCTGTTCTTCACGGAAATTTAATTAAACCATCTCGCTCTAATAAAGTCAGTTCTCTCTACCCGCAATTTCTTTTTGAGCATTTCAAAAAAATGATTGTTTTAGTTTGGGAATTTCAAGTTTGTTTCAATACTTTCTGAGCATCTCTCGTGTTTACTTATGTGGATTTCAAGAAAATTGACTGAAGACTCAGTTGAATGCTCTATAAATTTAAACCCTCATTAAGGGGTATATCTCATCGATTATGGGTCAAATCTCCAATAAAAAAAAGTTAAACGTCAATACGTATTAACCTAGAACATCTAAATTCCCTTGGAAAATACCCTCGTTTCTAAGTTCCCTGATTCGATTCCTTTTAGAAAAAATAGACTGCGATTAGATAATCCGGGTTAGCTCTTAGTTTCCGCTGTACAGAAATATCCCTAAAAGTTTGTAACACATTAGTTATTTTAGTTCAGAATGATGAGATTAGTCCCAGTTTGTTCAAGTTAGTTTGTGTTCGAATGCGTTCATTTCGAGAACATCAGATCTGATGCAAATATCGCGTGTAAAATGGCAATAATAATAAACAATGTAGGGAAATTGCTGGTTGCGAAGCAGGAGCGCTTCAGCGCCATAATGAAAATGTTGGGGAGGATCGTGAGGATGAAACAGGACGAGAAGATGTGAAACGGCCGAGAGGAGTATAAACGGTAGTGGAGCATTCCGAAGGAATGCCTTGGGGCGGTTTTGAGAAGCCCGAGAAGTTTTGGCGGACAGGTGACCTAGACATTTGGTTAAAAGAAAGCCGAAGAGTGTCTGGGGTTGATGCCATGTTACTTGGTCGCTAGAAAACCAGTTCGGGGTCTTGAGAGAATCTCCACCTTATGAGAAAAAAAATTCTCTATCTAGGGTCAAAGTATATTTTCTACATAATTTTTCCTATGCGTATGGGCACATCCTTCGGAGCTTCAAATAAATTTCTCTAGACGTGTTTTTATCGATAAAAAATGGACTCTAAGTGATTTCTGCTTTTGGTTATTAAGAAATTCATTTTTTTGTAAGCGAAAATCCCGGATACTTCTTAATTTTTGGAAAATCTAGTTTGTATGTGCGATTTCAAAGTAAATATTTTCATATTTATTTTGCCTCTTTTGGAACTCGAAACTACGTGACATTCCGACGTTTTGTCAAGAAAAAATCGCGTTTAATTTTCAATTTTGCCTACCCAAAGTTGACTTTTTTAAATAAATCACCCTATATATTTTATGTTTTGTAAACTTTGATTGAGGTGGAATTTCTATATAAGTTTCTCGTGTTTGCCTCCACTGCTTTTCAACTTTCAGGTTACTTTAATCAAATTTTCAACATTTGCCTACAAAATACAGATTTAATCGGACAATCTCCTTTTTTATCGGATTTAATTCTTTCCAATTATTAGCTCAATGAATTTTTTGGTTCAATTCCGATTAATGTAAGTAAATAAGAGTGTATTTTGTTGACGACATCACTCACCTAAAATTTGGCTAAGTACCGTCCTTCCATCCTCCCCCAAACAAGCACTCCTGGCATCAAAAGGGTTGGTAAACTGGACAAAGGCGTACCCTTTGTGCATGGAAATTCCTGCAAATGAACGAAAAAAACTAGAACTAATTTCTCAAACTTCATGTATGAGCACCACAAATTATCACATTAGAGGTCCCTAGGTGATGTTCCAGAAAACTTCGCATTTTATTACTTTACGTACGGTTAACAGTGCATAGTTAATGGCGGTGTTAAAGTAATTATAATTTATAACCTAGTAAAAACTTTGATTATAACCCACTTCGAGCGGAAAGTTAGTTTCTGCTAACTTGTAAATTCGCCCTTTTGTATGGGTGAGCATAAAATATTTACCGAGTTTCACATTAGAATTGATAATGCTTCAGTATTTCAGGGGTAGTTTATGTTTTGTAAAATACAGGGCTTTAGACTGATGTATGTTATATTCAAATTCATTTAAGGGATTGATTAAAGCGAGGTGTAAATTACCTTGGGATTTCGTTCATCCTTCATTTTGTTAGAATACGTCAGCTTTACGTGGTCGAACCTGACTCTAGAGGCCTAATTCCGTGCACTTTCGCAACATTCTAAATATTTAACACATTTTCTCTATTCTTCCTTCCCTAGGGAGTAAAATAAAGTAATTTAACCGCAAACCAATAAAGCGTTTTATCGGCTTTCTACAAGAGAGGACGCTGGCTTTACTATTAAGTATCTGATTCTTGATTAGTTACAGTTCACTTAGTAATCTGTCCTGAACGAAACTTTGAGTTAAGGGCAAACAAGTCGGGGTTGCAAAAGGAGATAAAACATGCAAGTTGGGGGTTGTTCGTGTGGTTTCATTATTGGGCCAAAGCGCTAAGGGGAGGAAGTTTCAGAATAATTTGTTGAATTTGGTAATGATATGTATGTCAACGTGGGCCAGAATTACATAGCAATTGCGCACATTAACCTGATGTTTGCGTTGAAGTACGAATGCTCTGAACAACATATTTGAGGACGCCTCCAAATAATTGAGGGTTTAGACTTTACATCTTGCAGGATCTGCAAACCAACGTCGTGACAATAAATAAACGATCTAATTGTTTCCCTATAGTCAACCAAAAGTTTCACCTGAGGAACATTGATTTGCCACCAATTGCGATATAAAGAATACAGTTTCGTGGGAGTCAGACTTAAGATTAGAAAGTGTACGGTCGAGAAGGCACGTGGCAGCACGGCCTCGCCCTTACCCACTTAAGTGTGATTCCCACATCCTTCTTAAAAAAACAGTTGAAACTTGACTTGTCGACTTTTGAAGGGCGCAAATTTAAACACGTGGAGGGTACGTGGGAATCGTGCCTTTATCGATAGGATTGTAAACCGAGCACTACATTGTTATTTTCAATCAATGACGGAAGTTCAAGTCGGAAATGATGGTAATCGAGGTCCGAATCGAGACACTCGAAAGGTCCTTGTATGATTGTGAACACTGCTTGAATTAGAACACCAATTTACGACGAGCTCAGCATAGTATTTGTTTGTGATTCAATATTTATCAAAAGCTTCGATAATATTGGAACTCCCGTGACTTAGAATCAAATCAATGTCAATTTTTCCAGGACACGGAAATAATAAAGTTGATGAGTAATTCAATCTGAGTACGCTTAAACTCTCGATTTGAAACTTTTGATTTAGAACGTACAATTTAAACAGATGTGATTACGAGCTTGAGCTTAAAGCTGAGTTTAAGGAACTTTTTGAATTTGCCGAGTTAATCACCGTAGAGTAACAGGGAAAATTATCGTACCGTATTCCATCATCATAACAGCAGCATTATATATATATATATATATATATATATATATATATATATATATATATATATATATAATCTTGATTGAAACCTTATTCTGAGAAACATTGTATTTGGAAACATACAGATTCTGATTCCTCATCGAAGGTGTGTTGATTTTCTGATCGTCCTCAATATTTTCTCAGAAATCCATTGACACCGTGTGGATATTTCAGCCCTTTTCTCCAGGGCATATTTGTGTTAATCTCCAGTTTTTAGTGCTTTTCCTAATAACTTTATCATTACAACTTTCCGACTCCGAAATTCCATTCCTGCCAAAAGTTTCAGAAACCTCAATAGGAAATTTTGTGTTCTCGTTCCCAACAGGCTCTCCCCTTTATAAGGCCTACTTTCGTATCAGCTTAATGAGGTTCATCGAACATCAATCAACTCTTGGCAAAATGCAATAAAAGAGGAAGCAATAAAACTAAAATCTCGTTTTTTCCTCTGATTGCTACGTAACGCAATTTTTCGACTAAGATCTAATGAAGTGTCTTATCAATGTCGTTCAGCGTTTACTTGAAACCGAGCAGCCTAATTTTATTTGCTTCCTACTGGATTGGCAATAAATCAACTTACGTACATCTTTCCTGTTTTTATGGATCAGTGGCTTTGTTCTTATCCCCTCGGATATGTCTTGCTGAAGACGTGAAATTGTTTCCTTTGGGTGGTATATCGGGCACATAAAATGCGATTATTATAAGTCCGAAAAATTTCAAGACCAATTTTGCTTTAGCAGAACAAACTACTTTAAAATGTAAATTAAAGTATTTCCTATAGGATTAAAGCTGCGCTGTCAGCAGGTCCGAGTTTGCAGGAGAAACGTACATAGGTTGAACCCAGGAACTGCAGCCATTCCTGATAAAATAAACATCCTAAAGTGCAGCTAACCTTATTTAGTTTAGGAAATTAAACCTGCACACTGTAGTATATGCACTTAACTTACTAAGCAGAATGATCGAGAATATCGATTGTTCAGGCTAATTTCATATAAGGAAAGGCTATTCATTCAAGATAAAAATGTATATGACTTCATGTATATAACATGTTCGATAAAATACTGTTTCAATATACATTTTTTATCGATTCCCAATCTGTTGGCAGTTAATACGACCGCCTCGTAACGACACTATAACGTCTTGCTTGTCGGCAATAAAATGATTCCGGCACGGCCGTTTGTATGCTCAGTTTTTCCGCAGATAAAGGGACGAACATGTTTAAATTTACGTACTCAGGCCCTTTATTTCGATGCCACGTCTTTCGTATCAGCTCATGAACAACTGTACGTTTAAATAGATTCCCTTCGTCAAGTTTTACTCAGTAAAAAAATCTATAATAAATGCTCCTAATCAAAAGCTTCAATTCGAAATTAAAAAAAAAAAAAAAAAAAAACATTCCAAACATCCACCAGCAGCATTTCTTTATCTTAGTGCACCTCGACTTTCTAAATCACGGGAGTAACTAGGTAAATAAAGGAAGGGAACTTGGTCAACTGATCGGTCCCTTGGTCCTACAACTGTTGGCGTTCGCTAAAAATTCTTCAGTACAATTAGGGTGGAAAATCTCGAAAATGCTTAGGAAATTCTTCTCACAAGTAAAAAATCTAGATAATTTCCTTGATATTGGCCTTAATTTGGCGATAGATTCCAAAATTATATGACCTCATCTAGGAGCAAGAAGGGGGTGAAATACTAAATTTCCTCCATCAATTCGGTTTGAAATAGTAAAATAGGGCTAGTAAATTTGAAAAAAATCCCTTTAAAGCCATTTGGGGGGTCAAAATTCTTCGGCTTAAGGACAATCAGGGTAGAATAGCGTTTGACATCTTCCGTGGTTATCAGCGAGTAGTTCAATATCTCTGAGAAAACTTTTCTCCAAGGAAGTCAGAAGAAATCCCCCGGAATCGTTGAAATTTTTTCGTGTTCCGTTCGTCGAAATTCTCAACTATCAAAACGATGAAGGGGGGGAATTCTAAAATATTGCACTTGGTCACTTACCAGCGAGTCTTCCGTATCTCTGAAACATCCTCTCAACATCTGTCTTGGAACACTGGAAAGTATTTAAATTTCCGACGAACACTCGAGAATTAACAGCCTGAGGGTCCTGTGAATTAGTTTGGTTACCAACTTTGCTCATTTTCATTTTCGCTGTTTGTCTGCAACAAAGAAAACAGTATTATTTTGTTAATATTTATAAATTTGGTGACGTGTTGGGGCACTTTGTCCGAGATTTTACCGTAAATTTTGTCATTTATTGTCGCGGTTATAAAGAGGACAATAAATATTGAAATCTGTCCATAAACGAGATTGGACGTGGCATTTTAATTTACTCGTTAATTTTTGTTATGCCGGATACGATCTCTATTAATCCGGCAGCCAGTACATGTCATCTCTGATGTGTAACCGAATTGTAGCCTCAAAATGGAATATTGCAAATTTTATGTAGATTCCTATATGTGCGTTTCTATCGTTAAAATTTATTTCTGCTTCACGGGCTTTAAATAAAAAATTACACGCACGACTGATCGATATACACGCAGTTATTATCTGACACGTTTTGTACTATACAGAACTAGTACGAATAAATTTCCTTTTGAATTTGGCACCGGGTTTATGGCCATATTATAATTCTCCTCGGCTATAATCACAATTAAATAAAATGAAAATACACATTCGCATCGAGCAACTAATAAATCTAAGCTAGGACCACCCTAATTTAAATTAATGACCATTTCGGAGGGTTTGACTGGAAAGAACCCTGTTGACCTGACCGTACATATATTTTTCAGAACTAAACCTAAAGCCGCACCTAAATATGTGGTCAGACGTAATTTATTAAAAAACTGGACCAAACGGCCTAATGTAAAAAATTAAGGTCGTCCTAGGGGCATGGGGTATTCAATTCTTTATGAGAGATATCTTAAAGCCGCAAATAATTGTGTTGTGGGCCCAGTTTTGTTGGGAGTTTACCTGTGCAATACGAAACTTCCATCGTTAAATTAGAATATATAAAAACTTTTAGACAAATTCTCGTGATAATTATATTTCTTCACCCCGATCCTACAGCCTTGTTTTTCTCCACGGAATTCGTCTCCTCAGGCAATTTCCCGACTGTGCATTGAATTTATATTCCCTACTTGATGCCACAGTGAAGAATGAGGATACAGTTACAGGTGTCTTTTACCACCTTCTCCTTTTGTTCCATCAAGGTTCTCTCAATTTGGCCTTGCCAAACTCCAGCCATCTATTTTTTAAATGCAATGGTGAATAGCGGCAACTGTTCTGAAGTCCTTGTTATTCGATATTTCTCGATTTCCATTCATTCGAGACATGGAGATTGTTTAAAATCAAATAATCTCTTAATTTCTCCAATTAAATTCGAGCTTGAAAAATCAAAGTCAAATTTAGTTGGGGAACGAGTATCGACGAAAAAAGCTCCTTGATGCGCTTGTCTAAACAAATTCTACAGACACTGTTTCCAAAACTGGGAATATTTTTCATCTGTTTGCTTTATAAAATTCTGAATTTTATGACTATTTATGCTCTATTTGTTCTCTATTTATCTGCAATAAGCAATTGCAACAAGTGGAGTGACCGCATCGCAAGTTTGTTTGCAAAATTCCATTTTGTAATTCTGTTCCGTACTTTACATTCATTGCGCTTACATCTGCGTAAACACCAAAAATTCCGAACTTAAGCTATTTGTCGCAGAAAATAAATTTTCTGTTCAATTGGAAAACTCTAGCAACTCAAATAGACGTTCTGCATCAGTAATATTTGATATGAGCAGTTTCCTCAATATGTTGGATAAATACGACAATTTGTAGCTTTAGCTATAGCGAAACAGTGGCGTAGTGGGGCCCATGACTAGAAAAATCACAGTTATAAAACGTAAAAAGGTGAGATTTAGGAGAATTTATACAGAGTGTCAATTTGAAAACTTCCCACCCTTATTATCATGAAACGGGATAGATTTTTTTACGATCGCCGGAAACGTCCAATTTGTTATCGAGCGGGAAAAATTTTTCTATAGCATTCACTGCGCTCCTTTCGACCCTCTACCCCACAGAGCCACCCTCTCAAATATCTTAAATAGTAAAAGGGGTTAAGTACTGCATAATTTTAAAGGACTGTTCGACCTCTATATTTAGATACCTCATTTGTCATATTCGATTGTTGTGTTATCAAGTTAGGCGTCTTTGATCATATTAAATTCATTTTTCCTGTGAGTGTTTTGATGGCGTTCAAACTAATAGTTTTTAAATTCAAACATGTCGTACGATTAGAAAATTGTTGTAATAAATCTATTTACTAACCTCACCATCGAACGAAAAGGTGCAATTCGGCGAGAAAAGGAAATTGTTTTTATTTATGGGAAACTAGGAAGATACGCAACAAGAACAGGGAAAGTTTTAAATGCTGGAAATTCTAGTTTTAATGTGAGCCATAAACATGTTTTGAAGTGAAATAAAAACAAATCTGAATCGGGCTCCATTGCAATTAAAAAAGGGTGGTCCAGCCTGTTTTAATTGAAAGTGCTTAAATTGAGGTTCTGGGAATCAGCGTTTCAGAACCCAGCAATTCACTGCCTACGGGCTCAGATGAGACTGAAATGTCACGCGAAACTGTACCAAACGCATTGAAATTGAATAAACTTTATCTCTACAAAATGCAAATTCTACAGTAACTTTTTAATGATGATTTTGATAAACAAATTGAGTTTCAAGAAATTAAGCCTAATTTAATTAATAACGACCAAATTCTTTTAATAAAATTTTCTTCAGTAACAAGTGCACCTTTTTCCTTAACGATCGGGTCAATAAACAGAACTGTCTATACTAGAAAGACGAAATTTTCAGTATTTTTAGAGAGAATGCTAGACAATAGCCAGAAAAATTCATGTTTGGGCTGGTATTCTGGGAAATGCCGTTATATTACCTTCATTTAATGAGGAAAACCTAGTTTGTGGGCCGTACTTAAACTTATTTGAAAATGTTGTTGATCCGTTAATAACAACTCATTTTGAAAATCAAGTTGTTCAAAACATCCTACAAGAAGAGAAAATACATTTTCAGAAAGATGGACGTCCACCGTATTATTTCCGCTTAGTGCGAGAATAGCCGGAGGGCAGTTTAGCCGAAAAATGGATTGGTAGAAGGGGACTGATTGAATGGCCTGCAAAATGACCAAACTTAACGCCGTTCGGTTGTTTTTTATGCCGACATATAAAATTGGTTGTTTTCAAAACCTAACATGATAATATTGACGATTTTAAAAGGAGAATTACAGAGGCAAGTAGGGATAATCGAGAAGCGGTACTTGAAAATGTCAAGAAATATATTCAAAATAAGCTTTATTATCGTTTTAAAAATAATGGACAACATTTGGAACCTAATAAAATATAATATAAACCTAATAAAATCGAATCTAATAAACTAAAAGTGTTAAAAATAGGAATTGCAGTTTTGACCATGCTTTTTTTTTAAAGACCAGTAATAACAAATTTATTTGTTTTATAATTTAAAACTGCTATACCGAAGTTTATTACAATAATTTTCTAAATGGAAGACACGTTTGAATTTTAAAAAAATCTTAGTTTCAACGCTATCAAAACGCCAATATTAAAAATTAATTTAAAATACTTATAGACGCGTAATTTGATGATGGAAAAGTCAAATGTAACATAAAAGGTATCAAAATGTAAAGAATGGAAAGCTCTTTAAAATGATGTATCACTTAATCCCCTTTACCATTTGAGATATTTGGGAGGATGGCTCTGAGGGGTCGACGGTTGAAAGAGGCGCAGTAAATTCTACATAAAAATTGTTCCCCCTCGACAACAAAATCGAGGTGTTTTGGCGATTTAAAAACCAATCTATCCCGTTTCGAGATAATAAAGGTGGGAAGTTTCCAAATTGTCATTGTATATAAAAATTCCGATATACCTTCTGCATCAACAAAATTTGGTGCGAGCTGCTGTGAATGTTGCGAAAACACGAAAATTTGTTGCCTTAAGGGTCATGAATCAGCGGTGCAGTGAAACCACACGTCGTCACTGAAAAAATCACAGCAGTACGACCAGTTGGGAAAGTGATGAATGGAACATTTTATCAAATCAAATAGACCTTCTATATTAGTGAAATTACGTGTAAGCACTCTCTGGAATAATTGCATCAACACAAAGAATTGTAGTTTCCACAGTTATAAGACGGTGCAGTACTGAAGCCCAATGTAGTGACTAATGGATCACAGTTAGTAGATGAATAAAAAGAGCAATATTCAAATAGACATTCTGCGTCAGTGAAATATGGTGTGTGTGCAGGTTACTCAATATATTTTATAAATACGAAAATTTGTAGCTCCAGCGAAAACGAAGCAGTGGCGTAGTGGAGCCTATAAGTATGAAACTCACAGTTCTCAACTACGAATTGAAATTATTGTGAATGTCTCTAGAGTCTTGATTATATCGTATAGATACAAATATTTCTACCTTTAAAGGTCATGAAACAGTGGCGTAGTGGATCCCAATGTAATGACCAGAACAATAGTTGTCTAAAATACGCAGTATAAAAACAACCCAACTTTTTGAAAATTCTACAAACTCAAATTTACAAGCTTCAATGACAAACATTCGAATAGAACGTTCTCTTTAGCTGCTCACATACACAAACTCTAAGTTTCCTGCATTATTCTAAATTCTGTCCATTCCAACATTGGTCCAAATCCCAGCATATTTTAACTGGTATTATTGCTATTATTCAAATTTGAATTAGCCAAATTAATACATTGTTTAATTAATATGCATATTTTAATGACAGGCATTATTATTGTTTGTTTATTCGTAGCTGGTTGCAAGCTATTGTTAATGTACTACGTAACAATGTTTTGGGAAGAGCTGGTGTGGAAAATTGTAAATTTAGAAACTGGTATTAATGTGATGTAATGAATGGTTTTAAAAGAATTACGTAGTGATTGATTTAGTCGGAAAAATAAGCCGTATAAAGTGGTGCAAGAAGAGGAAAGGTATAAAGTATAGCATTTACCAGCACGTCATATGATTTTTCACTAAAAATATTTCCAATCTGGCAAATTCCTGTTAATCCTAAATCCAAGCAACCAATCAAAAATGCTGCAATAAATCCCAAGATTAATATCGTTTATTTGACTTTCCTAATGGTCTATTTATATAATTTAAAAGCTATAACAAACACGTTGTATTTTAACAACTTCTGTTCGACGATTCAATCCTCTCTTTATTCATAACGAATTGTATTCCTTTGGCTTCCTCTCCAAAGTGATCAATCAATTAATGAATTATTTCGACAAGAAGCGATTGGTGTGAGTTAAATTCCATTCAGGCATAACTTGAATATTCATGGAAATTCCTTCAAAAATAGAGTTAACATAAACAGGAGGTAATAAACGGTAACGATGGCACGATGATATTAACTTGAACCAAAATTGTTGGTTGGTGCGAAATGAGATGTGTGGTGATTAATTTATTAATGAAAGTAAATTAAATCGAACTAACCGGCGTAATAGTGTTTCATCACTTTTGCTCAATAAAGATAATTAACTGGCGGTCGAAAGATAGGTTTATGTTTAGATTATTTATAAGTTGATGGAGATGGTGTTAAGGCCCTCATGCAGTTTTCGAAAAATTCCTCTCCATTATCGCATGGAAAACAAGTGGCTTTTCCTCTTTCACCTTTCGAAGGAATAAAACAGCATGACACTTTCCTCCTTCCAGATTCTTCTCCAGAGATTTTCCCCGGATAATCCTCTTTACTAACAGACGTTTATACAAAATGGCCGTAAAAATGTTTTATTTATTTTTTCGACTTGGAGATTTTCACTTCTTACCAACTGGCAAGAGTTCTCTTTAGTGGATTTATGGGGCTCTCACAGGGCGTCAACTGCATACGAGGAAAATACTGCCAAGGACAAAATAATTTATTTGATTTTTCGACCTTTAGCTCAAGCATCTTTAAGGCCTTTGGACAAATTAGAAGGAATTTTTTCACATTTAAATTCCATCGCAATTCTTGCTTCGAATCCGGCCCTGCATGATCCAAATGTAAGCTTTCACAATGAAGGTTCAATTTCGCCTCGTATTTAAATTTATAACTTTATATAGCTATCCTTCCTTCAATTTTCCACTTTCCCTTTCTAATCCCTAGTGGCCCAATTACTTGCCTATTGAGGGACAGGTTTTAACACAAAATTAAATGATCGTGGGATTTTTTGCGTGACACTACAGGGACGTAGTTTTTTTCACCCAAAACTCTTACCTCAAGGTGTTTAACTAGTGTAAGAAAATCAGTTAAAACTCGCCATTAAGGCACTCCCACACAAAGTTTTAAGAGTTCCCTTGCTGAATTTTCTATAGGCCCATTTTCCAGGGAGTTAATTTCATTACTCTGTCTAAATTTTGAACCCCAAAGGTCTTGTCGAGAGCCTTAATGTGCTTCGAGCATACTTCGGCAGATATTTTAAAGTGTTTAATTAAGCCCTAATGAGAAGGTTTTTTGCCCCCATTAGCTCGAAGTTTTTAAAATTCCTCGTGCACATCCAATATGTATTACAAATTTGCTTGAAACAAACAAAAATAACAGCCCCGAAGGAGAATTTTCGGGAAAATACATCCTGACAGGTTCTTTTTGCCTGTATGCGATGGCAGCAGCGGAGTTTGGTGCAAAAGCAGCAGGATATTATGCAAAAATTGTTCGTAAAACGAACCACTTTTGCGGCGATACATCATAAAAATGTTTGTAACATTTAAGGCAGGATTTCGTGAAAATATATAAAATTTTTAAATGAAATATGATAACAAAACTTCTTAGAAAATGTTGCAAATTTCTTTAAATTTTAAAGCAAAAAATTGTTAAAGGTCCTAAAAATTTTAGGGCAAAATCGCGTCGAATGCTGGAAGTTTACAAAGAAATATATCATTAAAAAGAGATGAATTTCAAAGGAAAGTGTTCGTCAAACACTTGATAATTTCTTACGGCAAAATATAGGAGGAATGCCGTTAGTAAAACATGGCAAAAATTCTTCTAAATTGTGAAAAACGTGTACATTTTAAAGCAAGACATCGTCAAGCCTGAGGTAGCATTCTTGATGTTAGATGCCCGTCAGCTTCAAGGCATAACATCTTAAGACGTACAAAAGTTGAAAAGCTGATACCGATACGATATTTGGGAGTTTCATAAAGCAAAATATGGTGCAAAAACTCCTCACAAAACGTTCATATTTTGCGGCAATATATCATAAAAAAAACGGGAAAATTTAAGGCAAAATATCGCTGAAACTCATGAAATTTGAGTTAATTTCATCACTCTGTCTCAATTTTCAACCCCAAAGGTCTTGCCAAAAGCCTTAATGTGCCTTGAGCATATTTTGGCAGATATTCTAAAGCGTTAAATTACGCTCTAATTAGCGCGTTTTTGTTCCTTTTAGCTCGCAGTTATTAAAAATCGACATTGCACATTCAATATGTAGTGTAAATCCGCTTGAAATAAAAAGAAATAACAGATCCCGAAGGGAAATTTTATGGAAAATACGTCCTGACAGATCTTTTTTGCCTAAATCAATTGGCAAGCAACGGAATTTAATACCAATCGGAAATCCTATAATTGTAAACCAGACGGTCGGCTAAAAGCCTGAATTTTTATTGGACAATGTTCTTTTGTTTAGCTACGGTAAGGGCGAATAGGGACCACCATTTCCCTTTTTCTTAAACGAGCACTAGGGTGAATAATGGACTGCTTCGGCTGCTGAGATTTTATTTATTATTGATGAGTATGAAAGAGAGGAAAATGAGCTGAAGAAGTCACATTGGGAATGCGGTTTATACCACGGCAAATATTTAACGGAAAAGAGCGAGGAAGCTTGCGGATTTATGGGTAAAATATGATTAAACTGGTCAAACGTAAAACGGAACTCTACAGACACATGCAAGATAATAAATTAAAAAGGACACTTAAAAATCTCAACAGAAGCGTAAGGCCGTTGACACACCAATCTATAGGACAAATGGCTGGGAGCATGCCAAGACCTCGAACAAGGCAAAGGAAAATCGTGAGGGAAAAAATAAAGAAACTATCATGGTAGAGAAAAATGGGCTGAACCAGACATAAACGCAAAACTATAGATTTGTTACATTATTTCCGGTGTTATATAACTTTTTTCACCATACATTTTTGTCGGAGGTGGTCGTAGAAAGTCACATTGGATGAAAATAACTGCGCACTTGTGCGGCACTTTTCCCCGAAGAAAGGAAAATGTTTTTGCTGCCATCCACTTTCATTCATTAAATGACAGTTACATGACACCCGCTTTCACACACTAAACAACAATTCCATGACATCCACTTTCACTTATTAACCGACAGTTACATGACACTCACTTTCATACACTAAACGACAGTTACATGACATCCTCTTTCACACATTAAACAACAGTTACACGACGTCCACTTTTACTTATTACCCGACAATTACATGACACACTACTAAATATACGTTAGACTAGCGAGTTACCTCACGACGCTTTAAAACCAAAAAATACCGATAACTAGTATATGCAGCGTTATAAAGATGATGTTTGTCGCCGCGCTACTACTCTGCTGAATCATCTAAGTGTTATTATCTTTCAAACATGCAAAAATTTTACAGTCGATTTTCGTCAAAGATAGAGCTTATAGGTGGTACCATGAAGGACGAGTGATGCACAACACGTAGTCATGCATACGGAGTGATTGATTAACAATGAGACAATTGAAAGCTGCAGATACTACATGTTAAATGGTCACGATTGAAGGAAATATGCCACAAACAAATCATTGGTTAAAAAAAAATAATGGAAGGATAAATAATAAAACAACCAAAGTGCACCACTTTTGTATGAGTACAAAATTGAATACAAAGTAATTTCCTATTAGCAAAAAAGTTCTTCAATTGTTTACGTATTATTTAACTGAGTTTATATGGCATTTTTTTTTATAAAATTTATACGTGTTTTTATCTAAAACTAATCAATACAATTGTGAATCGCAATACACCGTTAAATGTAGTTTTGGAACACCTTTAATTTGAGGTGTCATTTGACCTACATATGTTTCAACTAAAGAAAATCAGCTATTTTGTACTCCCGGTGACGTAAGCAATAATTAAAAAAATAGACAAATGTCAAAAGAAGGTATTTTTGTTCTATATAATGCTGTTTTTAGTTAAAAAAAATAATTTGTTAAAAAGTTTAATTCATTTTTG